>NC_057861.1:663460231-663770231 GCF_019393635.1 Dromiciops gliroides | reverse complement strand
GTATGCCAATTCCTTCCGACTTGTTAGGATCTTTCAGAGATTATGTTCCTCTGCCATAGCCTTTGAGAACCCAATGTCACCTTCATGCAGTTTCTGAGAAAGATAGCAAAAGAATGTTCCATGAACATGATTACAGAAATGAGCTGGCCTTGCATTCATGTCTAGCTCTCTGGTATTTCTCTGTGTCATTGTTCTTCCTAGTCAAATCTGACCTTGTCACAAGAATGAGGGTAAAAAAAAAAAAAAGATGTATACATTAGCTTTTTCCTTTTCTTCTTCCTATTCTTCCTCTTCTTCCTCTAGGGCAATGAGGGTTAAGTGACTTGCCCAGGGTCACACAGCTAGTAAGTGTCAAGTGTCTGAGGCCAGATTTGAGCTCAGGTCCTTCTGAATCCAGGGCCGGTGCTTTATCCACTGCCAACTAGCTGCCCCCAGCTGTTTCCTTCTAATAGCCAGGACATATATATATATATATATATATATATATATATATATATATATATATATATATATATATATATATATATGAAGATGGTTTTATTCTGGCTATATTATATTGATATCATCAATGTCAATAATCCTCTTACTGTTGTATTTACAGGGTCTTGGGTGAGATGTTGCATGGAATAGGAAGTGCTCAATAAGGCTTTGTTGTACAACAACATATGTATCTACGTGAAAATTTGCAATTTTCCTAAATGTATGAGTAGTTCCTTGGAATTTGCTAATCTAGCATGGAGCATCGGGGCAGCTAGGTGGCGTAGTGGATAGAGCACTGGCCCTGGAGTCAGAAGTACCTGAGTTCAAATTCGGCCTCAGACACTTAGCACTTACTAGCTGTGTGACCCTGGGCAAGTCACTTAACCCCAATTGCCTCACTAAAAAAAATAAAAAATTTTTTAAAATCTAGCACAGAGCATAAGTATTATCGAACTTGTTCTTTTTATGTCCTCTGAATATTCTTTTCATGGTTTGATCCAATGTGGTAATTGTAAACTTGACTCTTGACCACATGTTCAACTAAGGGTCATGCATCAGCTTTGCAGTAATGTCCCTTTTCAAAAGGTTCACTGTGGTTAATTGCAACACTAAAAATAGTATCTACTAAGTTGAAGGAACCAATCAACATCATATGGCCTATTGCTTTGGAAGTGTGCTTCAGGATGAAAGACCTAATCATGTTGCTTTAGAAATATGCTGCAGGACTGTTTCCCCCTTGTGATTAGCTGGTTAGGTGGCCTTTGTCACTAAAGATAATGTTCAAGTTTCAATGTATTCTCTTCTGTACCATTTGCAATTCTCTGAGGGTGCAATGGGAGAAGTCTGGGAGGAATCTATGGAGCATAAAATAAATACCATCTCCTGGTACTGCTCATAGTTTTTCAGGTTCTACCCCTGACTGACCTGCTTTATTGTGAGACTAGTTCCCTCTCTCAATAAACCTGTTTTCTATGGCTTAGAGACTTTGCTGTTTCTATTCCTTTGTTGGACTTAGAAATTTTTGCAACATATGTACATGTCTTCTTCCATGTAATATAATTTCATTCAGGGCAGGGATCACTACATTTTGGTCATTGTATCTCCCACTACTTAGCACAGTGCTTGACACATAGGAGATGTCTAATGAGGATTATTGATTAATTGTTTTATTTAATATCCATGCTCAAGAAAGGCAAATATACTCATAAATGTCTAATAATTATGATCAAATTCTGATAAATCATTGTTCTATCAGTAAAATAAGCATAATATAACATCACTCTTGACAAGTTGTATTGTCGAATTTAAGTTAAAACACTAGATTCAAGTCCCTGGATAGGTTTTTCTTCTAAATATATGTTGACTGAACTTTTAGCTATATTGATGCTTTTAAAAATGTCATCCGTTTTCCTATATCTAATCTGACCCCAGCATAAATCTTCCTTATCTCAAAAGAAAAATCAGCAAAAAATAAAAAATACCCCTCTAAGTCCTCACACAATGACCTTTGTCTATGTGAATCATTCCATACCTGTTGCCTAACACTTTTCTATATACAGAAGAAGGAAGTTTCTTTCTCCGTTTGTCTCTGCAACCAGGATTATCTTTTATTGCCTCTAAATCACACTTTAATTTTCCACCAAAATGTATTTATTGATAAGATTTGAAACAAAATTCCTGCTACCCTGAAGGATGGAAGCTGGATGAATGCAGAGTATATGTATGTTAATGTATATAGGAGTAACTAGTAAAGGTTAATTTATAGAAAAACCTTGATATGCCTATTTTACCAAAATATCAATCTAATTCCTTGACATACTTTAAAAAAATCTTCATCCCTGAACAAACTGTGGTTTAATTTTAGGAAAAATCAAGTCATAAGGGAGATAGGGGGAAAAGCTGAGAACAGTGATTTTTAAAAGTGACTTTCACAATAGAAAGTTTTTATGTCCTAAGTTCTGTGCTGATTTAACCTGAAATGCTACATCTTCTACATCTCAGTCACTGGATAATGAAAATCAATTTTCATAATTATTATCCTTAAGATGCTATGAATACTCAATCAACTAACAATAGATTGCACTGTATTCATTTTCCTGTACTGATGGAGAAAGGAAAATGTTAAAAGATTGTTAGGTGATCAAAAGTTTTGTGTTTTTCTTCTCTTGTTTGCTTTCATTTAACAATAAGATTCCATTCCTTTGGTATTCTGATTAATTAAGGTTAAAAAACAGTTTCCCCCTGATCAGAAGGTTTCTGATCCTGGGCATTGCCCAGGAATATCCAAACATATGTAGGTTTATGGACTATGTAAAGCAGTTCCTGAGCTAAGCAATGATGGAAGTTTTTCTTTATATATGTAGTAAACACTTTATTTAAACTAAGTCTATGCATCAGGAAAATGCAATCTCTAGTCCCCAGTGCTCTTGTTACTTTTACTGAGTACTGGTATGTACATACTTGCAATAAAGTTGTTGACCTTCAGCATAAGAAAAGAATATTTGGTTTATATTGAATCAGATTCCAACTATGTCCAATGCTGATTCAAAAGCCAATTCTTATTTAAAACATAACAGTCTCCTTTTGCTCTTTAGCATGCAAAATACTCTGAAAAAGTCAATTTAAAGAGTGGCTTGATTTTTGTTTAAATTGCAAGAGCTTCCTTGGCTAAAGCTGACATTATATTTGTAATGGGAATGGATGGTGCAAATACAATAGGTTCTCTTCAGCTGCACACTGAATATTCCTCCATTTGTAAAGACATTTACCATAAATACTGGTGACACTGACAACTCTTTGTGCTTATAAAATTGTCTTGTAAATGAATATGCTTTTATTTTAATGCATTCCTTAAATTAGTTGACTGAGTATTTACAGTAATGGCATTAATTTGTGGCTACTTGGGAGAAAATACTTTAGGTGTTGCTTTTACTTTGTAGTGCTTAATGGATTGCATTGTACTTGGGGGAGGGGTATGGAATTGGTCCACCTTCTTGAGGGCCGCTATTTTGTATTTTATGAAGTCTGTTATGACTCAGCAACAGTTAAAGGCGTGTGGTCAACCTGGACATCTGTAGCTATACTAGAAGAGGCAGCATAATGGAGTGAATGGATGAATGATGAATGCATAGTTATTAACTACTTAATGTGCACCAATCACAATGTCCAACACTGTATATCCCAATAGGAGAGAAAGAGAAATAGACACACACACTCACAGACAGAAAGACAGAGACAGACACAGATACAGAGAAAGAGACAGACAAGACAGAGACAGAGAGAGATATTGAGAGAGAGGCAGAGAGACAGAGGCTAAGTGGGGTTGGGGAGGCACTCATCAGAAAACATCACCCAAGCAGAAGAAACTTTGATAGTTAAAAGTGAAAATCAAACTTATGGCTCTTGGATGTGCATAAGCAACCTTTTGGTTTGAAGTATGTGAATTTAATTCAGATTAATTCAATTCACTTTGATATGATTCCATTCAATATATATTTATTTTAAAAAGGGGCAGAACAGGACCAAGGTTGTCCAAGACAGAAGGAGGGTGCATAGAACTAGGGAAGAGGTAGCCTACAGGACAGAGAAAACTGTTTTATTACTTTTTTCCTCACTATAATTCTTCCACAAATCTTGGTCAAAAAGACCAAGAAGATCTTCCTCTTTTTAAATATTAATAAAAGCTGGTTGAATTTAAATGAATTGAACTAAACTGAATGAATCTGAATCAAATTAAATAATTTGATAGGAACAGTATATATACTTCAAACCTTGTGCTTGTTTGTCTACATCCTCAAAGCCCTTAGAACAAAGTGATATCCATGCACATACTAGTACATTGACAATGCACTTTAGTTTAGTTTTTAGTCACCTGAAGTTTTTCTCTTTGTTGTTTGTGATCTCTAATTTCTCTCCTCAGTCATAGGACCCCTCCCTGTCCTTACCATTGTCCATCTAGCCCCAAATGGGAAGTGGGCTGTCTGATAATAGCTTTTAAATTGGAGGGGATCTTAGAGATTATTTAATACCCCTTCAAAAAAAGTCCAGAAAGGGGAATTAATTTGCCCAAAGTTAAGCCTATAGTAGGAAGCAATGCCAGATGTTGAATCCAGGTTCTTCAACTCTAAATCCAGCAGTTTTCCCATTATACATTGTAGCCTCATTTTCTTAACTCTACTATATATAAATTTATTTGTTTTTGCTTTCCCACCTTGTAACCCTTTGAGTCTTGGCTGTCATGTGATTTTTTAATCTGTGTTTGTTGACTAGGTCAACAATTCTATTTCTTGTCCTTCTAAGTGTCTAGTACAATTGAGATGAGCCTCATGTACAGGTGTCCTTATTTCCTTGGCATAATTCATCTTGCTACAATCTCGAGTCAGTGCTTTTCTTTGCTCTGAGGCTCTTATTCATTGCTGCAATTGTGATCAAAATCATGTCTAATTTCTCACTGCAAGCACAACAGAGTTTGGTAAATTAGACCCACGGAGCAATGTATGTACAATAGTCTGAAATTGAAAACAAGCTGGCATGACCCTATTTTGTGCCCTCCAGGAAAATGGCAGCTTAGCTGAAAAGTTACTGATGGATGAACTTTCAAAACCAACTCAAACAATGAACACAATGAAATTCTGGTGATTGTGCAGATGAATTCTATTCTTGAAGTAAGTCTGGAACTTTCTGCTGAGTCATCTTTCCCTCACACATGCAATTAGAAAACAAAGGGGAAAGAGAAACACTTTTCTTCTCATGACTGAAAATAGTACTTTGAGATCTATTTCAGGGCTGGATTTAGGCACCCAACACAATTAAACAAAAACATTTAGACATAATATGTAGTGGACACCAAAACTATAGAACTGATCTTTAGTTCTATCTCTATTGTTAACCAGCTTTGTGACCTTGGCCAAATCCCTTCCCTTCCTGGTCCTCAGTTGCCCCACCTAAAAAGTAGGAGGCAGGTATTTATTGGTCTCAAAGTTATCATCCAGATCTAATGATAGTTTGAAGAGAAACATGTTATAGTGACTAGAATGCTGAATTTCCATTCAGGAAACTGAATTTAAATCCTCCTTTTGACATTTGCTAGCTACATGTGGACATAGACAAGTCATGTAATCTCTCTGAACCTCAGTATCCTCTACTATAATGTAATTGTTAGGACTGCTTTAAGGCTAAATCAAAGCACTGTATATAAAAGTGCTATGCAAATGCCTGGATATGGAGACTTCTTAAGCTTTGTATCAAGAAGAAGACACTTATTACAGAAGCCTGGGAACTTGGAAATTTCCTCACATCCCAGAGGTACCCACAATAAAGATTAGAAAGACATCACTGGGGGCGGCTAGGTAGTGCAGTGGATAAAGCACCGGCCCTGGAGTCAGGAGTACCGGAGTTCACATCCGGTCTCAGACACTTAACACTTACTAGCTGTGTGACCCTGGGCAAGTCACTTAACCCCAATTGCCTCACTAAAAAAAAAAAAAAAGACATCACTGGAGTTTCTTTATAAGGCCTATGTTTAAATCAAACAATAACCACTTATTTGTTGAATTCCAATTATTCCAAATACTAAAAATGGTCCTATCCAAAATAATCACATTTGATATTCATATAGTACTTTCTGATTTTATAGAACATTTGCCTCATTTGGTTTACAAAATGAGGTAGGTAATATAAGTATTATTATCTTTCCCATTTTACATATGAGGAAACTTAAAGTTGAAGAAGTAAAGCAGTTTTCTCAGGCTGCACAGCTAGGAAGCAGTAGAGCCAGACTCCAAATATGAGCTTCATGAGTTGAAGCCCCAGATTTGAACTCTGCCCCTATCATTTATTAGCTGTGCTTCCTTGTGAAAGTCAAATCACCTCTCTGGGCTTCATTTTCCTCCTTCTTAATATGAGGATATTAGGCTAGGTGACCTCTAAATTCTGTGTCCTCTCTCAGTTAATTGATAATTCTATTGTAAATGTTATAATCTGGCTCACTCTTTGAGAGCCAAGCTATTCTCTCTGCTCCTATGGGCTAGAAAGGGTAACCCTGAGGTCTTGCTGGGCATAATTTTCTCTATTAGTATCAAGTTTCTTTGACTATTCCCTCAAAGGTAAAGTCCAGTGATTAGTGTCCTGCTTCTATTTAACTACTTATCATCAATTAACTTTTTTTTTTTTTGCAGGGCATGAGGGTTAAGTGACTTGCCCAGGGTCACACAGCTACTAAGTGTCAAGTGTCTGAGGCCCAATTTGAACTCAAGTACTCCTGAATCTAGGGCTGGTGCTTTATCCACTGCACCACCTAGCTGCCCCACATCAATTAACTTTTAGAAAAGGTGTAATTTCTTCAAAGATATAACAAGAACAAAATATAAACATGTTTCCCCAATACCATAGGGACAAATGTCCTCCTAAACCAGGGTTTCTTAAACTTTTTCCACTTGCAACCCCTTTTTGCTCAAGAAATTTTTATGTGATCCTAGGTATAAAGGTATATAAATATGTATATAAATCAAACATTTCCTGCCAAATTTTTCATGACCCCTGCATTCACTTACATGACCCCATAAGGGATTGAGACCCACAGTTTAAGAAGCTTTGCCCTAAACCACCTCAGCAATGCAAGGAATACACTCAAAATGTAGCTCACTATATTCCTGACCTGTTGTGGCATGATTTTAGCTAAGGCCTCATCTCGGCTTTCTATAGCCTCACAAATCAGAATGTTCCCATTTAAATTTATGTTGGTTTTTTTTTTTTTCAAGGCACAAACTCCAACTCCAAGATTTAACCTGGTCTATACTGCAACTCTAAGATTTCTATTACTGATTTTTGAAACAACCTAGGTCAGAAACTTTACTGTCTTATTTAGAATGGAAAAGAACAAATGCAGAGGTTAAGGACTGATACCCATTTCTTGGATGACATAGATTCAGAGGAGAAACATTCCCTTGCCTTCTTCCCTCACAGGATGGTCTCTCAGAAGACCTCATGAGCAAAACATTCACACCAAAAGGCAAAGAACAGTTTAAGGCCTGAGGCAAGTCATGGCAGAAGCCTACTAAGGCATTTAGAATACCTTCATAGTCGATCAAAGAACCTCTCTTTCGCCATGTGTTTCACAAACTAGAATGCAGAATACCTACATATGTTCCAAAGTCTCCATAAGATATTTCCTTTATACTTCAAAATTTTCTCAGAAGCAGGCTCCCTAGCTTCCTCCAAGACATTGTATAATGCACCAGACCCTATTACATCATGCTCTAGAGCTGGATCCAAATGCAATTCTCTTTCCCTACTCTCCAGACTTCTTTTCTCCTACCTTCTCACTATTCTGTAGAAACATCCACCTTGAGGCCCTGTAATCCTAATTAGTGACTGTCTCTCCCCAACTACTATTTTAGGAAAGGTCCAGCCAAGATTCACTCTACTGCATACTCTCCAGACATATCATTGTCACCAACCACTTTGCAACCAGTACACTTTCCTTCTACTATTGTCCACTCTCAGTTCTGGAACCATAAATCATGATCAAAACAACTCTGATTATTTCTTGATGGGATGTATTGAAGTACTTCTCTTTGTCTACCACTTATGCCCCTTTTTAAGAGTTTAATTTTAAGTAATTTAAATATTTAAAAAAAAATTTTGCTGTCTTTTAATTTTATATAGCCTACACTTCTCCTCCCCACTACTAGAGAGCTACACCATTAAAGAAAGATTTTTTGAAAAGAAGGTAAAAAGAAAAAAGTGAAAAAATTAGTAAAACTTATTAATATATACAAATTTCTGAAAGCATTTGCAATGTTCCCCATCTGTGGAGCCTTATTTTGCAGAAGAGTGAATAGAGAGGTTTTAAGGGATTTTTCCAAAGTCATACAGCTATTACATATGATGAGTCAATTTAAACAAATTAAAGACTCTAAAAACTACCTATTACAACACCTCAAGTTCATGGACTCTGTCTTGCTTAAGTTGTTTTTTCTTTCTTAGTGTAATTATTTCCTTTCATTTCTACACTACAATATGATTCAATCTTGTGAGTAAGATTTTTTTCTGAACTTTTCTCCATTACCATAAATAGTTTGGTATCAATTGGGGATTGGGTAAATCAATGAGCCTTTTTATCCCCTTTCAAGTCTTTTAGAAATGTACATTAAATACATTAAATGAATAGAAATTTGTATTTGAACAGTATGACAAAAAATAAGATTCATTCTCAAACTTGCAATTTAACCCTAAATCCTAATTCTTGACTCATCTAGATTGAATAATCCCAGAATAAAATGTTTAAATTTTGATATTTCATTTCTGGGATCTCATGTTGCAATCCCAATGGTATCTTCTGTTCTCCCTTAAATAATGAGGAACACCCCAATCCAGTTTGCTTTTCTTCACAGTGTCCATTACTTTGGATCTTTCCCTAATTCTTCCTTACTTCCCCTCATTCAAATTTTTCTACCCAAGTGATCTACCCCAGTGCCAATCCTCTGCCAAGTGGTTGCAAACAATTTAAAACATTATTCTTTGAAAGGTAGAAGTCTTTCCAGTATGATTAGGAGTCAAGTGAGGCTGCCCATCATCACCAGTATTATTTGATATTGGACTAGCAATGCTAGCTATAGGAATAAGAGAAAGAAAAGAAACTGAATGAATTAGAATAGGTGATGAAGAAACAAAACTATCACTATTTGCAGATGATATGATGGCATACTTGGAGAATCCTAGAGAGGCAGCTAAAAAACTATTTGAAAAACTTAAGAACTTCAAGTGAAGTTTCAGGACATTAAAAAAAGTCACTTTAGTCATCAGCATTTCTATGTATTACCAACAAAATCTAACAGGAAGATATAAAAAGAGGAATTACATTTAAAATAAGTATAAACATTATAAAATATTTGGGAATCTACCTGCCAAGACAAACCCAGAAACCATATAAAAACAATTAATTTTTCACAAAATAAAGTCAGAGCTAAACAATTGGAGAAATATTAATTTCTCATGGGCAGGCAGAGCCAATATAATAAAAATGCCAATTCTGTCTAAATTAATTTATGTATTCAGGTCCATTTCAAACTAAAAAACATATTTCATGGAGTTAGAAAAATTAATAACAAATTTCATGTGGAAGAACAAAAGGTTAAGAATAATAAGGGAAGTCAATGAAAAAAAAAAGATGTGAAGCAAAATGGCCTTGATGTACCAGATCTCAAACTATATTATAAAGTGGTAATCGCTAAAACAATCTAGTATTGGCTAAGAGATATAGAACAGTGGACAAGAAGAATAGATTAGGTAGACAATACACAGTGGTAAATGACCATAGTAATCTAGTATTTGATAAACCCAAAGACCAGAGATTTGGGGACAAGAATTATTGAAAAAAAAAACAACCCACATTATCCCTAACTCATAGAGTGATAGAAAAGAAAGCTTATTTTATCTAAGGAACTCATTTTACACAGTAGTTAAGTGAAGCTCAGAATCAAATAATATACATAAAAAGCTTTGAAAACTAAAAGTGCTATATGTCAATAGTTATTAGTAGCATAACTGTTTCTTCAAGTATTTAACAAAGTTAACATGTAAATCCATCTAGTGTTAGTATTTGTGGGTTTTTTCTTATTTTATTTTAGCACATCTGTGGCAAATTCAGTTTAAAATTTTCTAAAGTTGATGATTTTTATTTTGTCAATTTGAATAATTTATGGGTATTTATCCATTTATATTTTATTATAAATTTTATTGGCATACATGTGTCTAATATATTATGATAATTATATTCTTTTCTGTTTACTGTGATTTTATCTTTTTAATTCTTATTTTATTAATTTGGGTTTACACTTTAAAAATACATTAGCGTGGGCAGCTAGGTAGTGCAGTGAATAAAGCACCGGCCCTGGATTCAGGAGCACCTGAGTTCAAATTTGCCCTCAGACACTTGACACTTACTGGCTGTGTGACCCTGGACAAGTCACTTAACCCTCATTGCTATGCCAAAAAAAAATAAATTAGCAAAAAGTTTACCAATTTTATTGGTATGATAAAAAGGTTCTTTGCTTCTTTAAGTTATTTTATTTTCAGTTTTGCTTATTTCACTTTTGATAATTTCTTTTTTCTACTTGTTTTAGATTTATTATTTTTTCTGATTCTCTATTAAAAAAACCCTGAAGCTTATTTTAAATATTTTTTTTCTGTTTTGTACGTAAAAATATATTCAGGTCTATAAATTTGTCTCAGTAGTATTCTATTTGCAACCAAAAAATTTTGCTATTTTTGTATTCCTATTGAAATTATCTTTAATAATTTTTTTATTATTTTAAAATCCTCTTAGCTATAGAAAACTATTAGAACTAATTTTGTAATTTATATTAAGAAAATAATTTTATAATGTGTTTCATTTAGTAAAATACTGGTAGATTGCTACTGCTATAGTGTATCTATAAAGGGAATATTTAAGATTTCTTTCTGAATATTTATGTCCCTTATCACCTTTGGAATGATCATTTTTATAAAGGTATAATGAATGTTTAGAATATGTAAATTGACTACAAACTTCCATATTTAATTCCTACCACTGATCTATCAAATACTAGGGGCTTACATTATTCTATTAAAACATTTCATTTCTTTATTTTTTCTATAGGTCTTGTCAAATTCTATTAGAGTATTATTTAAATTCCCTATTATTTAACTTTTTTTTTACATTTTGGATAATCTTTTTCAAGTTTCTGCTATTTACCCATATATAATTTCAAAATCTTGCTCTGCTGTTTCAGATAGGACTTTTGCTTTAGATTGACCCCTGCACTTTTTCTTCACCTTCCTTTGTCATGTTTCCATCAAGGATTTAGTTTATATATAATGCTCTGCTTGTCCTGCATATAGTAGGTACTTAAGTACTTGTTAAATCAAATTGCTGAACTGATATCACATAAAAACATCCCTCTCAGTAAGAAATTGTTGTATTCAGTATAGAATTGATTTGAAAAATATGAAAAAATGTGATTTTATAATATTATAGACATTTAAAATGCATTTTTAAAATACCCTTTAAGGAATGTTTGTTTTAAGTAATGAGTCCCCTATATTGCTCCACACAGATTGAGAGCTTCATGATCTCTAAGGTTCCTTCCATCACTAATCTATGAATATAAGATTCTGAATCATAAAAGGAAGAAATCAATGTAGGTCTACACAGTGAGGGGAAGCCTCATAGAGGAAAGCTCAGTTTTGATTCTGGAAAGTAGAGTGAGAAAGAAGTAATTCCACGTCATGAAAATAGCATGAATATGGGGGCTGGAATGAGTCATATAAACATAAATTTGTGTTGTTGTTGGTTTTTAAAATTTCTTTTTCATCCTTTATATTAAGTGTGCACAATCTTACCCTAATATGTCCAAGGTAATGACTGCACATTCAGAGTGGCAAAAATGAATGCATTCAGTAGAAATGAAACCTAATGGATAATATATATTTTATATAGTGTGTGTATGCTTTTGTAAATTTCTATTCAAATATACCTCTTGCAGTAAGGCAATTATTTTTATCTTTGTATGTATATGTGTATGCAACAGACTCCTTTGGGAATCTGAAGAAGCCCATAGACCCCTTCTCTGGATAATTTTAAAATAAATTAAATAAAATGCATAGAATACATGGGATTATAAAGAAAACCATTTACATATATATGTATATATACATGTTTGTGTGTACGTTATATATAGAGAGAGCAACTATTTTAAAAGAAATTTACTTACAACTTTTTTTTACTTTTCAGTTCCATATTCTTTTTCCCTCCCACACATTGAGAAGAAAAGCAATGTGATATCAATTATACATGTGAAATCATGTAAAACATATTTCCATATTAGCCATGTTGCAAAATAAGCAGTTTTAAAGAGTAAAAAATATTTTTCAATTTGTACTCTGATTGCATCAGTTCTCTCTCTGGAGGTGGATAGCACTTTTCATTCTAAGTCCTTTGGAATTGTCTTGGATAATTGTATTGATCAGAATAACTAAGTTGTTCAAAGTTGATCACTGCATAGTATTGCTGTTACAGTGTACAATTTTCTCCTGGTTCTGCTCATTTCACTTTACATCAGTTCATATGTCTTACCAGAATTTTCTAAAACTATCTCACTCATCATTTCTTATAGCACTGAATTCTATCGCTATTGTATGCAAAATTTGTTCAGCCATTCCCCAATTAATGGGCATCTCTTCAATTTCCAATTCTTTGCAATCACACACAAACCTTCTATGAATATTTTTATACATATAGGCCCTTTTCCTTTTTCTTTGGTCTCTTTGGGATATAGACCAGTAGTGGAATTTCTGGATCAAAGGGTATTCACAGTTTGATAGCCCTTTAGGCATTGTTGCAAATTATTCTCCAAAATGTTTGAACAAGTTCACAACTCCATCAACAATACATTAGAGTCTTGTTTGTTTGTTTATTTATTTATTTATTTATTTATTTAGTTTGTTTGTTTATCCCCTCCTTTTCTTTATGTTAGCCAATTTTATAGGAGTGAGGTAGTACCTTAGACTAGCTTTAATTTGCATTCCTCTAAACAACAGTGATTTAGAACATTTTTAATATGACTATTGATAGCTTTGTTTTTTTCTTAAAAAAATTGCCTGTTCATATCCTTTGGAAATTTACTAACTGGGGAATGACTCATATTTTTAAAAAATTGATTCAGTTCCCTTTTTATGATTCTCTTGAATATTATATTTAGAAGTCAAATTTTCTTTTCAGCTCTGGTCTTTGCATTGGGAATGCCTGAAAGTCCTCTATTTCATTTATTCGTGATTGTAATCCCAGTTTCCTTTTCTTTCCAGAATATTATATTATAAGCACTTTGCTCCTATTATGTGGAAGCTATTAAATCTCATGTAATCCTGACTATGGATGCGTGATATTTAAATTATTTCTTTCTGGCTGGGAGCTCTGGAAGTTGGTTATAATGTTCCTGAGAGTTTTCAGTTGGGGAATCTCTTTCAGGAGGTAATTGGTAAATTCTTTCCATTTCTATTTTAATCTCTGGTTCCAGAATATCAGCACAGTTTTCTTTGATGATATCTTTAAAGATGATATCTAGGTGTTTTTTAAATCAAGTCTTTCAGGGAGTCCAATAATTCTTAAATGATCTTTTCTCAATCTGTTCTCCAAATCAGTTGTTTTTCTGATGAGATATTTCATATTTTCTTTTTTTCATTCTTTTGATTTTGTTTTATGGTTTCTTTTTTTTTTTTTTTTTTTTGCGGGGCAATGGGGGTTAAGTGGTTAAGTGACTTGCCCAGGGTCACACAGCTAGTAAGTGTTAAGTGTCTGAGGCCGGATTTGAACTCAGGTATACTCCTGAATCCAGGGCCAGTGCTTTAACCACTGCGCCATCTAGCTGCCCCCATGTTTTATGGTTTCTTGATGTCTCATGAAGTCATTAGCTTTTACTTCATAAATTCTAATTTTTAAGAAATAATTGCCTTCAGTGAATTTTTGTTTCTCTTTCCACTCGACCAAAACTACCCAACTATTTTTTTGTGCCTCTTTTACCAAGCTGTTGGCTCTTTTAATAATTTTCTTCCATCACATTTCTTCTCCCAGTTTTTCTTTACTTCTCATGTGCTTCCTAAAATGTTTTTTAAGTTCCTCTAGGAATTCTTTCTGGGTTTGTGTCCAATTTATATATTTTCTTTAATGCTTTGTTTATAGCTGTTTTCATATCATAGTCTCCTGAATTTTCATCTTGATCTTTCCTATCACCATAGTAGCTTTGTATGATCAGGTTCCTTTTGCTGTTATTTTCTCATTTTTCCTTATATTTCTTGTCTTTTAACTTCATTTTCAAGTTGGCCTCTGATTCCAGGGTGGAGGGAGCACTGTCCCAATCTTGAAGTTTTTTGTGCTGTTTTCAGAGCTAGTTTATGGGGTTTATAAGATTTTTGATGCTTCCAAGGTGGAATAATCCAAGGAGAGGTGAGCTCACTGCTCTCCTCTCTGGTACTCTAGTCTTTGCCGATTAAGGTACCTTACTTTCTTCTAGTTGCAAGTGCCAGAGCTGCTCTTGTTCCTGGAATTGTCACAAAGTCCCATGTTCTACTTCAGCCATATATTCTACTTCTCTTTTCTGATTTGGAAGTAAGACTAAGGCCCCTGCTTCTTTGTAAGAGAGCATAAGCATTCTTCTCCATCTGAGGGTTATAACCTGTATCCCTGCTCTCCTGTGGTTGTAGGCACGCACCACTTATTCTATCTGACTTAAAATTGTGAACAGGGTCCCTCTTCCTTATCAGCTCCAAGTTCTAATGCTCCTCTTTACCCTGCAACTGAATATGGCAAATGCAAGAGTTTTACCCAGTGGCAGCAAAGCATATCCTGTAATCTCTTTCTGACCAGTTTTCCAACCCTGTTAGCATTTCTGGGTTGAAATTTCCTGAAGGTGCTGTTCCACTGTCACAGCTGCTTTCAAGGCCCACTGCTGGTATTGCCACTCATGTGCAGTGCACTCCAGGCTGGTATCTACCCTGCTGTCATAGACCTCTTTTGCTGAACTCTTAAGTTGTCTTGGGATGGAAAAATGTCTTACCCTGACCTTTTGTTGACTCTGCCACTCCAGGATTCAATTTGAGGTATTATTTTAAAGTTTTTTGAAGAGGAATTTTGAGAAAGTTTAGCTGAGTTACTGTGTCTTCTCTGTAATCTTGGATCTGCATCCCCTGGGGTATATTTTGAATTCCTGATATAGGAAAATATTTTGAGAGTCCAAGTCCAGTGCTTCCTGGGTCTGCCTGAATCCATAAACATTTTTATAGCATGGCACTAAAATATTGTGAAGTATCTTCTAGTAAGGATAACACTGTGGCAAGGAGTAAAATTCCATTTAAAAAGTGTTCAGAAGCTTTAGAAGAGAAAAAAGATAAAAAGGAGATATATAAATTCACTGACAAATTTGCATGTAACTTTAATCTTAGTCTATATGATTCCAGTACCACTAAATTTTGCTTTAACACAAGCCATATGGCACATTAAAACTGAAAACAAAATTGGCAAGTGTTATTCAGATTCTGTGATTCCTCTAACTGCTAAGGGAGGTTTTACTGGGCTCCAATCCATGTTGTGAAGCTTACTCACCATGAGGCCCTTTCCCCAATAATTCTCTTTAAAAGAACAAATCATAAATCTCTCTCTCTCTCTCTCTCTCTCTCTCTCTCTCTCTCTCTCTCTCTCTCTCTCTCTCTCTCTCTCCCCCCTATAAATATTAAGCAAAATTTGTCACAGGAGTATTTGTTTCTTCCCTACTTCTTCCAATATTAAGGAATCTTCCTTCCCTAGTTGAAAACCAGTTAGTTTTGTGATGACAGCTTGAAAGTAGACTATTGTGAGGTTCAAATGAGGTAGTCTATGTTAACTGATAACATTTAAAGCATTGTATAAGTGCTTTAATAACTGCCTATAAGCCAATCATTAAAATTAACTTTTTTTTTAACTCTTCATGGAAGTTTTACTTCTAATTTGTCAGGTTTATGTGCTGATTGTTGGTATGAATATAACATTTCAAATACCTTCCTTTTACTGCAATATAGTATTATGAGGCTTCTACCCTACTGTTCACCAGTATTCAACCCTGTATGACACCCATATTGTCAACAAGACCTAAATATATTATAGGCACTTGTCCTATAGTTTTTACTCTGCTTCTTGTGCTTCATGTATCTGGAGTCACAGAGCTAGAAGGGAACTAAGGGATCCTCTTGTCCAACTATTTTATTTTACATATTAGTGTATCGTTTGAAATTTTATGGGGGTGCCTATCTCTGTCCCAAGTTTTAGGGAACTTTTAATATATTGCTACTTATAAATTAGAGGCTATAGTACCAGTCTTTGGGAATTAAGCCTTTATTAAAGCATATTAAATATTAGTAAAGAAAGAGCACATGACTCTGAATTTTCAGAAGCCCTACATAGCTAGGATAGAGGGGAGAGAGAATGGGCCATGTGGCTGCCTCCTTCAGTGTCCCAGGCAGGGAGCATGAGAGGACATAAGTTCCCTGAGATCCTGAGGAGAGATGGCCCTTACACACTGCTCCAAGCTAATTGGCTAGCATAATTTATATCTATTGATTTACTGGACTTGAGGGTGGTCCATAAGCAGTACATGTTGAGGTCAGAGTCCAGAGGACAGACACTCTGGGGGAAAAGGCTTTCAGGTAAGTGTGGTTTTAATCTCTAGTGACTCTATTCACAATCCAAGGTCCAATTTGACTTACTCTGGGCTTGTCTTAAAAGCGTCCAGGCAGTGAGGCCCTCAAGTGGGGCGGGGGGGGGGGCTCTGGGACCCTCAAAACCAATTATTTTCTCAAATGAGGAAATTGGCAAATGCAACAGATACATCGAATTATTTGCACACATTCACACACCTACTTATGAGTAGAACAGACATATAAGCCAGTTTCCTGATTCTCAGTTCACAAATAGAACATAGTCCCACTTTCCCAACATACATAAACTCTGGGCTATGTGAGGACATCTATTGATTAATGGGGAAATATGACCTTGGAGTTTGTAATAACCCTGGATAAATGGGAATAAAGAAGCATTTTCTTCAATTAATAGGTTGAGCAAATGTTAAGTGGAGGTTAAATGATGCCAATAGCCAATGGATTTGAAATGTACCTGATTTATAACTCTTTGTATCTTAGCAATAAATGGGCAGAGAAGTAATAATATTTACATGATACTTTTGAATAGATCACTAAATAGCAGGGGATATGACATACTGTGTGTAGCACTTAGAGGCAATGTCAGAGGCAAAGGTAGCTCATATGATCCTGTTAAAATCTCTCTCTCTTATCTCTCTTTTTCTCTATTTCTCTCTCTCCCTTTCCCCTTCCCCCCATTATGTATGCTGGAAAAATTTCCCCACAAATGTACAAGGTTATTAGATTATATTTTGGAATTTGGGGAAAAGAAATGCATTCTATGAAAATGATTGTTAATGGTCAGTGTATCATGTGTACATATATAAATGCTGTGCCTGCCTACTACCCATACATAACTCATTGATTTCATTTCCATGATAAAAATGGCACTTATGCCTGACAGATGAAATCTAAATGGGATATGTTAAGAATAACTAATTCCCAAGAACACATGCTCCATGTTTTGTATGTGTAATAGAGGGCGGGGGAAAGTGTTCTTTGCTTCCCCAATAGTAAAGTTTTTTCAAGTAATTATACAACCATAACCTTATTGTTTATTTTAGCCATGGGTCTAATTTTAAAATGAATTCTTAAAGCAAGTCTCTACTTTGTGGAATAAATGCAGTTAGTTCACTTCCCATGTCAAAAAAGACCTCCTGTAAATTATTGGGGACTAGATTCCAAAAGCAAATACATAAAAGGGAAAAGGGGATTTATGGAACTTGAATTGTAAACCAGCTTGTTTTTAAACCAAATATTGACTCTTCAATCATAGAAAATAATTTTTTGGGGGAAATAGAAATTAAATGAGGGGTATATGGGCAAGAAGGAATCTATCTATTTTTTGTTGTGATTGTTCAACAAATTTTTCATGTAACATTCCTCACATAATCAATATCTTTCTTTTAGATGTGTTTTGTAGCAATTGCTTTTTAAAGGTATGTCACATAATCCCTTTCGGTGGCTTATAAGACCAACTACATCTTGGTCATAGGGAAGTCTCCTTTTGTACTAGAACAAATGTATTAGAGTACTCAATATATTTAGGACTATTTAAGAGGAAAAACTTTTCTTGGAGGAAAAACTTGTCTGTTGCATTTGGTCCAAATGTAAACCCCAACTGTGACTCATAGTCCAATCTTAGGGTGAGAGATGAGTTACTGGGCATCATGTATCTTTAATATTTCATTTGATTTTTTTCTGAGATTTCCAGGGTTCCTGTAATTATATATTTCCCCTACCACAACTGCACTGGAATCTCTTCTATGGCTTCTATGTTAGTACACTGTCCCCAAATTTACAAGTGAATGTGGTATTTTATAAAAGCAACAATGCATGAATTAAACACTACAGAATAATTCTATTAGGACGATAATGAGTGAAATACTATCATGAAGCCCATTAGCACATGCATACCTTAACATGACCTATGTGTTGACATCCATGCAATTTCCTTCTCAGGTCCTAGGGCATGATCTATTATAGCAGCTCATAGCCTTAATCTCTTTTCTTACAGTCAAATCTGTAGTCCAATTCTTAGAAGTTTTATGCTCCAGACAAACTGGGCTTCTAGCCATTCCTTGGTCAGAATCTACTCTTTTTTGTCTTTTAGCATCAGAGACACACTCCATCTTCTCCATCTGTTAAACTATTTCAGTTCTTTCAAGACCCAATTCAGATGACAATTCTTTTTATGAATTCTTATTCATCTTTCCATTTGAAAGTCACCTTTTCTTTTCCCAGTTTTCCTAGAACTCCCTTTTCTTTTTCTTTTTTCTTTCTTTCTTTCTTTTTGCTGGGCAATGAGGGTTAAGTGACTTGCCCAGGGTCACACAGCTAGTAAGTGTCAAGTGTCCGAGGCTGGATTTGAACTCAGGTCCTCATGAATTCAGGGCCGGTGCTTTATCCACTGCACCACCTAGCTGCTCCTAGAACTCCCTTTTTCTACCTCTTTTTTCCTTTGAGTCGGCCACATCAAACCTTTTATTACATTTTGTTGTGAAGAAGTTGCAGCTCTGGCTATTAAAGTATAAACCTTTGGAAGGCAAGCACTATGCTATTAAAAAAACAACAACAACTTTAGGGGGCAGCTAGGTGGTACAGTGGATAAAGCACCAGCCCTGGATTCAGGAGGACCTGAGTTCAAATCCAGCCTCACACACTTGACACTAGCTGTATGACCCTGGGCAAGTCACTTAATTTTCATTGCCTCACCAAAAAACCCCCCCAAAACAACAACAAAAAAAACCTTTAAAAACTCAGGCACCTACCTAATTGCCTTACAGGTATTAAAGGCTTAATATTTGTTGAATTTAATTTAATAGCTATACCAGAGCTATTAAATCCAATCTTAGAACTGTAGTAGCTATGGAAAAGATGTTACCTGTAAGTGTGAAGTAGGAGGTCTGTATTACACTTGTAAAATTTGTTTTGTGCTCAATGGGTATTCAATACCGGGAAGTAATGTTTGTTACTTTTCTAAGTACCTAAAACAGTGCCAGATAATATCTCCTCTCCCTTTTGTACTCAGAGCAGCCTATCCCTGAATGTAAAACCTGTGATTTCCATAAATAATTCAACTCACTTCCTGGCAATTGCCTCTAGGGATAAAAATTGAATTTCCTACTATAGATAATAATTTTTTAGCTTTAATTGCTCTGGACATATAACAGTGGTCCACTGGGAGTTACCAAATGATTTTGTGGGGTGTGTTAGCAACTGAACAACTGGAAGGCAGTGTGACTCAATATACAGAGCAACAGACCAGAGAATGAGGGGCCAAAAGCTCTAATACCACTTACACTGTTATGGAAGAGTGACCTTGAACAAGTTCTTTGAGACACTATAGGCCACACCAAGAATCAAAACAGGCCTAATAGAAATTTAATATGCCTGATCTCAGTCTTTTTATTTTCCTCTTGTTTCCATGGAAACTTGCATTAGTGGGGTCACCAGTCTATTTGCTGAAAGCAGATGTTTGTGTTATACTAGTAAATTGATGGCATATTATGTGACATTAAACCTAGGTTCAGCTATTTCAGTTACTAACACCTGTCATAATTCTTGGAATTATATTCTAATCCACTAATAAATAAATATGTGTCATATATTGCCAAGCCCTTGGGAAAAGTTGATCAGATGGGATTAGATCGATAGAATGGGTTTAGACGCCATCAAATTAAATAAACATTAATTCAATCACAGAATATAATCTATAGGTTTGAAATCATTGGCCTAAACTCATGGAGAATGACGGGCAAAGCAAGGATACAAATGAGCAGAAGAGCCAGCACACTGGATCAGAGCCAAGCTCAACCCAATGTACTTTGTTCAGAAGGCATCCCAAGAAGTACAGTGCAGGAGAGTATAATCTCAATCACAAACCCAATTCTTTTTTAAACTACTGGGTCACTTTCCAGTGCAGAACCACTTATAAGCGTACTGTTCATCTTTTTTCCCTAGAGAGGTACATATAGAGGTGCATAAGTAAAGTGTAATTTTTGTTCTGATTTTATTTCATTTGAGATTCAAGTACAAAACTGTATTACCTCTACCATGTTTCTTGAAATGTTCTTAGCTTCATTAGATCACTTTTTAACATTTGTCTTGTAGACTAATGGGTGCTAGTTGGACTTCTATTCTCTGATAGCAGTCCTTCTTTTATCCTTTATTTTTCCCAATTCAGAATCTTCTTTGGCTCTATTAAATCATGTGGTACACTTCAGAACAATAGTCTAGATATTTTTATTACCATATTTATTTATTTTTTACATAGGAATAAGATGGATTTCTTGCTTGGTTTTGAATATTATGCTTTTAGTATCTATCATGAGAGAAATTCTGAGACAAAGTTCCAAGCACAATCCATATATTAGCAAGTCTAGCAATCATCAATGAATGGGTTTAATGGTTTCTCAATGATCATAAACCCTGAGTAAGTGATGACAGGGTCTTTTAGAGTGATTAATAACATGATAGAGCAAAATGTCTAGCAGCATAGATGGTGTCTTCTTCTGACTAGAAAGTAAAAAGTTCTCACATCAGCTTGATTCATATAATATTTGGACTATCCCTCTGAAACCCTCTTAAAAACAAACAAGACATGATTTGGGAATTTGGGAGTTGCCACAGTAGCTTATATTAAATCAGTGTGTCCTTTAGGTAAAGGAAGTTTCTCCAGAATGTGTGTGAGGGGTGAAGTTAGAAGGGTAGAAGTACAAGTCAGAAGATAATGGTGGAGTTGCAAGAGTAGAATTGTTGCAATAGAAAGTTGTAAGAATAGAATTGTAATCCAAGTGACCTGAGGTTACCTGAATCATTGAAATAGAATTGTAACCCAAGTGACCTGAAGTTAGCTAACTAAACTTGCAAGACTAAGGAACAAGGAGGGGGAATATTGAATATAGCTTGATTAAGTCTTAACAGAGTAGAATTAAAAATCAATTTTCAATTTCACAGATCATAAGATCATAGATTTAGAGGCAGAAGGGACCTTAGTAGTCATAAAACTCAATACCCTAAGTTCACAGGTTTTTAGAGGCACATTGATTTATCCATAGTTATATATTTAGTAAATATCTAAGATGAGATTGCAACCTAGTTTTCTTGAATCCAAGTTCAGTGCCCTAACCCTTATGCCATTCTGGCATATATGGGGTGTCCATGGAGGACTAATACCTCTGGTATTTGCACTTTTCAAGCCTTTTTCAGGAGTTCCCATCCGCCTTTGTTGGCCACCCTTCACCTAACTCTTATCTATTGTTCCAAGAAGCAGTAGCATGTACAGCAGCCATACTCCAGTAAAACTATCTCAGCAGATAGGCTAAACTAGGTTGAGAGTAATTGACAGGCCTCAAAACCATCAGTGAGTTAAGGAGGTGTCTACTCCAAGCATGTGAAGACCTCCCCCAGCAGAAGAGGCAGATGAGAATAATTTGTTCCAACAGCCACAAAGGTAACTGAAGCAGGTACTGTGGGGTACTTGGGGGTTCGTAAAACATGCAAGACACCAAGGTCTCTGGTGCATCCCAGGACATTTCTAGCTGTCTTCATTTTTGTCTTTCCACTGAAACTTAATATTTCTGGAAGAGAGAGTGAGGCTGATTAACTTCATGTAACTCTCCCTCATTTAAATCCAATTCCTTTGCAAGTCAGGACATCACCCCATGGTGTTATTGATCTTTTTTGAAAATGAAGGCTGAGGGGCAGCTAGGTGGTACAGTGGATAGAGCACTGGCCCTGGATTCAGGAGGACCTGAGTTCAAATGCGGCCTCAGACCCTTGACACTTACTAGCTGTGTGACCCTGGGCAAGTCACTTAACCTCAATTGCCTTACCCCCCCCCCCAAAAAAAAAGGAAAGAAAATGAAGGATGAACAACACTGTAATGCTTCTTTGATAATATACATAGGTTTTTGGACTTTTAGCACTCAGCAATACATTGAATGTGGAAATAGAATGGGTAAATAAAGCATAATAAACAAATATTTGTGAACAATTACAATAGATAAATTGATTTTTAGGCAAATGATTGGGCAAGTTGCTTTAGGTCTCCAGATGACACTTCATTTTGTGTAAAATGAGAAGATCATGAAGTATAATATCATCAAAAGGAAACTGAGTCCTGGAGACCTGAAGTGATTTGCCCACCAATCATATAAACCAGTTAGTGACAGAACTAAAAATAAAATCCATATCTCCTGATTTTTTTCTCTAGTACCCTTTCCTCTGAATGTTGGTAGACCTGGAGATCGGTAAAAATTATTTATAAAAGTGTAATAAGTGTTATACAATAATTATGTTCCTTACACACCCAAATAGCAGCAGGTTTTTTTCTCACAGCTCTAGGAATCCAACAACAACAATGAAGGAACAAACAAAAATAATCAAATAAAGGAATAAATGAATAAAATGAATAAAAGTCATAGGCTTTACACCTCCTCATGGTTTCAATGGAAATGACAGTAAAGAAGTGAATCATAGAAAAGTTGAATGTTTAGAGTTGAAAGTTTATTTTATGACATGTCATGTAACACATTTTGAAGATAACTAAAAATGAAATGTTCATATCAGGATGACAATTATAGGGAGTCAGTTACTGAGAAATTTACAATTTCATAAACACTTAT
The DNA here is from genome assembly GCF_019393635.1 of Dromiciops gliroides. Lineage (NCBI taxonomy): Eukaryota > Metazoa > Chordata > Mammalia > Microbiotheria > Microbiotheriidae > Dromiciops > Dromiciops gliroides. Next base: position 663,746,919 of record NC_057861.1, on the reverse strand, counting down.
TAAGTGACTATGAGGTATAGAACCACATGCACTAGAGATCAGAGGAAGCAAAGGTATCATTGTTTCTTCTTTCCAGGAGCTTACCATCTAACAAACAGGACAGCAAAATAAATGAAAACACTATTGAAATGTCAGAGATAAAAACAAAGGTAAACATCATATCTGGCTGAGAATTTTGGGGATTTTCATATGGGACTTCAAAGTTAAAAAGTTTTCAACAGGCAGAGATGAGAGGTGATGTATTTCATTTATTCATCAATCACATTTTAATCATCTATATACACACGTATGTATCTGCATATATGTATATATGTATGTGTGTCTGTGTGTATATATATATATACATATATACATACATATATATGCATGTGTGTGAGAGTGTATGTGTATGTGCATGCAATTCATTGTGCTGGATAAAGGGGAAAGTATAAGGTATAGGTAAGAAATAATCTATGTTCTCCTGAAGCTTACAATCAATTTTTAAGTATAATATACCAACACAGGTAGCTACAATGTGCAGTCTTATATGATAAGTGCTTTAGAGACATATGAAACAAAATATTACATGAAGTTCAAGGAAGAAGGTCATAACCTATGGGGGAATTTCTGGACAATGGAACAGGATGAGCAGTCACATAGGTTTTAGCAAAGCAATAATAATGCAAAAAATTCATCGCAGAAGCTTAACATGTGTAAAATTAGTGACCTCTTCATCACCTATTGGCCATTTTGCAACTAAGGCTAAGGTCGTATACTTAATCCCCAGGTAGGACAATTAGCTTTTTTCTATTCTCAGTGACTGCTGCTCTCATCCACACTATCTGTCCTGCAGATTTATGCCATTTGTGACAAGGAAAGCTGAGCAAAAGAAGATTAATTAGCAAGAATCCATTGCAATTCCTGAAAAAAAAAACACAACAGTCCAAGGGCATGTCCTTCTAATGATGCATTGATAGCTTCAGGTTGGGATTTTTTGTTTGTTTTTTGGGGTTTTCGTTGTTGTTGTTGTTAAAGAAGTGTAGCATATGATAATCATGATTATTACACCTGATTATAATGCCAGAGGGAATTTGTTAAGTACTTACAAGCAGTACAGATTGTACCCTAGAAATAATGAAGCTTCACACAAAGATAACTGGCTATTTCCTTTTTAAATTGCAATTCTCACTAAACTTCTCAGAGTGTAAATTAATGAGGGTTGAGCTGAATTGAGTCAGAACTGCCTGGAGACTCAAGCAAGGACAATAGCAACCTCAGGGAAAGGGAATGAAACCAGTGGAATCAACAGCATCAATTAATATTTATCAAACCCACAGGGTGTATTTCACAATATTAACCAATTAACTGAACAAAACATACTTATAATATTCAATTATAACCATTCCTTTGTAACAAACCAAAACATGGTATTAAAAAAAAAAGAAATGTCTATGAAGGTAGAAAGCTGTTAAGTACAACTGTGTTTTCTTTTCTTCTTTTTTTTTTTTTTAACTGAATATGAAGTCCAAGGGAAACATTTTAGATATAGGAGAGCAGGACCCAGCTAGCAAACCCATTGAATATAGTATTTGCTTGAAGGGTAGTAAAGTGAGCTCTTTATCTTCTGGGAGTTTAGAATGTTTGGATTCATGGGATCCCCAAGTATAGAAAAATAGTGGCTATGGTTTAGGGAGTAAATATGATGACTGAAAAAAAAAAAGCATAGATAAAGAGAAGAAAATAAATGAAGTAGTCCCTTAACTTCTCTCTGCCCCAATAATTACTTATTAAGTCTCTACTATGTGCCAGGCACAGTGCTAAGTATTGAGAATACAAAAAGAGGCAAAAAAGATTAAAAATTAAAAAAAAAAACAGTCCCTGGATTCAAAGAGCTCATGATCTAATGAAATTGGGAAGCTGGAGTGAACATATAGATTATTTCAGCATTAAGATCAAATATATCTATGTTCTTTTGAGTGGGGCCCGATAGCAATAAAGAGGACAAAGAAATCATGGAAAGACTAAATAAAAAGCACATTGGCTAATGGAAAGGCAGTGTGGTAAAGTAGAAAACTTTCTAGATTTAGAGTTAAAGGACCTTTTTTATTCTCAGGAAAGGTACACTACCAATTACTTGTGTAAGCTTAGGCAAGTTATTTAACCCCTCTGGGCCTCACTTTCTTCAGGTTTAGACTACATTACCTCTAAGGTGGATTTTGCTTCTAAATCTATAATTCCATGATAATTCAGGATATTTATCTACTTATATTCTGGGGTGTGCTGTTAAATGTTGAATAATTGGCTCTCCAAAAAAAAAAAGCCCTCAAAACACTTTAACATTTAATTTATATTATTAACATTTTCTCCATCACTTTCTTGTCTAGAAATCAACAAGACAATAAATCAAGACCTGTTTTGTAGTACTTGCTGATATCCAAGGTGTAAATACTCACACTGAAAATTTAACAATCAGCTTAAGCTAGTTCAAGTATTGTGATTGGAAAGAGGTAGAAATCAAATAATTGCTAATATCAAGGTTTGATTTTTATTATAGAGAGCAGAACCCACTGTTCCTAATGTTTTTATAGCATGTTAAACACAAATACACAAATATGTATGCACATACATATATGTACATTATATACATTTTACACATAGATATGCATATCTAAATGTATCTATGTACATGTATACAAACATGCCTTTTGTGTGTGTGTGTGTGTGTGTGTGTCCATACAAAGTTCTACATAGTTGGCAGGGAAGGAAAAGGCATTTTTCCTCTTTTCCCAATTGAGTAGGAGTGTCAATACACATATGGTTCAGGTAATAGGCTGTGACACGTTATCATAACATCATATTTGCTAGAAACAAAGCTTATATTCTAAAAGTAATAAAATACTAACATAAATTGCTACGGTGCATACCATTACATTAAAAGCACTTTCAAGAAGTACAAAACAAAGTAGCAAATGAGGTCCACAGAGGAAATTCATAAAATTCCATAGATTGCATCATCACCATCACCATCACCATCACCACCACCACCACCATCATCATCACCATCACAATCCTCCTCCTCCTCCTCCTCAACTCATCTTATCTTAGCATGCATTTTATATAGTGCTCTAAGGTTTGTAAAACACTTTACTGAGATGATCTCATTTGTACCTTACAAGAGTCCTATAATGTAAGTGCTGTTAATTAACTCCATGATACAGATGAGGAAACTTAGGCTGAGAAAATTTAGTTGACTAGTCCATGGCCACTCAGCTTGGGAGTCTCTCAGATTTAAACTCGGGTTATTTTTTTTTTTACTCCAAGTCCCGCTTTCTATACACTGGGCCACCTTGCTAATTAATATGCCAAGAATATCAATAAGGAGATATACATCCAGGGCAGCAGATAAATTGTTCATGTAGTAAGAATAAGAAACTCTAGAAGAAGTTGTACATGGAAAGCCTAAGGAATATATTGGTATCTAAAACAATACTAAAAAAAGGGGAAAAAAAAGAAAAAATGCCTTCAGAACAGTTGATGTTTGTATGTTTGAAGGAAGCTTAATGGGAAAACTTGGAGAAACCCTCCTCATCGTCCACCAATTCCTAAATAAGCAACAGCATCAACACTAGTTAACATGTATACAGTGATTTCTCTGGGCCAGGCACAGTGCTAAACACTTTATAAATATAATCTCATTTATTCCTTATGATAATCCTGGCAATTAGGAATTGCTAATATTCCCATTTTATAAATGAGGAAACTGAGACAGAGTTTAAGTGACTTGCATAGGCTCACACAGCCAGTAAGTACCTGATGCTGGATTTGAAGGTTTTCCTTGACTCTAGTCTCAGAACTCTATCCACTATTCCATCTAATTACGTGTGTATGTGCGTGTGAATAAAAACACAAACCTTAAAGTGCTATAGGAATGCTTTGTGGTTGTTAAAAACAACTTTCTCACTAGCCTTACAATTGTGCCAGCATACCAGTGGTTGAACCACCTGCAGCATGTTTCTTTTTGTCATGTCATAAAAGGCATATTATATGGAACCAGAAACAAGTCTGTATTTGAGACAGTTCAGGAATAGTAACAACAGAAATGACAATAACAACGGTAGTAGTAGCAGAAACAGAAACAGAGACAACAGGATCATTATAAGGCATTGAAGTCCACAAAGCACATTCCTTGCAACTGTCTTATGAGATAGGCTGTACATATATTATAATCCCATTTTACAAATGAGGAAACAGGGGCACAAAGTGTTTAATGACTTCCCAAAGTCCATTGAGCAGAAAATGGAAGACCAGCATATATTAGGAACATATTTTCATCCTGATTTATTTTAAGGATGGCTGAACTCATTTTCTAGCAATGGACTAAATATTAGTTTTGATTGTCTCAATTAATCCTGACCTTTGAGCCCTTCTTCCTTTTTTTTAAATTGAATAGAATTTTATTTTCCAATTTTGTAAAATCAAATTTTGACATCAATTTTTAAAAACTTTGTGTTCCAACTTCTCTTCCTCCCTCCCTTCCCACTCCCCACCCACAACAACTCAAGCAATTCAAAATAAGCTATACATCAGTAGTCATGGAAAACATTCCCACATTAGCTAGATTGTGAGAGAAAACAGTCAAAAAACCAAAACTTCAGATTAAGGAATTGCCAAAGAGGGGAAAAAATAAAAATGTGTTTCTATCTGTTTTCAGATACTATCAGTTCTTTCTCTGTAGATGGGCTGCAATTTTCATAAGTCCTTCAGGGTTATATTGGATCATTGCCTTGCTGAAAATAACCACATGCTTCCCAGCAGATCATCTTACACTATTGCTGTTATTTTGTAAACAGTACATTTCACTGTGCTTCAGTTCATGTAGGTCTTTCCAGGTTTTTCTGATAGTATCCTGTTCATCATAACCTGTATATAGTACCTTAAACTTGACAGAGAATTTTCTTTATAATAGCTGTGCCCTTCTTCCTTATGCTGAAAAGCTTTTTTGTATTTTGTTTGTTTTTTGTAGCAAGTTTCTTTATTTGTCTGGTTTTAGGTTTTAAAGTGTTTTGGTCAAGGATAGCCTCCAATTCAAAGCACAACATGCAATATATACACTATAATTAATCTTTTCCTGAGATGGTTTGTGGAGTTTAAGTTTCTGGAGATAGTAAGTAGTATAAAACTATTACCCAGGAATGGGAGCTATAAAGTATTTGCATGGTACTTTATATTCACAAATTGCCATTACCTACATGGATGGTTATATATGGAAGGAATCTCAGAAGTATTACCTCTAAAGGAAATGAATCCCCAAGGTGACACAGCTACTTCTCTCCCTTAGAAGGAGACAGGGCAGTCATTATTGCTCGTATTTTACAAATAGCAGAATTGAGGCTCAGAATAACTTGGGTTATCCTGGGTAACACTTCTGGTAAGAACCAGAGATACTGAAATTCAGGGCTTCTGAACAAGTCCAGAGATCTTTCCTCTAGTTCACAGCATTGATGTGTGGTAAAATATGAAAGTTTTTAACAGTCGGTTAGGATAAGTGAAAGACGCCAGTTTTTCAAGGACCACCCTTTTGGGGAGGAGATGAACAGTCTGCCTGCTGCGCATGTCAGACTGCCTGCCGGGTACAGTCCGCCTGCTGCGCATGTCAGACTGCCTGCCAGGTACAGTGCGCCTGCTGCGCATGTCAGACTGCCTGCCGGGTTTTTTTGACTTCCGGGGTGGAGAGAACGGGAGTAGCCTTTTTTGCCGGCTTGGCGGGACTCCGGGCGGCGCGGCACAGACGGTCTGACTCACTCCAAAGGTGGCCTAAATCGGTTTGGTGAGTTTTTATAAGGAATATAGACAGCCTAGATTTAAGACGATTTGTACTGTATTTCTGTTTTCCTATCCTTCTAATCAACAACACCTTATATACAATAAAGGCTCTATCTAGAAAACCAGAAGCTTCTTCCATTTACTAGTCTGGGAGATGAATTAAGGGAAGGGTTAAGTAGGGGAGATTTATGATCTAATATCCAATTTTAAATCTCACAGTTTGGCGACCCCGAAGGGACCTTAAGGACCCTCCCACCCTCCCTAGTTTGGCCATAAGCCGGCTAATTCGGTGGATTTTCCAAATACCCCCCCCCCCCCCCCCCCCCCCCGCGGACTTTCCCTTTGTCTAATCTCCCTTAAAGACTTTAAGCCTCTAAAAGTCTTGCTTTAAACAGAAAAGCCAGCCCAGTTTAAAGGGCAAGATGCTCGAATATTCTACCATCCCTTTGATTTTTCTCATCGGAATGTATTGGGACAGCATAACATCCCGACTTAGAGGAATAGTTTATTCAATGGTCCTTCATAACATTATTGGTTTTTTCCTCATTCAGGCAGCAAAAAGTTTTTTGTATAATAGTATACGTGAGAATCTTTGGGAAAATACGTTTAATATAAGTAGAAATTTTATGCCTGCAATTGAAATACCTTTTAATACCACATCCATAGTTCATACGACTAAGGATTTTATTTTTTTTTGTTGTTTTTTTTTTGCTTTTGTTATTATCATTGTTTTTGTTATTATCATTGTTATGATGTGGGGGAAACTCTCACATATGGAGAGAGACCTCAAAATGGCTGTTTCTACTAGAGATGATCCAAGTTCAGAATCAGATCAGCAGAAACTACTCCCTCTGCAGGAAGCTATAGAACATAGTAAGAAGGGAGTGCCAATTCAAGTCAGAAAATATAGCCCCTTTAGACCAAGTGACTTGAGCGCATGGAAATCAATCATCCCTAGTTTTGAGAAAAATCCAAACACTGTAATTTCACAGTTAAGGACTATATTTAATGCATATCAACCCAGTTGGGCTGATGTTACTTGCCTTTTGGAAACTTTACTGTCCCCAACTGAGATTACAGATATTATCTCAGCAGGAAATGCCCTTGTTGCGAAAGGTAAGGCCGATGTGGAATGGCCTCTAAAGGATCCAGAGTGGAATTATAATGATGATAGGGATTTCCAAAGATTAAAAGATGCTAGAGAAACACTTCTGAAGGGAATGGAATCTTGCTCTAGAAAACCGGAAAACTGGCAGAAATTTTTAAGCCTACCTCAGGAGGCTAATGAAAGACCAAACAGATTTTATGATAGACTTTGTGAGGCCGCTAGACAGTACACCAGATTGGATCCAGTAGATTTAAGAGATTCCTGTATCATTCTCAACACATTTGTTTATAATTCACTGCCAGAAATACGCAGATACTTTCTGAAACAATGTCCAGACTGGAGAAATCTCTCAGTAGATAGAATTAAGGAACTTGCAAATTATGTCTTTGACTCACGTGAGGAAGATCCAGATCACCCTAAACAGAGCATTCTGGCACCAGCGATTCCTAGTCAGCCATGTGGACACCGGAACAAGGACACTAAGGTGTGTTGTTACTGTCGTAAGGAGGGGCATGAATTGAGAGAATGTAGGACTTGGAGAAGAAATTCTAATTCTAATTACAGGCGAAATCAAAATAGAAATAGATCTTTTTGGAGGAATACAGAAAGGCAGTACCAGAATAATGGTAACCAAGACCCCCCTCAGAAGAGGACACAGGAATGATGGTGTCTTGGGGAGGAATGGAACATAGATAATGAAAGCCATATATTCCCAGATCCAGATTTTTTGAATGCACTTGTGCCAGTCCATTCACCTCCCCAGAGTAATGAACCACATGTCACCTTAAAAGTGGGGGAGACTTATTATGATTGTCTGCTAGACACAGGAGCCTCTAAATCAGTATTAGTAAGCAAACCAGATGCTGGGTGTAGACCTGTAGGATTTTTGAATGTAGTGGGAGTCTCAGGAAAGAGCCAGAGAGTGGCAAAATTGAATCCTCGCATGGTATCTATGGGGCCCTTAACAGTGGAACATTCATTTTTACTCATGCCTGATGCCCCTGTAAATTTATTAGGTCGTGATCTCCTTTGCAAGCTTAGAGCAACCATATCTTGTGCTCCAGATGGGGCTGTCTCCTTACAATTGCCAGAGGATACTGTTCATTTATTACCAATTTTACTTACAGAAGCTCAAGGAACAGCAGGGGAGGTATCCAAAATCCCCTCTGACATTCCTGAGTCTTTATGGGCCTCATCCCCTAATGAGGTGGGGCTCCTTAAGTCTGCCATGCCTGTTACCTTTAAAGTTAAGGGGGGACCACCCCCCTCCATTCCACAGTATCCATTGTCTAGGGAAGCAATAGAAGGGATCACCCCTATAATTGAGGCTTTGAAAAGCCAGGGTATTATTATTCCATGTCATCACTCTCCATGCAATACTCCCATTTTGCCAGTTAAAAAACCCAAGCCTGGGCCAGATGGTAAACCTGTTTATCGCTTTGTGCAAGATCTTAGAGCGATTAATAATTATGTTATTCCTAGACATTCTATAGTCGCAAATCCGGCTATGATAATTTCCTCAATTCCCTATGAATCTACATGTTTCACAGTGGTAGACCTTTGCTCTGCCTTTTTCTCCATACCAGTACATGAGGACTTCCAATATTTATTTGCTTTTACCTGGAAAAATAGACAGTGGACCTGGACTAGACTCCCACAGGGATTTGTAGACAGTCCCACATTATTTTCCCAAATTTTACAGCAGGATCTGGCCTCTATTACCTTTAAGGGCTCCACACTAGTACAATATGTAGATGACTTACTTTTGGCCTCTCCTAATGCTGAAATTTGTCAGGAAGATAGCCGTCACTTACTGCTGGAGCTGCACAAGAGAGGACACAAGGTTTCCAAGACAAAGGTACAATGGTGTTTGCCCCAGGTAGAATATTTAGGATTTATTTTGGCTGCTGGAACTCGCTCTGTCTCTTCTAAGAGAGTCCAGGCCATTCAACAACTCTCTGCCCCCACTACTAAGAGGCAGTTGAGAGCCATTCTGGGAGCAGCTGGGTACTGTAGACAATGGATACCCTCTTTTGGTGAAATTACTAAACCCCTCATAGCTCTTACAAAAAGTTCTGTTCCAGACAGTTTACAGTTGGATCCCCAGCATCTCTCAGCCATAAAAGAATTAAAACGGGCCTTGTTATCAGCACCTGCCCTAGGACTGCCAGATTATAGTAAGCCTTTCACTCTCTTTGTGCATGAACAAAGGGGGGTGGCTTCTGGAGTCCTGACTCAGTCACTGGGGCCTAACCAACGTCCTATAGCCTACTATTCAATTCAGCTGGACCCTGTAGCGGCTGGAGCGCCACCTTGCCTTAGAGCAGTGGCGGCCACAGCGCTTTTGGTAGAAAAAGCCTCTGATTTGGTCCTAGGTAACCCTCTAACTGTGCAATGCCCTCACGAAGTGGAGGCTCTCTTACTACGTCACAGGACACAAGCCTTTTCAGATCAAAGGCTGGCTAAGTATGAAATAACCCTGTTAGGTAATGAGAATATCACTTTAAAACGCTGCACAGTTCTTAATCCAGCAACACTACTCCCTAACTTACCATTCTCGGGGGAACCGTTGCATGACTGTGCTTCTTTAGTTGATATGGCTGAAAAACCCCGTGATGATCTTTTTGATACACCTTTAGAAAATCCTGATCTTGTCCTCTATACAGATGGTTCCTCATTTATGAGAGAGGGAACCCGTTTTACTGGAGCTGCTGTAGTTTCTGATTATGACACCCTCTGGGCAGCTTCTCTGCCTTCCCATTTTAGTGCACAGGCTGCTGAACTTGTGGCTCTTACACAGGCCTGTAATATAGCTAAAGATAAGAGTGCCACCATTTTTACTGACTCGAAATATGGCTTTGGCATATGCCACTTTATTGGTATGATTTGGCGTCAACGAGGCTTTCTAACATCCTCGGGCAAGGCTATTGCCAATGGGGACCTTATCAAGGACCTCTTAGATGCCCTAAAACTGCCTTCTTCCCTAGCCGTTGTACATTGCCCTGCCCACACAGGGAATAGTGATCCTGTTTCAAAGGGAAATGCACGAGCCGATTCTGCAGCCAAGCTTGCTGCATTAGAAGCTCCTGAACATGTATTTAACCTTTCACCTTCTGAGGATATTCCTTCCAACCTAACCTATGACGATTCTGAAGTAGAAAAGTGGAAAAAGAAATTTAAGGCGAAACAGATCAATGGCATCTGGGTGTCTCCGGAAGGTAAGCCATTTCTTCCCCGGAAATTCTACCACCAGGTATGCCTCTCTGTTCACAGAAAAGGCCATTTTGGTACACAAGGCATTGTAGACTCTATTAAGAGAACCTGGATAGCACCAGGTGTGACTAATACAGCATCTCGAATCTGCTCGGGCTGCTCCACATGTCAGTCTTATAATCAGTATGCTTTTAAGGTCAAAGCTTATGGAGGGCGTCCTCTAGCATATACACCTTTTGAGCACTTACAAATTGATTATATTACTATGCCAAAAGCAGGACATTATAAATTTTGCCTTGTTATAGTTGATCAGCTCACTCGGTGGGTGGAGGCCTTTCCCAGCCCCCGAGCCACAGCTGCCTTTGTTGCCAAAATTCTTCTTAAAGAGATAGTACCTCGTTTTGGCCCACCAGCCCGCATCGATTCTGACAAAGGCACACATTTCACTGATTCGATTTTATCCCAAATCTACTCTTTCTTGGGAGTGACTCCAAAATTCCACACGCCCTACCATCCACAAAGTTCAGGCCAAGTCGAACGTATGAATAAAGAGCTTAAGAGTATGATTGGCAAATTATGTACTGAAACCCATTTGAAATGGCCTGATGTTCTACCATTGGCATTATTCTATCTACGAAGTAGACCAAGAGGAGAACTTCATATATCTCCTTATGAAATGCTTTTTGGTCACCCTCCTATCCAAGCTAAAACTTTTTCCCCAGTTTATACATCACTGGTGGGAGGTGATACTTCTGTTGCTTCCTATATACAGGAATTACAGACCAGGCTACGTGAACTCCATGAGGCAGGAGCTGTGGTCCAGGCAGGACCATTAGACTTTTCATTGCATAACTTCAACCCAGGAGATAAAATATATGTGAAGAATTTTCAGAGAACCAGTGGAACTCAACCTGCCTGGGAAGGACCTTTTCAGGTATTATTGACAACTCCTACCGCCATTAAAATTGGTGAAAAAGACTCATGGATTCATTGCTCTCATATAAAGCCTGCACCATTCATAGGTGAAGAGATTTCAGATAGACCTGAGGTAGACGCTAAAGAGGTAAAAACCCTAACGATAGCAACTGTTAAAGAGCAAAGAAAGTTCAGAGGAAACAGGAAGTTCCCATTTAAGAATCCCACTGATCAGTTAAATGCTTTGGGACTCAGTCTTCGTAAAGTATCAGGAGACGGAAATTGCCTTTTTAGGGCTTTAGCAGACCAGCTAGAAGGTCACTGTAGAAATCATCTCAGACACAGACAAGAAGCTGCTTCTTATATGATTAACCATAGACAAGAGTTTGAGTCTTTTATAGTAAATGACTCCCCTTTTGAAGAATATGTTGATGAATTAAAGAAATTTGGAAAGTGGGGAGGAAATGATACAATTGTAGCATTTGCTAAGCAGCATCAGCTGAATGTTGTGGTTCATCAATTAAATCAGCCTTTATTGAAAATCAGTGGCACAGACAAAACTGATGCTACAGAACTCCACATTTTCTACCATAAAGAACATTATGACAGCATTAGAAAGATCAATGACAATTCAGAAACCCCTGCCACTTTGGCATGCAGAGAATTGGGGAACCAGTTAAAACAATGTGGCATACCCCAAACTCTAGCAGCTTAAATACCTTATAATTTAACAAGCATTTCCTTCTACAGGCAAAAGCACTGAAGTACATGGCCTAGTTTTCTGGCCTACCTCAACTATTTTTTTTTTTTATTAATTTTTGGGTTTTTTTGTTTTTGTTTTGACTTTTGAAAGGCACTGAAAAGACCTGGAATTGACTGCACCTTTAAGTTCTTTAAGAGCACAAAAGGGTGCTTAGCGAATCTTTTGCTTTTTATTTTTTATTTTTGGTTTTGCTTGGGTTTTTTTTTACTTTTGTTTCTTTTGCTTTTCTTTAAAACTAAATTTTGTAAACTAAGTGATTATTCAAAGACATTTTAAGTATATGCTGTGGGTGAGGCTATCGGGCCTCAGAAGCTACCAGAATTCTTCTTTTTTTTTATTTACTCTTTCTTTTTGAGAGAACCATGAGTTCTAATGAGTTTTGTTTTATTTATTTATTTTTCTCCTTTCTCTTGTATGTTGTTCTGTTTAACTAAAAAGTACCAGAAATTGCCTGATACCTCACTGAAAACATTGAATATTGAATCTTGCTAATTGAAGTCTTATTTCTTTTTGATGAATTAATCACCACTTTAAGTATCTGCTACTGTTATACCAGAGAATTCATGTATAAGATGATGTGGTCTACTTGCTAAAAGAAGATTATGTAATAATGTCTAAAAGAAGATTATGTAACAATGTCTAATATAATCAGCTATTTACATTCGTTTATTATTTATATGTCATTATACTCTGGGTATGGTTTGGAATTATTGTATATATCACTAATATATTCTCAGTTATGCAGCATAGCACACATTTTTACCATCATATTGTCTTTGGTGAAATTAATGAGATTTCAGAAATATGGAAACTTATCATTTCAGAGACTAACTTGCTGTGAACTCTGACGCAGGCCCTGGAGAGAATATATGTGCAACAAAAGGAGAGACAGGTATACGTAAGTCCATGGTTTGCTTATGATGGTGACTATGTAGAGCACAATTACTAGGCACAGTCCAGTATTCATCCTCTCTCCCTCCTAATTTAACCTAATTTAACTGAACTTATTTATCTTTTTATCTCACTCAGTTGAATTCACCTGTGGCCTAGCACAATCACTGGCTGTCTCAGAACCATGAGATATGGTATGATAACCTTTCCATAACATTTTCAGGTGTCATGAACACATACTAAATTTGGCTTTGATCCAGACACATGGTGGTAAAAAGTGTTACACATTGCATAACTACCTCAACCCTCTATTACAAGTCTAACCATATAAAGGAGGGAATGTAATGGAATTTATTAATTTGATCATTGACAATGCTATGCTAAGGTTTTAAAAATACAGCAATTCAAACAGTTAAAGAAGATAATCCAGCTTTCCAGACCAGAGTCCAGAATCCAGTTTTCCAGACCAGAATCCAGTTTCCTCCTGATGACATCTTACCACTTCAAGAAGGCAAGAGAACTCAGAGACTTTATATGAACTGTTTTGCTTTATTAGCTTTTACTATCTCCTTTCTGTTATATGCTATCTGTAACATGTACTCTCTGCAGAGGCTCTCCCTTTGCAAGACTAATGTCAAAGCGTCGGTTCATGAGGAAAAAAAAAAAATCGCCCCTCTGGACAAAACTTTCCTCTCTTCCTTTTCTGTATTGTTGTTCGCATATTATTAGTCAGCAAAAGTTATTATATTCTTTTTACTGTTCCATCAAGGAAACATTCCGTTTCTTGAGGAAGCAAAGGGGGGAAATGTGGTAAAATATGAAAGTTTTTAACAGTCGGTTAGGATAAGTGAAAGACGCCAGTTTTTCAAGGACCACCCTTTTGGGGAGGAGATGAACAGTCTGCCTGCTGCGCATGTCAGACTGCCTGCCGGGTACAGTCCGCCTGCTGCGCATGTCAGACTGCCTGCCAGGTACAGTGCGCCTGCTGCGCATGTCAGACTGCCTGCCGGGTTTTTTTGACTTCCGGGGTGGAGAGAACGGGAGTAGCCTTTTTTGCCGGCTTGGCGGGACTCCGGGCGGCGCGGCACAGACGGTCTGACTCACTCCAAAGGTGGCCTAAATCGGTTTGGTGAGTTTTTATAAGGAATATAGACAGCCTAGATTTAAGACGATTTGTACTGTATTTCTGTTTTCCTATCCTTCTAATCAACAACACCTTATATACAATAAAGGCTCTATCTAGAAAACCAGAAGCTTCTTCCATTTACTAGTCTGGGAGATGAATTAAGGGAAGGGTTAAGTAGGGGAGATTTATGATCTAATATCCAATTTTAAATCTCACAGTTGCTTATAGGCTCCTTATCTCTGGCACTGCCTAAATAATTATCATTTGCTTGAATGTATACAATTCCAGTAATGGAAAGTTCTAATTTAGAGGGAATAAATCCTCAAGTATAGAATTTTCTATATTGACATTTAACAGGAGTCTACTTAAAATGAAAGGCAGCAGAGCAAAATTGATAAAGAGACTCCTTTGAAGCCAGGAAGACCTTCGTTCTAGCCCACCTTGGTCCCTGGGTTTGTCTTAACATTTTAGTAATCTAGACAACTCTAAGAATATAAATTACAGAAAAAGTCTCTATTGTGTTGAAATGGTATCTCATTCTAATCCCCTTGAACCTTACCTCCCTAGTTAGCATAGTAAATAAGTTTACAAGTGGCTAGAGTAAGGATGAATAGGTGAACCTCTTGTCTGCTCTCAGGAGAATTTCCCTTTAAATGGGTTGCAACAAAACAATTAAAATTGAATAAATTAATTAGTAATTCATTTATACCAAGAGAATGATAGGTTTAGTAGATATCCTTATCTAATCTTGTAATTACATCTTACTATATTAACCTTTATTGACATTTAATTTTTTTATTAACATTTAGGTTAACCTAAAGATACCGAGAATTTTAGGCACCAAGGAATATTAGACTATTTGTTATCTCAGGATCCTTGGAATGGCCTTCAAATCATGCCTCGTGGCCAGCTGTTTTCTCTGTCTGACTGCCTAAAGCTAGAAATGAGAACATGAAAATATGGATAAAGAGAAATGAAATATGCTCACTAAACCCATGTGTATTAGGATTGTATTTGGGACAAAACTTATAGACTAAACAAGGTGCTTTTTAGCTTCTCAATGCAGTAATTTCGCTAGACTACTACTAATTCTATAGAATGGTTGGGCAAGAAAAAAATATATAAGTGAATCTAAGAAGAGTATGTCTTGTGAATTTGAGACACTGGGACATATGTTGCTTACTTTTTAAGCTATCAGTTATCATGCCCTCCTACAAAATACCTCATCTTGTCACTATCCGGTACAGTATCTTGCATCGAATGGATTATTGGTCAAACTTGGGCATTTTTCATACTCATGTAGTACATTTTTGGCATTTGCTGGATGTTAACAGCCAATAAACCTATAGGACAGCCTCTATCTTTGTGTAGGTAACTATGATGTAAATTCTATTTCAGTCTCTGCATCTACCTTATAACTTGAAGTTGTGCAATCAAGTGGGTATTAGGATTTAGGGTGGTAATTCATAAGCTCAATGCAAATTAATCATACAAATTGACGTAATGGATGTAGGACTGAGTTAATCAATAACAACAGCATAACTGCCTTTCAACAACACCAAATAATCCTTTTATGGTATTTCTTCTTGACTGATTTTTTTACCTTTACTTGGTGTCCTTGATAAAAAGTACTTTCTCCTAGGCATAATGAAAATGGATAGACCATTTACAATGCCATTTTGCTTAATAGAATTCCCCCTTTTCATTTTGTTACAATCACATCTGTAGGCCCTTTGTTTTTATTAAGAAACTTCACTTGAGTCAATCTACACATGTGCACATAGTAAGCAATTCTATTGATCAAAGCCAACCAGCAGTTGAAAAGATGGAGACATTCCAGATATGAAATGCTCTCACATTCTCAACATAAAACAAAGACAACTATGGATTACAATGAACAAGCTGTTTGAAATGAACACACACAGAGCAGAATGAGAATCAGTCAAGATTTTCATCTACATCCCTGGCAGGGAGTTTTGCCAATGCTGAACAATGTGTAAAATACATTGAACCAGAGATAATGACATTCCTGAAAACAAACAAATACGACAAAAATAAAAACATGAAACTAAATTGAAACCTTTGCCATGCAACCTAGAAAATATATTATCAACTCTCAGTTAGTTGATCAAATCAATAAGCACTTATTAAATGAGAATTTTGTGACAGGTATTCTACTAAGCATTAGGCATACAAAGAGACACACAAAGAAAGGCCCTGCTCTCAAGAAGCTCACAGTCTAATGAGGAAGACAAAAACTATGTACAAATAAGATATAGACAGAATAAAGTGAAGATAATCTCGGGGGGAAGGCACTAGCATTAAAGCGAATAGGAAAAACATCTTACAAAGGTAAGATTTTAGATCAGATGAAGAAAGTCAAGAGGTAAGCATGAGGAGAAAGAGAATTCCAGGTATGAAAGACCAAAAGTGACATATTTGGAATTGAAACAGGCCAATCGCACTAGCCAATCCAACCCTTTTAGCTTACAGCTAGGGAAACAAGGCCCAGATAGTGGAGGTGAGTTGCTCAAGGCCACATATATAATAACAGGTAGTACTAGGATTTCATCTTTGATTCTAACTTTGAATCTATTGTTCTTTCCAATAAATTTTATAACCAGCTCTTTGAGGCCTTCTCATAAATGACAAGGGAGAGGCACAATAACTTCTTCTCTCTCAATTAGCTTCTCTCCCATCAAAAATGAAGGAAAATGGAACAATAACAACAAAAACAAAGCACAACAATTCCTACAGCACAGGTTTGGAACCCATACATTTTGATGAGATTTGGAATACCCAACAAAGACTGTACAAACTGCCTACTCTGTAGATGTGCATATACCTTAATTTTATACTAAGACCACATAATGCCACACTATGGTATTTAAGCCACTTTCTGTTTCTTTTGATGACTAGCTCAGTATAATATCAATCTATCTAGATATAGCTCTATCTGATGGATATGCTTACACATACACATACTTGAGCTTTACATACACTGATAGAGTTACTAAAACAAATTTTTTCCAATCCCTCTGTAGTTTTAAGGTGTCCTCTCTTCTCTAACACTTAAGGAAGCTAAGTACATTGTTAACATGATTGTTTCAAAATATATTTTTCCACACTAAGAGGATCAAAGAGAGGGCTGACTTGAGATGAAACAGGACTATAGGATTTGTGTTTTAAGTACACTTAAACAATTTTTGTCATCAGTTCCACAAATGGATTACTCAAGAAAATTTATTTTTCCTTTGTGCACATCTCACCTCAAAACTGAATAAATCTATGTAATAGATATAAAATTTAAAAGTTAGGAATTACCAGTTTAGCTGAGGCCAATATCTAAAGTTGCTTCTTTACTTGACATGATAAAAAAAATAGCTCATTGGGAAATGTTTGCCAGTGGTAACCTTCATCACTAAGCAATATATCAGTGGACAGTTTATTTCTGAAGTCTTCTCCTATTTAGTCTTTGATGTTGTTTATTCTTTTAACTTTTGGTATGTTCAACTGGCACTGTATCCCTTCATCTTTATCAATTAAAAAAATATTGTATTATTCCATAATGTATATTGTTGGGGGCAGCTAGGTGGTCCAGTGCACAAAGTACTGACCCTGGATTCAGGAGGACCTGACTTCAAATCTAACCTCATACAATTGACACTTACTAGCTGTGTGACCCTGGGCAAGTCACTTAATCCTCATTGCTCCACCAAAAATAAAGTCTGGATTTTCATAAATGTATATTGTTTCCCCAGTTATACACTTGTTTTCTTCTCTTCTTTTCTTCTATTTCCCTTTCCTAAGAGCACTTAGTATGGTCACACATGATAGTCAACTTATCTGAACATTTACAAAGGGAAGCATCAATTAACCTGAAATATATATTAAATTCAATAACATTTATGTTAAGTAATATGTGATGTTTAAAATCTAAATTGTGGGCTCTAATCTGCCCCCACCATCTTGGGGGGAAGCTGGCTAAAATCACTGATAAATTAATCAAGAGTTTAGGCTTTTAAGGATTTTTTAAAGAGTAAAGACAACATATGGGAACCCGTATTGCCAGAAAAGTCTATCTACTTACCTCTCTTTCTCTGCCCCCCTTTCTCTGTCTCCCACCAAGCTGAAGTCCCAAATGAAAAGAGCCCCCCTCTTTTTCTCTCTTTCTCCCTCTATGTGCCAGTTCCTGAACTAAAGGAACGATCTTCCACCACTTCTCCCAGAAGTAGTCTGTGAAACAGGAAATAGTGCCATCCACACACACAGCTCCAAGCTAATAGGCTGGTAGCTTTGATTGTCATGACTACAGGTGGTTTTATAGACATAACTTCCGGATGCCAAGTCACATGCTTTCTCCTCAGGGCAGAGCTCTGATTCTCACAAATCCTATGTGCAATTTACTGCATTTTGTCCTCAAGAAGCCTACTTTCTTTTAGAGGAATATAACATGTATAAAGGTAAGTATAATACAAGAGAGGAAGCAATGGAGACAAAGAAGGAATCAGACAAGGTACTCTGGGATAATTTGAGCAAGGAGAAAGGATTTAGAACTTTGGGTAGGGAAAAGAAAAGGGAGAAAGAAGGCTTGCTTCATGAAGGGAGTGCATTCCACGAATGAGGTATTATTTTCTTTCATTCTCAAAGAGGACCGTGACATTGGGGTGATGTCATGACTTGCAGTCAATTGGATTCAAGTGAGAGAGGGCTGAGCAAAGTCACCAATCTCACTGTCTCTTCCAGAGCCATCTGGGTCCAATGGTAAGATATATATCAAGATGGCTGGAGATGGCCCCAGATGTTTAAGGCAATTGGGGTTAAATGATTTACCCAAGGTCACACAACTAGTAAGTGTTGGGGGCAGTATTTGAACTCAGGTCCTCCCAACTTTAGGGCCATCGCTCTATCCACTGCACCAACCTAGCTTCACTGGAATGTGGTATATGATCTTTATGAATATATGGAGGCAA
Organism: Dromiciops gliroides; assembly: GCF_019393635.1. Lineage (NCBI taxonomy): Eukaryota > Metazoa > Chordata > Mammalia > Microbiotheria > Microbiotheriidae > Dromiciops > Dromiciops gliroides. The sequence continues at coordinate 663,728,128 of NC_057861.1, read as the reverse complement.
GAATTGGCCTTCTGAGCTAATACAATATCACTCTGCTGAAATGAAGAGTGTGTGAGTGTGGAATTCTGATAGTCAGTGAGCATTTATTAAGCAATTATTCTGGGTCAGGCATTGTGCACAGATTTGGAGATACAATGAAAGACCAAAAAAGTCTTTGCTCTTAAAAAGTTATTCCTATTTGAATGAGGGAGACTACCTGAAAACTACTAGATATATAAAATATAAACAGCAGATGAAGGTATTAAAAGGTGAAATGTAGTATATCTCCTGCATAAAGGCTTTCACATTGGCTTCATCCTTTCACTGAAGCGAAGATAGCATCTCCGTGACAATGGAGAAGTAGTAAAATTAATTGAAGGAAGGAAAGAAGGAAGGAAGGAGGGAGTAAAGGAGGGAGGTAAATAAAAAAATAGAAATAGAAGGAATTTTTTAAAAATGTACTTTGGCTTCAGTACATACCTATTTTGCATTCTTGCTAAGGATTCCATTTCAGGGAAGTCATTATTTGGCTATGATGGTGATTCTGATTCATTTGCCATTTTTACTCTAAAATGCCATTGCGCTTTTCTGTTACAGCCTTCCACCTTTCTGAAGATTAGGCACTTATCCCCTATATCATTCATCAGTTAGACATATTCCTTTCCACTTTAAAATGATGTAGGGAACACAATTGTACTTTAAAGATCTATATTTTCATTGGATTATAGGTATTTCTTCTACCAATCTCCATGTAATAACTCCTCCATAACTTACTATGTACTCTTCACCAATTTCTGGGGCTGAAAAATGAATCAACCTGGTGATGGACCTCTGCAAACTTTGTTTAACTAGATTTCAGACAACAGTTCATCGACCAATCCCGTATTTTTACTGGAAAGAGTTTCTTGCTTAAAGTTAATTAAACTTACTTTTTGTTCTAATAATTTGATGGGAAACTCATAGAACCTATTTTCTTTTCTTCACAGTGGCAAAATTAAGTCTAGGAACCATTTTTCTACTTTAAGAATTTGGATTTTATTATTTTCATTTTTTTCCATTCATGATTCTAGGGTTTGTGGGTGGAAATTATCATGTTAGAAAGGAAACACTGAAGTAGATCTCACAAAGCTTAAATTTAAATTGCAGCTCTACCTTTTAATGACTATGATTATGTTCACATCTCTTAGCCTCACTGACTTGGTGTCCACTTCTACAAAATTGAGACAATAATGCTAATTTTAAAAGGTTGTGATGAGGAAAAGTATATTAGATGCTTTAAATTGTTATATGAATGTGAATTGCTATTGTTAATTAATTTATCAAACCACACATTTGAAAAGATTGTAAAAACTTAAAAAAAAACCCCTACTTTCATCCTCAAGGAGAGTACAAGAACCACTCTTGGATCCTAACATCAGAGTCCAGATGTGCTTCAAGGGGCTACAGAAATGGAACTAAAGAGAACAGTGAGGGAGATTGGCTCAATTATATAGACAAGAGATTCCTGCCGGAAGAAACATAATTGTAAGAGCACTAGAGAATTAATATGCACAATATCCAAAAGAAAAGAAAATACCAAAGTTATGGCAAAAAAATTTCAGACTCTACTAATACCAAAAATGAAGACAGTAAACACCAACAATTCCTTAACGATATGTTTTCTCCTAAATATGAAAATTTTTCATTTCAGTCACATACACATAGATTGAAGGCATCCTTGAGTAGGGAACAGGCAGTGTTAATACTTAATAATGAACCACATCTTTATCATATTTCAATTGACAAGGAAGTATGAAGAAGGCCATCAGATTATGTTTATTGCTGATCATGAAAAATCAAGATTTGATTTACTATAGCAAAACATCACTTAGGGCTCTTTTCCAACAAAATTTCTCCCATCCATAGATCAAAATCATTCTATATTATTTGAAATATAAGGTTAAAATAACCCTGTGCAAAGACCCTTTGATATAAACATCAAGCAAGGCATAAAACAGGAAGCTGTATGGCTTTAGTTACTGTGTTAGAAGGCATCTAGTGAAGAATTCAAGCTGAAATGTGTGTATAGTAAAGTCTTATAGGTGATCATCTCTTCATTTTTCACCTTGATGCACTTCTCTGGACTTCACTGTCATGCCCCCAGGCACCTCAGGATCATATCAGCCTCCATATTCAGGCCTCACCAATACTTTCTGCCCCTCTGATTGAAGGGTCAAAGTGAATAGCACCTGCTAAAACCTCCATTTAAAGAGGATGCCAAAAGTAGCCATCTCTTAATTTCCTACTCAGCTGTACTTCTTTGTTGTTCTCCATTATGATCTCATATCAGGTACCTCTCCTCTCTTTCAGCTTTCTTTTTATGTTATCTTCACCCATTAAATTAATTGTAACTTCCTTGAGGGCAGCAAGTGTCTTTTTTACATTTGTATTCTAAGCGATTAGCACAATGTTTTAACACAGAATAGGCATTTAATAAATGCTTATAGACTACCTAACTGACTAGTCCTATTTTCTTGGTATTGTGTTATTTTCAAGGCCAGATATTATAGATTATACTGGAAGAGATCCGTAAACACTCAAAAGAGCTTGGGCATACTATTCACATGGGAAAAACCAAATGAATAAAGAATGACTGTGGCACAGATTATGACAAGCTTTAGGATAGAATTCATATAGAGCTTTTCGTTTGCTATATATAGTTGATTGCCTTTGGGAAATTGTAAATCTTTATTAATGACTCAAAGTTTCCCATGGAAAACAAGGCCCACAATTTTATTAGGAATGTTCTGTTGGTATTTCTGAATAGCAACAAGACAAAAAGTACAACAGTCTCAGAAGAATAAAATGAATAGTTTTACATAGAGAGCAATGGAGATGTGTGCAAGATATATCATAAAGCCAATTAGGATCTTTGAAGACAAAGAGGAATTCTTTAATGCTATAAATTAAATCTATGACAGGAAAAGAAGATAGACGGCTCATTTGTTGGGAGTGAGGAATGCCCGATGGACAGCATCAGAGTTCCACTGCTACCTTCATAATGTTAGGAGAAAGTAACAAAGGTCTCCAGTATGTTAGGTTGACTTTTTTGGTAACTTTATGGAAGGACCTGAACAAAACACACAGGATATGCCTAGATATGTTATTTTCTGCATCTTGTAAGAGTGAGAACATAGATGCACCTGAATATTTGAATATATACCAGGCATTGTCCTAGGCTCTAGGGACACAAATTAAAAATAACAGTTTCTGCCCATAAAATACTTATGCTCTATTGAGGGTGGCTAGAGAAACAACAACATATATACAAATAAGTAAATGCAAGTTATATACAAATTAGATACAATGCATTTTTAAATGGTGGTGGTTACTAACAAGTAAAGGGCCAACATCAGGAAAGACCTGATTTTAGCAAGTGGAACTTGCACTGAGCCTTATGGGCTACAGGTAAAGTAGTAGAGTTAAAAAAAGGGGGGGGGAGTAGATTGTAGGTATAGGTGCTGGCCTGTTTAAAAACACAAAGCCAAGTTGAGTTTTGTTTCCAGGGAACAGCAAGTAGTTCTTCCAAAAGGGAGAATCTTGGAGGCAAAAAACAAACAAATAAAAAAAATAGACTGTGGAGTACAGACATGAGGAGCAGCCAGTGCCTCTACATGTTCCTGATTTTCAGAAACTTCTGGCATTTCCCTTTGTGTGAAATTGGTGCCCAAGGTACTTGTGTATGTCTATATTTTGTTTAACATTGCTAAAAACAACAATCCTTTGGCTAAGACAAAGTTACTAAATCCATAAGCAGTATGAATGTGGAGGAGGTTTGTTAGTAATAGTGAACACATTGGATCATAAAATAATAGGGAAATGTAAGTTCCTTGAGGATAAGCATTAATTTAATTTCTGTTTTTGTATACCATTGCCTAGCATAAAGTCTTGGACATCAAAGATTTTTAAAAAGTGCTTGTTGATTCAGACTGAATCAGAAATCCCAAAAGATCACAATAGATTGTAAAGATAAATTTCATTTTATTATATTATGCCTAAAAGGGTATGCTTCTGAACCTGTGATATTATTACTTTGGGAACATACCCAATGACACAATATATAATTAGATGAAATTTATCTTTCCAGACTTGGTATCTCCAAGCCAATTCAATAAGTATTTTATAAAAAAAAGAATTGGGGTCTATTAACCTGAATAAAAGATGACTTAAGGGAGGTAGAGTATGATGTTTAAAATATTTCATGTGCAAATCTGTAAGACATCAATTTGTTTTGCTTGGGAGTTGGAATAGGGGAGAAGGGGGGGCAAGAATCAAAGGGCAGAAGTCCAATTATCCTTAGAGTACAGAAGTAGTCTGTGCTGTATGTAACTCAATGAATAATACTGTGCCAGGAAAGAGATCTGTTCTGCTGTTGAATTTTCATTATCTCTGTAGTAAAGGCTGGTAATTTGCATTGGTAGAAGAAGTTTACTCACTAGGACGAAACAAAGCAAAACACACTGCAGAGTCCCAGATAATGTGCTTTAGGTCAAGAGCTTTAAAACTTTGGGATTACAGAAACTTCAAAATGCTTCCCATGTGTTGAAATCACCACAACTGCTGAGGTATTAGAGCAAATACTGATTCTGACAGTCCCAAAGGACTATTGATGAAATGTACTATCCCCCTCCAAAGAGAGAACTGATATTGATAGAACAGACTGAAGCATGCTATTTTTCACTTTTTTTTTCATTTTTTTCTTTTAATCAAGTTTTCTTGTACAAAATGACAAATATGGTAATGTTTTACATAATCATACATGGATAACCCATATCTGATTGCTTAGCACCTCAGGAAGGGGGAAAGGGATGGAGGGAAAGAGGAATAAAAATTAGAACCCAAAACTATAAATAAAAATGTTTATTATTAAAAATGAGGCCTTTTTAAGTGAGGTTCATTTCTAAAAGAATCTCTTAGGACAGAGGTTCTTAACTTTACGTCATACATGGATAGATTTCAGAGGGGCCTGTGGACTTGGAAAGGACACAAATACAACTTTTTTTTTTCAACGTAATTGTTTCCTTTGCAATTTTAAGCATTTAAAAATGTTATTCTAAGAAGAGTCCCATAGGTTTCACCAGGAGGCCAAAGTATTCTACAATGTGCACAAAAAGCTGGAGAACCCTTGCCTTAGTGTTTTGTAATGGGTCCTGTGAGTGTACATACAATCAAGTTTGAAAACTGCTTCTTTAGATAAAAGATTTGCAGGTGTGCAGTGAAGTCCATGGATGAAGTTTAACACAAGGGAAAACACTGAATTTGGAGTTAGAGAACCTGGGTTTAAATTGGACTTTGCTACCTATTACAATTTTCTTGAAATGAATTGTTTAGGCCAATTACCACTGAATACACTGGAATACATAATGTCATTTGTAGTCCAGAGAGGAGAAAAATCACATTAAAATAGATTGAAAGCATGTAATAGAATGAGATAAATATTATCATTTTAAATATCTTGAATAAGTGTGCCTGAAAATATGCCTACCTAGTTGTTTATATTAACAGAGAATTAAAATCACAGTTATATGAATTATTCCTTTGTTTGAGGTCCACATGCCCAGGAGTTATGATAGAAAGTAGAAACAGCATCTTCCCAATAAGCTAAAATGACTAATTTCACAAATAGGCTTTTCATGTGTGTGGTAGGATTATAGAATAGCAGAGATGGGAGGGCCCTGTGTGGTAAGCTTTTCCAATCCTTACCTAAAACATGAATCCCTTCCATAATATTCCTGTCTAGGTAGTGATTTTCTAACTTTTGTGTAAAAACCTCTAAATATTAAGAATTCACCACCTCATGAAGGATTCCGTTCTCTAATAATTGGGGTGTCTTTCTATGATTTCACTAATGACTCCTCTATGTCCTAAATCAAAATGGTCTCTATTTAATTATTTCTACTTAACAAAAATAAGCCTTTAAGCACCTACCATATGCCAAGTCAAGGGAATACAGAGAAAGAAAATTAAATAGTCCCAATTTATATTTCGGGATATGATAAAATGAGTCAGACAATATCAGCAGTTAGTCAATAAACATTTAGTAAGGACTACTCTTTGCTGGGTGCTGAATATATGTAACTATAAATGAAATACATACTGAACATATACAGAGTGACTTTGGGACAGGGAGTGGGGAGTAAGGATGCTCCAAGACACCAAGATATAAAGAATGGCCTCATGTACAGAGTAAATAACTGAGTGTTGAAGTAAACTAGTGCTGTAAGAGACAAAGGTGAGAAGGGACTGCCTGCCTTCCTAGCTGCCTGTGCAAAAGTGGAGATTAGCAATTTAATAATCCCTTACACTATTTCATAATTGGGGCACTCCTAACTTATTTTTTTCTTTCTTTCTTTCTTTCTTTCTTTCTTTCTTTCTTTCTTTCTTTCTTTCTTTCTTTCTTTCTTTCTTTCTTTCTTTCTTTCTTTCTTTCTTTCTTTCTTTCTTTCTTTTGCATGACAGTGAAGGTTAAGTGACTTGCCCAGGGTCACACAGCTAGTGTCAAGTGTCTGAGGCTGGATTTGAACTCAGGTCCTCCTGAATCCAAAGCCAGTGCTTTTATCCACTGCGCCACCTAGCTGCCCCACTTATTTTCACTAACATGATATAGGTAAGTAAATGAAGCAAAAGAACGGTAAAACAAATAAACAGAAGGCAGTGTTTTGCTCTGATAGGAATGTGAGAATAAGGGCTTCTCTATGAGTTTTTGCTAACATATGCTGAATTGAATAACCTCACAGAAAAATGGGCAGGCCTCATTTTCCTGTTTGGAATACAAACTGTATTTTATACATAGTTTAGAACAGGTCCTTGCACGTGATAGACATTTAATAAATGTTTATTGAATGAATGAATGAATGAATGAATAAATGAATGAATGAAGGCCAGAATCTCCAGCTTGAAGCACTTCCCCCAAGCCTCACACAACCCAGACAAGTATGGGTAGGCTCAGTAAGCAACAAGTACATACCACAGTAACATTTTCTTTAGGATCCTGGTAACTAGACATACTGCAAAAGCATGGTGGTTCGTTATATTCTTGCAACAAAAGGAGTCAATTCTATTTTGGCAGAATGTATAGATGCGATTTTCCTACAAAGTCAACCTACCTGGTAAAATATGCTATTGTGTCTGAGGTTCACATTTCTCTATATCCTGAGGTAATGCCATTCTGCCAAGCTGAAATCCAGAGTAGTTTGCTGAAGAGATTTATTATGCACAATTACATATGTATTATTATTGTTGCTGTTATTATTATTATTGCCCAACAGTAAAATTATATGTAAAATCAAATTAATGAAACCTTCAACTTTTAGAACAAACTGTTTTGATTTCTTCATGCCATCCTTCTGCAGTGACCCAAATAAGGACATTATTTAACTTCCCAGAATTAGTAATGTTTCTATCCCTTTGATTTGTTCCAGCTATTTTTAGCCTTGAAAGATGTTAAACTGGAATAGTATATTGCCCTTCCCTTTTGCCTTAGGGTGAGTAAACCACTAATAGATACTCTGATTATGGGGGGGGGAGGAGTTTGTACTTAAACTGTCAAGGAATTAATGTGGCATATAAGAAAGAATGATGAATTTAGATTTAGATCACCTGGTTTGAAATTCCACTTCTGCAATGTGTTGTTGAGCATTTTCTTTTCATTTTTGGATCTGTTTCCTCATATTTTTTAAAGTGAGAGGGCTGAATTAGATGAGGTCTTCTAGTTCTAAATACTAAGATTCAAAATATCATATGATAATGACAAATTTAAATCATATAATTGATGATAACTAATCATATATTTGATAATATGGTACAGAGCACATACTGCAATACAAATAGAAACAAAGAATTACTGCAGTAGATAATTTAAATTCTTTTTTATTGGTATAAAAAGTCCTTTCTAATATTTACTTTCTAGGTTAGTGATTTCTAGTGCTTAGAATCTCAGAATCTCAGGGCTAGGAATGACCTCAGTGGCCATTCAAATTCAACCCAAAAGGGATCCAAAATGAATTTCATCCATAAGATACAAAATACCAATCTTTCTCTAAGACCTTCTAGAAGAGAGAACCCACTGCTCCTTCAGGACGCCTGTCCCATGAATGAATAGCTCTAATTGTCAGGGAATATTTCTTTACATAAAGCTTAAGTTTGCCTTTCTACAACTTCCCTTCATCATTCTTAGTTCTTTCCTCTGCAATCAAGAAAAGTAAATTTAATTCCTCTGCTGTGTGACAACACTTAAAAGGCTTGCAGTCAGCTACCACATCCTCCATCAGAACTATATATGGATGTGAAATCATCTCCCAATAGTCTAATGCTGATCATATCTCCTACGGAATAAACCTGCTATGACTCCCAATGACTTTCAGGAGAATGTCTAGACTCTCCAGGGTGCCATTCAAGTTCCTAAACCTTTATCCCTACCTCTCCAGCCTTATACTTTTTTGTTCTGTGTATTCCCTCTATTAGGTCAGCTAGACAATGCAAAGGAGAGAGTGCTTGGCTTGGAGTCAGGAAAACCCATCTTCCTGAGTTCAAATATGGTCTCAGACACTTAGTAGCTTTGCGATCCTGGGCAAGTCACTTAATCCCATTGGCCTCAGTTTCCTCATCTGTAAAATGAGTGGGAGAAGGAAATGACAAATCATTCTCATATCTTTGCCAAGAAAATCCCAAATCGGATCACAAATTGTTGAACATGTCAGAAAACAACTGAAAAATAACAACTATCCCCTCTATTCCAACAAAGCCTATCTCCTTACAATATCATCAACATCCAAATTCATTCTTCCATGCTTTCCTCTACCTCCTCCCCATCCCACGAATGGATATGTTGTTAATCTTGATTTAATTGTACAAAATGTAATGCCTCATTAAAAATCCCACTTCCTCTAGAAGGTCTTCCCTAATTATCCACCTCACAGGGACTTCTCCCAAAGTACATTACACCTATTCTCTCTGCAATATGTTGGAAAACAATGATTTCAAATGCAAAACTGTCCTATGTGTGCATTTTATCTTCCTAGTTAGATTACGGTCTTTTTGCACAAAGTCTGGGTCTCTGTCTTACTAGCTGCAGAAAAATGGAGCTTTTTTAATAGGTTGAGAGTCAGTCAAAAAGCATCTATTAAGTGACTACTATATGCCAAACATTATGCTGTGTATAGATCTGTCAAAAATGAAAATGCAATAAATAAGAGAAAAGGAATTCACTTTACCTATTTAAAAATACAAAAATGGTATTGGCATGCTTATCTATTCTCTATCCCTTACTTTTCAGCACAAAGGTTTACTAATGTCAAATGGTACTTATCTGAAATAAGGAAATCCACTATGTTGGTTTTTGTTCATATATTATTGCAAAGAGATTCTACATATGAAATTTAACTAATTCTTCCTGAGCTTTTGTGACATATTCAAATCTGTTAAGTATATTACTTTTCTAAGGCTAATAAAAATTGGGTAACATCTCTATCATCGATCAAAGGAATGGGAACTTCTCCATAGTCCAGAAAACTGAAATATCTGCCAAAATAAAGGGAAAAATAGCAATTGTTATATAAATATAGAATTTCGGTATCTTTCCAACATATCCCCAGCAAAAGTTTTGAGTTGCAGAAAGTACAATTCTGTCCAAACTATTTCATGACTCTTTCAAATGTTTGAATGTCACCAATTTGGGAGGATTTGGGGGAAGGGTATATTTGGGGTAGAAGCCATATGAACATGAGATGAAGCAAGAGAGCAAATTCAATTAATTCAATTTAACAAACATGTATCCAGCAGCCATTATATGTAGTACACTGTTCTGGGTATTGTGGTTAAAATATTTAAATTTAAGCAGTCCTTGCTCTTAATGAGTTTTCGGTCAACTAGAGCATGTTTTGTAGTAACAAATGATTGTATATGGTTTGTTTGTTATACCAGAAAGAGGGGAAAGTTTGTATCTCTGATTCTGTGAATACAAGGTGTGGATTTGACAATAAAAACATTGAGAAATCAAGTGTGATATATTAAAAAGAAGGCATGGTTTTTGACTGAGACAATTTGTGTTTAAATCCTAGTTCTGTTAGCTTATGTTACTTAATTTTTCTAGTCCTCAGTTGCCTCACATTTTTTGCTCTCCAAGGAAACTTCAAATACTATGTCTTATGATCTAGAAGTGAAGACATATTTTGCAAACTGGCCACATCTCTTGGCCAAATAGGATTTGGATTAAATTGACTTTCCCCTCCCAGATTATTATCCTTATAATTTGATTCTTTTTAAAGTTCTATGTCCCCACCTTGGATGACTATCTTGTTATAACTATGAGTTATTCCATTCAGGCTTTTCCAAAGTGAGCAGGTCATCATGGAGACTTCTGACAAGAGCTGCTCTACTGGAGAATGTGATGGCAAACCATTCCACTACCATTGCCAAGGAAATCCCATAAACAGTATTCAAATGACAAAAGGGATGACATCAGAAGATAAACCCCTCACGTCACAAGGTGTCCAGTATGCTACCAGGGAAGAGTAGAGGACAACTACAAGTAGCTCCAGAGCTAATGAAGCAGCTGGGCCAAAGCAGAGAGGAAACTCAGTTGTAGATGCATCTAGTGACAAAAGGAAGAAAAAAAAGTCTCATGTTGTAAAGCTCAATTTTGCATTGGAACCTGGAATGTAACAACAACATATAAGTGTTTCATAAGCAGTTGTTCATTGATTGATTCCATGACACAATAATGTAAATAAAGGAAACACCTGTCATTTTGATTTAGTGCTATAAACATTTAGAATAAAAACACAGACAGCCCTAGCACTATAACTGCAAAAATTTCAGCTACAATCACAATTCTTCCACATGTGCTTCTGAAATTTATATACTTAGTGAACATTCATATGAGTTGGAGTATTACTTAGTGAATTTTACATTACTGAAAGACAACTTGATGGGGTTATTATAGTGGAGATCTGTTTTGTGTATGAGTAGGACAAGATGATTGCTGAAGACAACTCCAGCTCTCAATTTTTTTGTGCTTCTGAATGTAAAGTATTCTTGCTGTTGTGTGTTACTGGGGAAACAGGAATTCAGATATTTCCTCCTTCTCTAGCTAGAATTTCAACAGAAATTTGCATAAAATAGAGGTACATGAGGAGAGATGAATAATCATGTCCTCACCTACCTTTAAAGAAATGGAAGCTTGGACTTCCTTGCCTAGACAGGGGAGCATAGAAAGAGTTAAAACTCAAAACTATTTCTGCAATGTTACATCTTAGTGGGATTGAGAAACTCAGAAGAAACTAAGAAAAAAATAAACAGGAGGTTTCAGAGAAAAGTCAAACAAAATGTTCCTAAAAAGAGTAAATGAGCAGTCTGTATCTGTTTTGTTTTTGTTACCTTCTGGTGCATTCTGGCTGAGAGAATAGCTTGTTAGACATTGATTAAGGAGATGGATCAGCAAAACTGACTGATAAGAACTTAGTAATCATTGGTTAAGAAGAATGGCTCAGAAAACTGAAGAGACCTTCGATACCTGTTGTTTGAGAAGAGTTGTAGCCTTCTTCTGAAAATGAGAAAAATTTTCAGCATTTCACTTCCAAGATATAGAGGAGGCAGTCACAAATGGATGCACCTCAGGTGAAGACTATTTCTGAAGAAAAGTACTCATAGCCCAGTAGTTATGCTACTTTTAGGAAATAGTTATTAATATGTAACCTAAGTCCCGAAGTCCATTGGTATGGGAATTTCCTAATTGGTGGATAAATGTCCTATGCTAAACATTTATTTTCACCAATGAAAAGAGATTCTGACACCATTAGGCTTTAAAATTCTGGTTATATTAATTATAAGCTTCTCAGTGGGTGATGGAGATGACTAAAAAATCCACAGAGCTGTTGCTCTTTCTGTGGAGGAAAAACTTTAAAAGTATGGTGTCCCTAGTGAACGTCAGACAGTGTATTAGGTCATAGTGAAGATAGAGGGATAGTTGAGGAGCCATTGTAACAAAGAATGGTGGGAAGCAGCCCAGGCAGATAGTTTGGAGTTGAGACAATGTATTTTGGGAATCAGCAAAGAGTTGAGAATCATTGGGAGCCGATATTGATGAATACAGTTTGATGATATCAAGACAAAATATCTACAGCTTTGTTGGTTAAGTGATATGTAATGTCTTTCCATTCACGTGTCCTGATCACCCATGTTCCTTTTAAGAGTGACTCTTCACTGGTTTTCTGGGCATATGTGTTTCTCCTCCTCCCCTACATTTCTTCCATATAAGGCCAGCCAGTCTTCCCACTGAATGTTTATGTATTTGGAAGATTTTTTTAAATTATAAAAGTATTTTATTATTTTCCAGGTACATGTAGAGATAGTTTTCAACATTTTTTTATAAGATTTCTAGTTTCAAATTTTTCCCCTTCCACCCCTACCTTCCCCCCCTCCCCAAGACAGCAAGTATCTGATATAGGTTATATATGTATAATAACATTAAACCTATTTATGCATTAGTCATGTTATGAGAAGAATCAGAGCAAAAAGGAAAAACCTCAAAAAAGAAAAACAACAGCACCAAAACCAAAAGAAATAGTATGGTTCAATCTTCATCCATATTCCACAGTACTTTTTTTTTTTGGATTTGGAGAGTCTTTTCCATCATGAGTCCTTTGGAACTATCTTGTACCATTGTATTTCTGAGAAGAATCAATTCTATCACAGTTGATCAACATGTAATGTTGATGATACTGTGTACAATGTTCTCCTGGTTCTGCTCATCCCACTCATCATCAGTTCAGGCAAGTCCTTCCAGGTCCTTCTCATCATTTCTTACAGCACAATAGAATTCCATTACATTCATATATCACAACTTGTTTAGCAATTCCCCAATTGATGGGCAGCCCCTCAATTTCCCATTCCTTGCCAAGACAAAAAGAGCAGCTATTAATATTTTTGTACATGTGGGTCATTTTCCCTTTTTTATGATCTCTTTGGGGAAAAGACCCAATAGTGGTATTGCTGGGTAAAACACAGCCTTATAGCCCTTTGGGCATAATTTGGAAGAGATTTTTAACAGGATTTTAAAAACTTTTTAAACATTACTATTAAATGTATTGCAATCAATAAACATTTATTAAGGACCAGGAATTGCTTTGTAGTGAATATATCTCCTAACTAGTAAAATCCAGCACATTAGTGGGAATAAAGGGAATATGAGTTATTTTTTGGATAAGATTCTAGGACTCTGACCCACAAAATACATAGAATCTGGGGCAAATAACTGGGGAAAGTGAATGGTGTTTGAGGTTCCCACTGCTACATGAATATTAATAAAATCATACTTTTAAGTTGCAAATATACCATCTAATGTAGCTGTGTGTGTGTGATCCTGAAGGAAAATGGTAGAGGAGAAACTGGAGATTTAAATGTACAACTCCAAAGTTAGAAGCTTATTGTCTATTCAAGAGTTTATAGGTTGTCCTCCTTACTCTTTAGGTATCTTTCTTGGGTTTTAAAACCTTTATTTACCCTATTTGATACTAACCTGACTTAAAATGTCACAAAGAACTATGATTTATTGGAAACAAAGTATATTTAGAAATGGAATTCCATAGAGAAGAAATGAATTGTCTAAGATCATGCAGATAGTAAATGCTAAAGTGAGTATTCAAACCTCATCCTCTGATCCTTTTCTTTTCTTTTCTTTTCTTTTCTTTTCTTTTTTTTCTTTTCTTTTCTTTTTTCTTTCTTTTTTTTTTTGCAGGACAGTGAGGGTTAAGTGACTTGCCCAGGGTCACACAGCTAGTAAGTGTCAAGTATCTGAGGCTGGATTTGAACTCAGGTCCTCCTGAATCCAGGGCCAATGCTTTATTTACTGTGCCACCTAGCTGCCCCCCTGCTCCTTTTATTTTCTTTGTAACCTGGAGAAAGTCATTTGATGTCTCTAGGCCATAGTGTTCTCATATACAAAAAGAGAGCGTTGGACTAGATGATTTCTCAGGTTCTTCCAATTCTAAATCCTATGATTCAATGATAGAGTATTAGAACCAAAATGAACATGAGAAATTATCTACACAAGGATTCAAATTTCACAGATGAGGAACCTGAAGGCTAGAGAGGAAAAGTGAGCAGCTAAGGGTTTCATGGTTTACTAATATTGAATCTTGAATTTGAATGCTGGGTTTTTTGTCTTATAGATCAGTGCCCAATCCATTATATCAGTCCCTAACATCCCATGATTTCCTTCCTTATCATTGCATTTATTTTATCTTTGTTGTTGTTGTTATTTTCTATTCTACCTGGTCCAATTAGGTCAAAATATTTTCCATTCTGTCTTTGAGATCTCAGTGGGAATAGAATTCAGTGGGACATACAGGGAATTTTGTCTCCATACCAGTACAATCATGTAAGTAATATCTTCTGGTAAATACCAACTTTTCTATCAAAGAAGAACACAAATACAATAAGTGATGCTGTGAATTCTACTAGTTAGGATGTAGGGCCAAGTTAAAGGCTTTCATTTTTTTAAAAAAAGATACAAGTTATTGACTTTAGTACTTTATTAGTACTTTTTAAAATCATATCTGTTTTTTTCTATATAATAACAAAAGTTGACAGGGACATAGTATATTGAATTTGCAAAACCCCTCACACAGAATATATTATTTGAAACATATTTCAATACTATAATTGGTAACAGGCTTAATAAACCACATTTTACAAAACAGGAAATTGAGGTTCAAAGAGATTTGGTGATTTGTCCATGGCCAATTAACTAGTATGTGTTGGAGATTGGGGCAGCTAAGTGTAACATGCTTGAAGTAAAGAAGATTAATCTTCCAAAGTTAAAATCTGGCCTCAGACACTTACTAGTTTTGTTACCCTGGGCAAGTCACAACTCCATTTGACTCAGTTGGTTGTAAGATGGGCTGGAGAAGAAAACAGGAAACCATTTCAGTATTTTTGCCAAAAGAAAAAACAAACAGGGGACAGCTAGGTAGCACAGTGGATAAAGCACTGGCCCTGGATTCAGGAGGACCTGAGTTCAAATCTGACCTCAGATGCTTAACACTAGCTGTGTGACCCTGGGCAAGTCACTTGACCCTCATTGTCTGCCCCCACCCCCCAAAAGGGAAAAAAAAACCAACGACTCCAAATGGGGTAATAAAGAGTTGAATACAACTGAAACAACTCAACAGCAACAAGTTAGAGATTAGAATTCAAACTCTGATGATTCCTGACTTAAAGTCCAGCATTTTCCCCACTACTTCATGATGCCTTTCATCTAGGAATATTTCCATGTTGAGGAAGTCAATAATATTGCTGTTTTATTTTACTAACATCTTTCAGAAGAAATAATTGGAAAGTTGACAGAATTTATCTGTGGGCTGCTCTGTAAAATGCATTTTCACTCTAGAATTGAAACACTGAATGAAGTTAGAAAACAAACACATTTGATAAGTGTAAAAAATGAAAGGTGAGATGATTTGCATTTGCTTCACAATGTGCAGGCTGTTTTATATTTAACTAGGCAGCCTGGTTGCTGTCAGGAACTAAGCACAAGGCTGGTAGTTGGAGGTCTGCCTTATGTTTCCAAGTCTGCCACTAACCATCTATGTGATTTTTGGCAAATCACCTTACATGTCTGGGGTTCAACTTCTTTATCTGTAAAACGAAGAGGCTGAAATAAATGAAGGTCAAGATCTATTATATGTTAAATTGTATTCAGCATAACTGTAAATGATTGAATACTTTAAAGTATCATAATTTTCACTACTGTAGGTACTCTCTCACTTGATGTTCATCCTAATCCTTCCATACCTCATTGGATGGTCTAATCATTGATAGGCAGGGGCAAGTGAAATTCATCATCTAGTTTCAGTGTTCATAATCTCTTCTGTGTCATAGATAGCTTAGGCAGTCTCGTGAAATCTATTCTGGCCCCCTTCTCAGGGTAATATCGGGTTTCTCTATTCATAATTGAAGGAATATTTCAGTTAGAAGTAAATGAAGGGGGCAGCTAGGTGGCGCAGTGGATAAAGCACTGGCCCTGGATTCAGGAGGACCTGAGTTCAAAGCCAGCCTCAGAAACTTGACACTTACTAGCTGTGTGACCCTGGGCAAGTCACTTAACCCTCATTGCCCTGCAAAAAAAAAAAAGAAGTAAATGAAGATGAATATTTCTTTTCTTATTCAAGTACACAGAAACCCCCCTCCCCGAGAAATCTATCCAGGACCCTTTGGTTAGTGGGGATTCATGAACTCTAGGTTAAAAACCATTGATCTAGGGATTAACTCTTTTGTGATGAGCCTCTTGGAACCTAACTCAGCTCCTCAGGTGACAGTCTGTTGCCAGGTGTTTAAGCCTTTCTGCATAGGTAAACTCTGACAAAACTTGTACTCTGCCGACATAATCTACTAGGATCTGGGATCACCTCAATTCCAGCATAAAGCATAGAAGGAAGACATAGATGTGTGGATTATGATACAATGGATCTTTTTTCCATTTTTCAAGAAATAGACTAATTTATATAGAATCATAAAATTTGAGAGTTAGAAAAAGCCTCAGTGACCATTAGCCTACTTTATTAATAAGAATTGCTATTATAACATAATTGACAAGTTGATTATAGCCTCTGCTTGAAGACCAACATGTAGTAGGAACCTTCTACCTCTTGAGGCAGTTCACGCCACTTTAATGCTCTTCTAATTATTAGGAAATTTTTCCTGACATCAAGTCCAAATGGGCCTCTTTACAATTTAAAGACATGGATCTAATTTCTGCTTTCTTGGGTCAAAGAGAAGAAATCCGATCCTTCTTCCACACAACAACCCTTTAAATGCTAAAAACAAACAAACAAACAAACAAAAACACCACCACCACCACCAACAACAACAAACCTTTTGTGTCTCCTTGAATCTTATTTTCTCCAGCTTAAAATTGCCCACTTCCTTGGACTTAGCTTTAAATATCATGAACTTAAGCACCTACACCATGCAACCTGGCATCCTCTGGACACATCAACAACTTAATGTCTTTCTTAGGCCAATGGTGCTGCAAACTGAACCCCATACTCCACTTGAGGCCTGACAACAAGAGAATACAATAAGATTATTGATTCCCTTTTCCTAGGAGCTATGGCCTTCAAAATGCAAACCAAGAATTAGCTTTTCCAGCTACTATATCATAATCCTCATTGATAGTGGGCTTGTAGTCAACTAAAGGGCAGTTAGGTGGTGCAGTGGGTAGAATGCCAGATCTGGAGTCAGGGAGACTAACCTTTATGAGATAAAAATATGGTTTCAAACACTTACTAGCTGTGTGACCCTGGACAAGTTACTTAACCCAGTTTGCCTCAGGTCTTCATCTGTAAAATGAACTGAAGAAGAAAATGGCAAAACACTCCAGTATCTTTGCCAAAATCCTCAAAAGAACAACAGCAGCAACAATATAATAAATAAATACATCGATATAATATAATAATATAAATATAATGTAATATAAACATAAATAAATAATAAATTAAGGAAAGGGGTGCTTAAGGTAAGAAGCAGTACTGTTGATTTTTTTAAAATTGCTTTCAGAACAATTGCTATCTATCTCTGCCTCCACCATCATAAATTTGTTTTGTTGTTGTTATTATTTTAGTTTTGGTGGGATAATGTGGGGTAAGTGACTTGCCCAGGGTCATATAGCTAGTAATTGTGAAGTGTCTGAGGCTGGATTTGAACTCAGAGCCTCCTAAATACAGCCCTGATGCTCTATCCACTATACCACCTAGCTATCCCCCCCATCATAAATTTGTGAAGTGGATTATATGTACCCAAGTTCAGAACTTTCTATTTATCACTACTTCCTCACTATTTGATTTTCTTAGGCTCTGGACAACATTCAAACCTGTCAGGGTCCTTTTGGATCTTTATATTGTCATCCAGTTGGTTATCTGTCTCTCCCAGCTTTTGCCATCTATAAATCTGATGAGCAGAGTATCTATAGATTTATCCAAGTTAGAGATTAAAAAAAAAAAAGGTTAGACAACATGGGGCCAAATATATATTTCTGAAGTAATCCAATAGAGGTCTCTGATACATTGACACAGAAACTTTAATGCCTACTCCTTGAATCCAACAGCTAGTTCTGAATCCCTCTCATTGTATTATCATTGAATGCATATGTCTCCATTTTCTCCACTAGAATAATACATTTTACCAAGTTTTGCTAAAATCTTGGTGAACACATTCTTTAACATTACTCTTATCTACTAGTTTAGCAATCCTGAGTTCAAATCCAGCCTCAGACCCTTAACACTTACTAGCTGTGTGACCCTGGGCAAGTCACTTAACCCCAACTGCCTCACTAAAACAAACAAACAAAACAAAACAAAACAAAAAGACTCGAATAATAACTGCATCATGGGAACAAGTACTTAGCCTTTCATAATGACTACTTTGAAGGAGCTAATACTAATTTCAATATATACATGTATATTTATATTTACTAAAATACAAATAATTTCATTGCCATACAGTCTTACAACGTATGTTGACTATGTATACATTATGGTTGTATAATACCCATTTATTTCCAAAGCACTTTCACATTCATATTAAATGGAATCCCCTATCCTGTTTGACTATTTTATTTTTAGATGTGTCTGACCTCCAGAAGGACAATATTTTGAATCTCAGTATAAGGTACTATTTTGGAGGAAGTATCTTTAAATTGTTCTCTTACAGATTTTGAGACTCATAAAAATAATCAACCTCATCTATTTAATAGAGAACTGGCCTCACAACCAGAAGACTTGGGTTCAAGTCTCTATGAAATATCCTAGCTATATGAACATATCATTTAACTCATCATTATTCTTGGTCACTTGGTAAAGCTATACATTAAAAGGAAGTTGCCAACACACACTTGTAGAAGAAATATCCTCATCCATAAATTTCCTATATCAATGATAATCCAAATCTGATCCCTAACCCCAATATGAGGAACCATTCCTTTAAGGTGTTTTTCATATGGAGAAGTTTGGTACTAAAAATATAAAAAAAATAGTTTTGTGGGAAAGGAAGAATTAACTGCTAAAGTATGTACAATACCACTGTTTTTATAGATGATTACTGCAATCTGTTAAAGGAGTTGAAAATGAACTTTGATTTGATAAGATATCTTAAAACAAAATTTTAAAGAAACATTGTTTTGTGGCAGAATTTTAACAATATTGTACAGAAAGTGAGGTGTAAGATATGATGATTCATAATTTGTATATAAACAATATGATGGTTTTAAGAGCAGAGAATTAATTTTAATTTATTTAAAATTAACAGAAGTATGAATAAAACATTTAACTTTAATTAAAATTAATTTCAAGTAAACTTTTTCAGCTATAAAAAAATGGCATAAGGATCCATCTTGGGAAATTAAGAACTAGAGATAATTATAGTCCCTCTGTTCATTTGCTCATAGTTGTTTCAAGAATGAGGCTAAACAAAAATAAGAGTATTTCAAGAGTGAAATATAATTTTTAAATTACTGGTGATTCCAAAGGAAAAAATATTTTAACCTACTTTTAAATGAAATACAAGTTATTGCGTCTTAGGAAGTTATGATATAAGTGATAAGAAAATAAAGGAGATAGGAGGCTGAGGCTGAAGACTGAAGAAAAGTAGGAGAGGAATATTCAGCATAGGGTGAAAAGGAATTGTTTGAAGAGATCAGAAGCAAGAAAAATAACTTGGCAAGAAGGCTTTGGCTGCCAGTTCCTGATTAGCTGAATAAAGATAACAATTCCAGCCCTACCTATTTCAGCCCTACCTAGAACTTACAAGAGGTGAAGTCTCTTAGAATTTTTTCTTACATTTTTCTTCCCCTCTAGTTTGAAAGGGGAGAGAAGAAACAGGAAAGATACATATATCAACTGTTTTGCTTTGCCCATTAAGTTAACCTGAGATATTTCTTTTGGCTTCTGTTATGATTGGACAAGAACATCCTGATGGGTGAAACATTGGTTGTTCTGGTCTGTGCTGTCCATTGATAGCTTGATGGAACATTGCATTCCTTGACTTAAAGACAGGTCTTATCCTAATTAATAGGTAATATTTATTTTTCCAAATGCTTTCAAGAGTGATTATATGTCAAAATACTTGTAAATACTGCATCATTTCATTTCTAAATGAAAAGATTTGCCCAGATGTGAAGCTATGAGGACACACTGAATTAGTTAGCAAGGAAGTTGTTTCATGGGGTGCAGATATTTCCAAAAAGATCAGTGAAATCAAAACCAGAAATATAGGCTTATGAGTCACCCCAGGCATATTGGTTTTCTTCCCTCATATGTTTTGCTACCATGTTTTAGTATCAGAAAAAGTGTCCACTCTCTCCCATAGATATTGAGCCCATAAGTTTGAGAGTGTGAAGCAGGATTATATATGGATTGTGATGTATTTTGTTATTTTTGACCTTACTTTAAAATATATGTTCCCAAGATACATTATTTCTTTGGTTTTGTTGCTAAATAAATGATTAATTTTAAATCCTAAAAGTATTGTTAGTATGAGTTGTTTGTTTATATTAAAAGAAATGTATTAAGAGAGACTTAAGAGCTAAGGTGGTGAGTAAAGGGAATATATTCCTCTCAATAGAAACCATGAGGGAATTTAAGTGTACCTTTGCTATGAATTGTGCTGGTGGTCCTTCTGTGAAAAACAAAATCTATTAGTGTGAAAGCAAGTTGGAATAAGTGAGCCAATCTAGAATAAATAATTTGTCCATATACCAAATTGAAATATGTTAGGCACAGGGGCAACTAGAAAGCACAGTGGATAAAGCACTGGCCCTGGAGTCAGGAGGACCTGGGTACAAATCTGGCCTCAGAAACTTAAAACTTACTAGCTATGTGACCTTGGGCAAGTCATTTGACCTGATTGCTCCACAAAAATAAATAAATTGAGTGAATGAATAAACAAATTTTAAAAATGAAATTAAAAAAAGAAATATATTAGGTGCATAGTGTGGATAGCCATCAAACCTTACCCATTACACAAGAAAACACATATATACACACAAGCATATAAATATACATGTGCGTGTGTATCTGAACCTCAGTTTTCTCATTTTTGAAATGAATATAAAAATGTCTCTAGTGCTGATTGTTAGGTAGGGCTGGTATGAGAACAAATAAAAATAATGTATGAAAATACTTTCCAAACATTAAAGTGGTATTTTAATGTAATTTACAATGATAATGATCAGGAGAACAATGATGAAGTTGCCCAGAAATAGTACAACTTACTCAAGGCCACCTAGATATCAAGTATCAGAAATAGGACTTAAAAAAGGTGTTCTGTGTATGTGTGTGTGGACATGCATACACACATATTGAAACATTTAATTTGTCCCATTGTAGAAGAACTGAGGAAGATCCAGAAATCCAAATTCTTGTGTTGTAACAAAGAATATTTAGCTTAAGTCCTGCCTATTCCTACAGAGAACAGAATACTACCTGTCATTTCACTAAGATGTATTAGCCCCTGCTGGCTGATCTAAAGAGAAAAACCAGAAGGGCTTGCAAAAACAAACAAAATAAAAACGCCAGCTCTCCTTCAACAGAAATCATACTCCAGGAACCATTAGCAATGGCAACAAAGTGAAAATAAACACTTCTTGGTCAGATTCAGTAGACAAAACATATTTTATTGTACATAATGAATATACTCAAAACACTTAATCTTGTTTATGAATTTTATTTCCAAAATATGAATATTCTACATTTGGTCTTCGTAATAAAATATATTCCCATAAGAACTGTATTGACTAGATACTTGTTTATTTGCTCAGATGATTTGCTCATGGATTGATTTTTTAGCCTTAGGGTCTTTGGGGAAAGAGGCTGCTCACTATATTAGCACAAGGCTAAACAGACTTCCTGCCAATTGAGTTATTTGTTATACTTGGTCTTGGACATATTACTAAGTTTAATTTCTGCATTATGATTTCTGTTTGTCATTTTCCCAGCCTATTTCTTGACTTTTAACTCTTTGCTAAAGTGAAGCACTGCTTCCAGGGTAGAAGGTGTACTGTCCCAGTATTCAGGAGTTTGTGCAGCTGTGTTCAGAGATACTTCTAGGGATTTGTAAGTTTTCAGTTCTTCCAAGGAGGTAAGATTTAAGGAGAGGAATGTTCACTACTCTCCTGGCCTATGCTCTGGTCTGCAAGCAACCTCAGACCTGCTTTTCTGCCCTGGAATTATGAGGAGCATCAAGCTCCATTGTGGCTGCAAGCTCTGGTGTGCTAGTGCTCCTCCTCAGCACAAGACCACCACCCAACACTGAAACCTGGATCAAGTATGGACAAAACAACAGAGCTGTGTTTCAGTGCTAGCAAAAAGACCTCTTTAATCTCCTTCTGGTCGATTGTTTGACCTCCTTACCCTCTGTGGGGTGAGTTCCAGAAGCAGTTGCTGATTCTGCTGCTGATTCAGTAGCTCTCAAGGCCTGCTTCTGGTTTTCTGGGGCTGGGTCTGAAATAGACCTTTCTTGTGGACCTTCTAAGTTGTTTTTGGCTGGAAACTTATTTTACCATATCATTTTGTGGGTTCTGCTGCTCCAGGAATTGTCTTATGGCGTTATTTGAAGATATTTGGAAGGAGGAGTCTTGGGTTGAGCTCAGTCAAGTTACTGCCTTTCTTCTGTCATCTTGGCTCTGCCCCTTAGTTTCTACATTAAAAGGCCAAGGTGGAGGATTTTAATGTCAGAACTATTCTCCTTACCCTTGCCAATCAATGGTCTCCAAGATTGTATTTGGGACAAATTATTTTCCATTAAGATTGCAGCAGGGGCAGTGAGGTGGCGTAGTGGATAGAGCATCGGGCTATATTCAGGAGGACCTGAGTTCAAATCCAGCCTCAGAAACTTGACATTTACTAGCTGTGTGATCCTGGGCAAGTCATTTAACCCTCATTGCCCTGCCCCCCCAAAAACGATTGCAGCAAATTCTTGCCATCCAAGAAAACAAACAGAAAGGAACTAAGATGAGCCTCTTTCATCACCTATATTGGTAATTTTTCAGAATCTTACAAGTTCCAGGAAATTAACCAAAAAACCTCCATTAATTATCCAATTATCCAGAATGGCTGAAGAAACCCTCCAGAACCCTTTCTCAGAATCTAAAAGTGGGTAATGTTTGTTAAAAAAAAAAAAACACAAAACTATATTTGTGGTGTTTTTTTTTTTGGTAGGGCAATTGGGGTTAAGTGACTTGCCCAAGGTCGCACAGCTAGTGTCAAGTGTCTGAGGCTGAATTTGAACTCAGGTCCTCCTGAATCCAAGGCCAGTGCTTTATCCACTGCGCCACCTAGCCACCCCTATGGTGTTTTTAAAACCATTTTTAGACACATATCACAAAAGAATATAGTTCATATCTCAGTATCATGGACTTATTTCATCCCTGCCAATTAATTACAGCTTTATATTATTACTTGTTAATCATTTTTAGAGTTTTAATTGAATTAGGCATTTTTACATCCTTCCTGTTAGCATTCATCAGGGCTGTCCTTTGTAGTGGTAGATATATTTTTCTTCTACTTTAGAAATTTCTGCATGGCAATAGAAAGTGAAATAAATTTTAAAATAGACTACTGTAGTTCTCTATTTAAATGGATGCTGATCTGTCAGGAGGAGGGAAATTAATAACAGCAACAATAAAATGATCCTTCCTGCCTTTATAAAGCAGTTTATATATATCAGGATTGTTTTAACTCTTGCTATAAGGGCCTTGGAACCTTTGTACAGGCCCAACCAAAAGAAAATAGGAAAGTGGTAAGAAGATATTTTCAACTTCCTTTTGAAAGAGACACTATCACCCAGTATTTGGGTTTAAGCTACATCTTGAGATCTCAAGAAGTTTTTAGTGTAGCCTAGTGCAGAAGACTCTTCCCAGGACCATGTATGACATGGGAAGCAGAAACACAGATACACAAGTAAAGTAACTAAAGTAATGAGATTTCCCAGACCTTTGCTGTTCTATCACACTAAAGTACCATCTGACTCTCTTGCTCCCCTTTCTGTCAATAGAGGCAAATCTACTATGCTACCTATTTAAAAACAGTGATCCAGAAAACTGAGATAGCTCTGCTTTTAGAGGCTAAGTATTGGTGATGGAGACCAGCTGCTCAGGGCTATTTAATAGCAGATACTGTACTCCTGCACTTCAGGAAGATTGTCTATTACACAAGACTATGATAACAGTATTTTTATCATACATTATCATTTTAATAAGCATATACTATGTTTAATAGTAAAAGGCTTCTGTTAAAAAAAGAATATGTATTTATTAAATATTTTATTGTTTATAAATCATAATTGTAAAGCATTTTGAAGTTCACCAAGCACTTTCCTCATCTTTAAGTTAGAAAGGAAAAGGATTATTATTTATATTACAGTTAAGGAAAGTGAGGCTCAGAGGTTCACTGATATGCACAAATCATTAAGGTAGTATGTGAGGGAATCAGAATTTGAATCTGGGTCTTCTGACTCCAAATTCATTGCTATGTTGGCCTCATCTAGCAGCTTTCCTTTGAACTTTCAAAACATATCTCGCTTAATTTTCCTCACCTGAAAATGACCTTTTTTGTCTAAATCTCTCAAGCTTCTCTATTTAACCCCTTCTGTACACTTTCTAATTTATAATGATCTATACATCTGTCTTATGGAGAGAGCATTCTTTATTTTTAATCTTTATATTCCTAGTACTAAAATCAGTGCCCTAATAATAGCGGACAGTTAACCAGAAACTAGTTAGCAGGGGCTTTGTCTCAGGGCATCAAATAAAATGAAACAGGCTTCTCTTCTGTAGTTGGTGAGCAGATCATTGGACCTACACCTTTAAACCACCACCCTGCTCCCTCACTTGGCTCCAGGCCATATTATATGGGCATGTGTGCACAGGAGCGCGCTCACACACACACACACACACACATACACACACACACACACACACACACACACACACAGAGTCAGAAGGCCTGAATTCTAATCCTGTCTCTGTGACTACCCATACTACCTCTGGAGAATCACTTCATCTCTCTCATTCCCAGCTTCCTCATTTGTAAAATGAACTTTATAATTTCTGAGGTTCATGCTAGCTCTAAAGTCTATCATCATTCATGACCACACTCCTCAATCCTTCACTAGTTATCACAATGTTTTGGGAAAATGAAAAATAATCCCTTACCAAGTCATTTGAATTCAAGAATCCAGAACAATCTCACTTTTCAGGTCACTAAAATGAAGTTGTTCCATAGAGATGAGAAACACATTTTCCAATTTGAAAGGATAAAACTGAAAATTCAGTCCCTTGAACATTATCACATTTGATGGTATAATTATTTATTATCATTATTTTACTATTGAGACATTCTCAAAACTTTCACTTCTCCTTAGTTTCCAATGTGCATGACTGCTATCCTCTTTTACAATAATTAGATTTTCTCTGGCATTCCGTCTCATGTTTCTAGAACTAGGAGGTGGGGTGGAAGGCATGGTTCAATCCAAGACACAATATAAGGGGAAAAAGTTTCAAGAAAATTCCAAAATCAGCTCCTTGTTGGAAATGAGATGTTGTCTATGACTTTATGTGCCACCGTCAATAGCATAGCCTCTGACAAAGTAATTTATTTTTGTAATTTTCTGTTTTTATCGATTGACTGATGCATGACATTAGATAAGTGATAAAGCAATAGCATTACTGGCATACAGTACAAATATAGGTCAGAGGGCACAAGCACATGGGAATTTCACCAAGAGTTATTGCCCTAGCTTCAGTAAACTAGTAAGGGGATTTGCATTACAGTGTATGTAAAAGCCATTTTAAATGTATTCATGCTAATAAAAAAATCAAGCTAATTGATTTTCAAAGTGCTTAGTGCTAAAAATATCACATATCATATGGTCAAGAACCTCCTATTCCCTTTATTTTACGCTATGTCCTGATCTCCATCTGAATCTATGACTCTCCATTCTTTAGCACTTCTGATATGGGTTCTTCTTCCTTCCCTCAACAAGGTATTCTACAAGGCTCAGTCCTTGGCCCTCTGTACATCTCTCTATCCTTTTTCTCTTGAAAAGTTCTTACATTTTTTTTTTTTTTGGTGAGGCAATTGGGTTTAAGTGACTCGCTCAGGATCTCATGGCTAGTAAGTGTTAAGTGTCTGGGGCCATATTTGAACTCAGGTTCTCCTGACTCTAGGGCCAGTGCTCTATCCACTGCACCACCTACCTTGCTGGAAAAGTTCTTACATTTTAATTGGACAGGATGTCACCTCTAAACTGATCATTTCCATATTTGTACCCTGACCTTGGCCTGTGGTTTCATATTTAGGATGAAAGGACCAAGAATAGAAAGGGAATTTAGAGAATAAATGGTCCAATCTTGCCATTTTACAGATAAAGAAGCTGAGACTCAGAAAAGTTAAGTCATTTGTCCATGGTCACAAAAGCAATGAGTAGCAGAACTGGGAATTGAAACCATGTCTTATTCTAAATCCAGCTCTCTTTCTGTTTTTCCATCTTAAAAGCCTTGCTGCGTAATTTCTCTTAGATGTATAAATCTCATATGTATGTTATATAGATAGTGATATGTCTATATCCATCTGTCATGTATATATGAGCTATCTATCTATCATATATCTACCTACCTATCTATCTGTCCATCTACCTATCTATCCATCTATCTATCATCTATCATCTTTCCCTTCCAACTCAGTTTTATTAACACTGCCACTTCCTCAATCAGGCTGAAAGTCCTGAAGTAAACTTTTATCATACCATCATCTTCGTCCTATACATTCAATCTTGCAATAATATTCTTAAGATGATTTTCCCTCCACTTATAATGCAATACTAGCAAAATAAGGACTTCATATTCAAATAGAAATCAAATGGCATGAAGGTTTTACAAGAGTCATAGGCATATGTACCAGAGCTGGAAGCAATGATTATCATCATAGAGAGGCGAAGCCAATGTGCTTGAGGAGAAGATCTGGACAGAGCCTGACGTTTGAGAGGAACCATGAGAAAATTAGTGAAATGACAACTATAAGAACTGGGTCACCTCTTGCTCTCCCTTCCCATTCATGAGCAAGAGAGTATCTAAGGATACATACTTAACAAGCAGTCCTCAGGGGCTTAAAGGTTGGTGGCACATACAGCATGAAGAGATGCCTGGGAATTTGACCATGCAGGAGGTATTGCTACATGGACTAATGGGGATTTCAGAACAAGGGAACTATGATTGACCATGGAAACCATACTGAAGTTTCCAAAGAGGGGGTATATATATTTAGATGTTTTATATATGTTATAAAATATATGACATATTATATATACTATATAATTATGTAATATAATATATAATTATAATTAAATAAGCACACACACACACAAATAGAGAGACACAGACAGAGAGACACAGAGAGAGACACAGAGAGACAGAGAAACAGAGAGAGAGTGAGCACTCACAAGCTATGATTTGAATACCACAAATGGGTCTCAGGACCCATGATACCAGTTGAAATTCAGGAACTTGTTGAAGTCTCTCAGTCTTCTCTCAGAGAGAAAAGTTCACTGCTAAGAATTTGTATGCAAGTCTCTACTGTATTCATTACTGTGGGGCTTGGAGGGAGGGGAAGGGACAGTTTTCTATGTTTAGTATCTCAGTGCATTGAATTATAAGGGAGATACTTTGTGAACTACAGATGAATCATCAAAATTATTAGACAGAGGACCCAGGTCTGTAAAACCAGAAGACAAAGTTTGAGACAGGTTATAGTTTTAACCCTCATATCATTGGATCCTAACCCATGAGAGTCTCTTTCATGAATATGCTTTATAAATCATGCCACCGAAGTCAGAATTTTTTCCTGACGAACAAGAGAATTTAGCTTACGTGTCTAATAAAAGCCGGCAGTTCCTTTGTAAACATTAAGGTTAAAAAGAAATCAGATGGGGCAGCTAGGTGGTGCAGTAGAAAAAGCATTGGCCCTGGATTCAGGAGTACCTGAGTTCAAATCCGGCCTCAGACACTTAACAGTTACTTGCTGTATGACCCTGGGCAAGTCACTTAACCCCAATTGGCTCACCAGAAAAAAAAAAAGAAATTAAAAAAAAAAAGAAACAGTCTAGGCTGCGTTTAACCTTACAAAAATGCAGAAGCTCAGGGGCAAAGCACTAAATGGTTTCGAAACCCTCCTCATTCTAAGAAGGCAACAAACAATCTTTGCTTCTGGAAGGCAACTCTCATTCACTCTTAATCTATATAGTTTCTATGAATCACCAGCAAAAGGATAGAACTAGGTTTTCCTTCAGTGAATGTGTTCCCCTGCTATCATAATACTTTTTCTTCTTTGGAATGTTAAAATATTGGGGCATGCAGGTCACTCTCCAGTATGAGATAGGTTTGGTTTTGCTTTCACCTCTCTTACACTTTTTCTTCAAGACTCTGAATCACATTCCTTTTTCTCTTTAAGTTTCTTTTAAATTTTTAATACTTTTTTCTCCAATTACATTTAATTTTGTAAAACATTTATATTTTAAAATTCTGAGTTCCAAATTCTCTCCTTCCTTTCCTTCTCTTCCTCCTCCCTGACATGGTAAGCAATTTGATATAGGTTATACATGTGCAATCATGCAAAACATATTTCCATATAAGTTATATTGTAAAAGAAGACACAAATAATAAAATGAAAAACAATAATGAAAGTGAAAAATAATATGCTTCTATCTGCATTCAGATTCTATCAGTTCTTTTTCTGGAAGTGGATGGTATTTTTCATCATAAGTCCTTTGGAATTGCCTTGGCCCATTGTATTGCTAAGAATAGCTAAATCATTCACATTGATCACTGTACATTATTGATGTTACTGTCCACAATTATACTATTCTGCTCACTTCACTTTGCATCAGTTTGCATGTTTTTACAGGTTTTTCTGAAGCTATCCTGTTCATCATTTCTTACAATGCAATAATATTCCACCACACTCACATACCACAACTTGTTCAGCCATTCCCCAATTGATAGACATTGCCAATTTCCAATTCTTTGCCACAACTAAAAGAACTACTAAAATATTTTTTGTACAAATAGGTCTTTTTTCCTTTTAATAAAATTGTTTTATATTGTTGGATCATTTTTTTCAGAGTTTTATAGCATTTTGATAGTCCAAATTACTCTCACTATTGGTAGGATCAATTCACAACTCTAGCAATTGTGCATTAATGTTCCAGTTTCCCCCCATCCCCTCCAACATATATCATTTTCTTTTCTGTCATACTAGTCAATCTAATAGGTGTGAAATGGCAAATCAAAGTTGTTTTAATTTGCATTTTCCTAATCAACAGTGATTTAGAGCTTCAATTTCATTCTCTGAAAATTGCCTATTCAGGTTTTTTGACCATTTATCAATTGAGGAATAAATAGTTTTCTTATAGATTTGGCTCAATTCTCTAGATATTTGAGTAATGAGGCCTTTTTCAGAGTCACTTGCTGGAAAAATATTTCTTAACATTATGTTTTCCTTTTAATCTTGACTGCCTTGGTTTTATTCATGCAAAAC
Source organism: Dromiciops gliroides (assembly GCF_019393635.1). Taxonomy (NCBI): domain Eukaryota; kingdom Metazoa; phylum Chordata; class Mammalia; order Microbiotheria; family Microbiotheriidae; genus Dromiciops; species Dromiciops gliroides. The sequence continues at coordinate 663,698,528 of NC_057861.1, read as the reverse complement.
TTTTTAATACATTAATATAATTAAAGTTATTAATTTTCTATTTTCTATTGTTTTCTTTCTCTTGTTTAGTCATAAATTCTTCCCTTCTCCATAGATATAGCAGTTAAACTATTCCATGTTCTCTTAATTTGTTTATGACATCACCCTTTGTGTCTAAATCATGTACTCAATTTGACCTTATCTTGATATACAGTATATTGGCCTATACCTCGTTTCTGTCATACTGCTTTCCAGTCTTCCCAGGAAGTTATTGTATAGCTAATCTAGTATTTATTTTCTTTCTCTTCATTTGTGTTCAGTCTCAAGTAATGCTGAAATTTAGGATGGTCATCTGGCACTCTATATATTTATATTCTATAATTCCCCAAAACATATTTATTAGAAATGTTCATTGTGATATAAGTTTTTTTTTTACCTTTACAAGGCCATAGCAATATTTTTCTGAATGGTTTATATAGTATTGGAATTAGTTATTATTTAAATATTTGGTAGAGTTCACTTGTGAATCCATCTGGCCCTGGGGATTTTTTTCTTAGGGAGTTCATGACTATTTAAGTATTTTATTTCCTCTTCTATTAATCTGGGAAATCTATGCCATCATAGATGTTAATCTACTTCGCTTAGATTGTCAGATTTTGGAGAATATAATTAGATAAAATAGCTTTTAATAATTGTTTTAATTTTCTTTACATTGGTAGCAAATTCACATTTCATTTTTGATCTCCTGAAGTTACAAACTTGTTCTGTCATGTCATGTGTCTTTGGCACTACCCTCTAGGTACACAAGTTTCCTAATGAGGAAAATAAAAAAATATCTCTTGGGTCCCTGTTAAATGTGAGGACTTCTCTAATGTGAATCTCCCATACATGTAAAACCGTATTTCTCCTTATTCATTATACTTAACTTTTATTTTTCTCAAGATAACTCACCTAACACTTCAGCACCCCTGCACATGTTCTGCTCATTCTTTTGTAAAACCCTTTCCTGGGTTACTTATTCAATTCCCATTCACATCTGTTCTAAGGAGTAACCATGAAACCATGAAGGGTTTTATTTTAGAAACCCCTACCCATTGTGCTTCCCATTGATTATCACATAGTAGCTTCAATTAGCTTTTCAATCTTCACTAAGGTGATGCAGTAGGACTATGGGTACAAAACCATCCTGCCCAGCATGGGATGTACTGTCTCCCTATACATACAATATCCCTAGAAAGAGTGGGTTCAAGCCAAATGTACAAACACAGGGAAACACGTGTTAGTTTACTTAAAGGGAACTTCAAGAGGGCTCTACAAAGGAAGAAAAAGACTCTGGATGACAAGATTGGCAAATTAGCTCTTTGCCGAAGTTGTTCCATGAACAGGAGGCACTCAGCTTCTGGATTTTGTGGATAAGTATTGATTTGTCTTGCTTCAGGGAGAGTCAATATCCTGGAAGTTTTCCCTAAGTAGCATTCATTGTTAATAGGTATGATATTAATTTTTACTTCCTATGTAGCCACGTGAGTGGCAGTATTAGTAGGCAAGGTGTAATCCCTGTGTTGAACAGAGTTACGTGCCTAATAGTGTCAGCCAGAGATGACATATATAATCATTTCAAAGGAGACCTTGCTGAGAAACCCAATCTATCCTGCTGTGTTATTTTCATTAAATGCTCAACATGTTTGTAATATTCACATTCAAACATAAACTAGAAATACTCCTGTATAGTCATTTCCTCAGCATTTTCCTTCTTGCCTTCCATGATTTTATCATCATTTATGGCTAGTAAAATGTGATAACATGTGGTTTCAAGTATGATTCTCTTGGCATTCTTTATGCTGGTTATTGAACACCTTGTTTTGGTATCCTAAAAAGTAGGAGCATTTAAATATTGTACCTAAAATGAAATGCAAAATCAGTCCATAAAACAAAGAAATCTTATCAGAAAATACTGCTATGGCCTTGTAAAGGTAAAAAAAAATCTTATAACACAATAAACATTTTTAATAAATATGTTTTGGGGAATTATAGAATATGAATATATATAGAGTGCCAGATGACCATATTAAACTTCAGCATTACTGGAGACCAAACACAAATGAAGAAAAAAATATTAGAATTGTGGTTATTTTTTTGTCCACTGTTAGGGTGTAAGGAAATTTGTTTAGAAATTCTGGTCCTTCCTTCCTTCCTTCCTTCCTTCCTTCCTTCCTTCCTTCCTTCCTTCCTTCCTTCCTTCCTTCCTTCCTTCCTTCCTTTCTTCCTTCCTTCCTTTCCCCTCTTTCCTTTACTACTCCATTGTTCCCTCCCCACCCCCTTCTAGTTGTGATAAAAGTGCTAATAGAATACTTATTAAACTTGCAAATGACATAAAACTTTAGAGGGATAAAAAAATATAGTGTGGCAGAGATAGAATTCATAAAGATCTCAACAGGCTGGAAGAATAGGTCACATCTGGCAAAATTAAATTGACTAGAATAAGTATAAAGTTCTACACTTGATTTAAAATCAGCTTCACAATAATGATTGAGGTGAACTGGCTGGACAGAAGTTCAGCTAAAAAAAGATGTCAAGGGTTTAGTGTACTGTAATGTGAATACTATATGACAGTGTGATGTAACAACCAAAAACATAATAATTCAAACAGATTTATTAAGAAAGAACTAGTGTCAAGAGCAAGGGAATCAATAACCCCACTGTACTCTATACTGTTCAACTCAAATTTAAAGGTTAATGGTCATTTGTAAATGAATAACTACATTTTAGGAAGAATATACATTAGTATACAATAGGAGAGTTACAAGGTCCAAATGAAGAACCCTGAAATCAGGCTATATTAGAATTGAGTGAATTAGGGATGTTTACTCTGTAGAAGAGAAGATGATGAGTAGGTGGGGCAGGAAAGAGGCCTTCATGCATATGAAGGGCTGATTTTGAATTAACCCTTATAATTGCTCTGCTTGTCATTCCAAGGCAAAAACAGATAAAATGAGTGGAAAATGTAGATGGGCAGATTTTGGTTCATTACACATTCAAACTTTCTATTTATTAGATCTCTCTCTGTCTAAAGGTAGAATAATCTGCCTTGGTAGGCTAAAGAACTTCAGGTAAAAATGGAATGACATAGAAGATATTTCTGGTTAAGATGATCAGAGTAGGTTCTGTGGTCCTTTCCAACTCAAAGATTCTCTCATTCTACAGTATCGAAAAATTGACATGGCATTTAAAAAACATCTTAAAATTGAAGGGGATTAAAAAAATGAATAAAGAAAGGAAAAAAGGAAGAAAAGCAAGGAGGGGAAATGGAAGAAGAGCCAAAGAAAATATCTAGAATGTAACCCTGGATGACTTGGGAAAATGGTAATACTTTTTTTTTTTTTTTTTAGTGAGGCAATTGGGGTTAAGTGACTTGCCCAGGGTCACACAGCTAGTAAGTGTTAAGTGTCTGAGGCCGAATTTGAACTCAGGTACTCCTGACTACAGGGCTGGTGCTCTATCCACTCTGCCACCTAGCTGCCCCAAAAATGGTAGTACTTTTAACAATAATAGCAAAGTTAGGAAGAGGGGAAGGTTTTGGGGGAAAGCTAATGAATTCAGTTTTGTGCATGTTGAGTTTACTATGTCTCTAGTAGTGTGTAAGCTCCTTGTATTTATTACTCAGGATCTAGTGCAGTACCTGGCATATAATTGGTACTTAATTGATTTAATTTAAAGTCTACTAAATATGTTTTCCCATCAAAAATACCTTTATACTTTCTGATATTGTAAAAGGAGGCAGGCCAATGAATAATCACATAGAATAAAGACCTTCTTTTTTGGCTTAAACAGATGGCTGCTTAGGTTTCCAGCTTATTCAGTGGAGGAAATGACAAAGAATGGGAATTTATTTCTATAGTTCTGCCTGGGGTTTGGGAGAAACAGCAAGAAAGACAAGTGAAAAAGATAAAATTCTGACCTCATATAGCTCCAAGTCTCAGAAGGACATAAATAATAGGAATGGCATTAGGAATGGAGGGGAGGGGGGATGAGTACAAAGTAAAATAATGATTACATATATATATGTATATATATATATATATATATATATAATTAAATAAACTTTACTAAGCACCTACTATGTGTGAGACAATGTTTACATTTTTATAGTATTTTAAAAGTTGTCCACACAACGCTACAAGACAGGTAATAACTCCATGGTTCTTTGATTTCATTTGGTGTAGGTGCCCTCTTAAACAAGTCACATCACACCCCTTTCACAGCTGTTTTGTCATAGGGTGCTAGTAAATATTGGCTACCTGGGTTAACCCATCAACCCTTATGGCACCAAAAAAGATGAGTGAAAGTACTCTGTGGAGGAGACTGGAGCAGCTGGAATTAACTTCTTCCCAGAAGGATGCCCCCCATTGTTCGAATAAGAATATTTTGAGGATTCTACATAACCTCTTTAAAGAATGCTTTTATCTCCTTAAGGGCCTCTCTTACCTAGGGGTTAATAAATACATTTTTAGTAAGATAATTGCTTATTAAGTCATAGATTCCATATGGCCCATTGTACTGAACATGGATCTACTCCCAGGGCAACAAATTATACACGATTCCATGAGTTATTTGAGCCAAAAGACAACATAACAAAGACAAAAAAGCTAAAAAAAAGACACAAAACATAAATTGATGGGAGACCCTCTCTAGCAGTGAATTTTTTTAACTCAGTTCTAGGTTTAAGATTGGAAACAAAGGTTTTATAATGACCTAAGAGAATGATGAAGTGAAAAGAGCCCCAAAGATTTAGAGTCAGAGAACCTGGGTTCAAAACCTACCTATATTATTTACTTCATGTGTTACATTGACCAAGTTATACCCTCCTTGGGACTCAGGATCTTCCACTTACAAAGTAAAGAATAAGAATTTGATTGTTTTTGAGAAACTTTTTAGCACTATAATCACTTTTCATTATTTCATCTGGCAGAAAAAAAAATTGTCTTTGAAGTTTGTGCTATCATTACTATCCCTCTCTGTGTTTGCTTGTCTTATGTTCCATTTTAGAGCTTTGATTCAGGTACATTTCCCAGAAGACCAATGCAAAGCACTTAGCAACAATAGACAGCCTAAGAAAGGATGAGGGCAAAGACATTTGTCATCTCCTTCCACAAGATTCAGCTCTTGGCAATTTTAAGTGGCTGAATTATGGGCTTACAAAAAAGTTAAATAAAAAAAAAATGTTTATTTAAACACTTCAAGAATCTCTGATTTTCTTCACCAGCTCAGATCACAACCCTTTTCTGTACCTTGGTAGACATTTTTTTTTTTTTTTGTAAACTGTGGTGATCCAAAAGTTTCATTACTTAGAATCCAGATCTCTGTTGATGAATCTCTCCATGCTTATCCAGGCTCATCTTTAAATGACAGAAATACAGTCTGTCTCTAGGACCATATTTCTGTAGGATAGGACCTCTCAAAGCATATACTCCTGACATGGCATTTCAAAATCTCAGGTTGCCACAAGCAAGCAGAGGAGAAGTACTTTTCTCTTGAGTTTGTTTTACTTTCCCTTCTGTGGCAACTGATCCAAGGTTCCCTCAAGGAAAAACAAATAAATTTTTACCTAATTCTCTTTTTCTGTTCATTATTTACTGAAAACCACTAAAGGCATTTGCCTCTGGGCATACACACAGACATTCATTCATCAACTAGCACTTATCATAAGGCCTATGGTATGAGACACTGAAGTTCCCTATTTTCCAAGTTACTAGAAATGCAAATGTGGTGGTACAGAACTGGACACAAGTTGAAAGTGATTTTTGCTTTAATATATTTAAAAATAGGGAAGTCTCATCATGTCTAGACTTTAATTTCACTGGTACAGAGAATTCCTGGTCTGGAAATGTACTCTACTAGTGCACATTGATAACTATTCTTCAATTTATGGTTTTACTTGCTTGTAAGCACTGGGAAATTAAGTGACTTGTTCAGGATCACATAGACTATATATATATATATATGTGTGTGTGTGTGTGTGTGTGTGTATATGTATATATATGTATGTATATATACATACATACACATACACATATACATATACACATATATGTATACATACATATGTATGTGTGTATGCATGTATGTATCAGAGGCAAATCTTCCTCAGACTCATAGGTTGACTCTTTTTCTGCTATGTCAGGCTTTCTGAACATCCCAACACTGTTCTTCTTGTCTTGTCGTGGCTTCTCCCCTTCCCTCTTTTCTCCTTTCTACTTCCTTTGTTTCTCCCCTCTCCTCTCCTTCTCCCTCTCTCTCCCCCTGTCTCTCCCTGTCCCTTGCCCTTGTCCTTTCCCTCCCTGTCCTTCTCCCTGTCCCTGTCCCTCCCTCCCATTCTCTCTCTCTCTCTCTCCCCCCATTTCCATTTCTTAAATACACCCACTACAAATTCCTTTTACATGAAAGGAATGCAAGACACTATATGAAATTAAATAAATCAGAGCATAGCTTGATCATTCTTACTTAATCAGTGTTTATTATCAGCTCATGAAATTAATGCTGGAAGGAAAGATACCGAGGTTCACTTTTATTTCAAGGTTTATTTTTCCTTATATCATCAATATAATGGTGACCAAATAGAATTTTCAAAGAAAAAGCAAGGTAGCTAATAAATGACACCCATTCTCACCACTAGCCCTAACTCCTCAAAATAGAGTTATATAATTCCTTATTCTTCTGATCAGAATAACTGCCTAACCATTTCAATGTCCAGTAAGCAGAGGTTTGATCCCTGGTGGTTTTATGTGCTCAGTTATTAGTTAATCATTATGTTGACATAAATGTTTTAAAAAAAGAGCAGCATAATGTTCCTTGAATAATTCTTTTCAGATTTTTAATTCCAGAAAAGTGGAAAAATAAGTGAAAAGGAAATTAAGACACACCTCATTTATCCATTTCATCCCAGAACAGAAGACCCATTCACTGCTTAGAAATATTAGCATTGCTTGGCCAGCTATCAGCTTCCCAATGGCACATTCATTGAATGTTTATGATGAATAAGGTATTGTGCTATGTACTGTGAGATATTTAGAAATATGAAATCTTGACCCAAGGAACCTGCAGTGAAATTGGAGGAAAGATATAACATTCACATACAAATAAATATATATGTGTGTGCTGTGGAATGCAATGTAGCCTTCTATTTACCACTGTTTGCAACCTTAGCATTATCTTGGACTTTTCCTTCTCCTTCCTTCCTTCTGCCCAATAATTTGCCGTGTCTTGTGAATTCTAACACAACAACTTATCTTTTGTACTTCTCTTTCTCAATACTCACAGAATAACTACCCTCATAAACTTTTTTTTTTTTTTTGGTGAGGCAATTGGGGTTAAGTAACTTACCCAAGGTCACACAGCTAGTTAAGTAGTCTGAGGTCAGATTTGAACTCAGGTCCTCCTGAATCCAGGGCCAGTGTGTTATCCACTGTGCCACCTAGCTGCTCCCCCATCAACTCTTACCTGGAATATTGCAATGGGCTCTGAATTGGATGCCCACCTTCAAGTCTCCCCCCGTCTCCAATCCATCCACCACAGAAATGCCAAATAATGTTTTCTACATTGAAAGTCTCTATCTCCCTAACCTGATCTTTTGTGATACTCACTAGAGTCCTATAAAGTCAACAACATAAACATGATATATTTTATTCCTATTTTATAGGTGTGGAAACAGAAGCTTAGAACAGTAAATGATTCTTTTCTCCAGATGCCACAGCTAGGTATTGGCAGATCCAAGACCGAAAGTGAAATTTCCTGATTATCAATTTAGTACAATTCCTGCCATACCATATAGCTGCAACAAGCACATCAAATGAATAAGAAGAATGCTACTTCAGGGCATTAAATGTGGTGTTTTTCTAACCTGGTGGAAAGCAGAGGCAAGATGCTTGTGACTTTGCTTTATTTATTAGAAAAGGTTGGGCATTTGGTGTGTCCTGAATCTACAATATGCTTAACAAATTTATTAATCACTCTCTGAAGATCCTGGGTAATGAGACATCACCTGGGGTCAACCAAGTTCCATAAGCAGAATCTGCACTCTATCCCAAGAATGCTGAATGAGAGAAACCTCACAATATTGACCTAATGGAAGCAGAGACATTCCATTTGGAGCCACTGTTGATGGGAAGCTGGTATAAGGGGATTCTAATTAGATATTTATTTACATGAAGGTGGATATTTCTTTTTTTCCTTTTTTTTTTTAACAGGGCAATGAAGGTTAAGGGACTTGCCCAGGGCCACAGAGCTAGTGTCAAGTATCTGAGACAGGATTTGAACTCAGGTCTTCCTGAATCCAGGGCTGGTGCTTTATCCACTGTACCACATAGCTGCCCCCAGGTGGATATTTCAATTCCTTTCTAGATAATACTATAAATTCTGTTCTAGCACAATTCAGAAAAAAAAATGTCTTGAAAGGGACTATGGTAATGTTTAGGACAGGAGGCTTACTTCTTCTGGACAAGCTTTTAATCAGGAGATATGATTTAGTACCTAAGTAATGAGGCAATCACAGTGAATAATTCTAGCCATTAATATATCATTTTCCCTTTGAGGTGGTAAAAAGCATTTAAAAGACATGTGTAATTAATCCTTTTAATGTCCCAATGGGCAATGCTAACATACTGTGCTTTGTATATGAAGATGATGCTGCTGACCCACCATCTCTGTGATGTGCATTTCTAATTGTGCTTCTAGTGATACCATGGAAAGAGGGTTGGGTTAGAATGAGGAAAAAATGGGTTCAAACTTTGTTTCTGAAATTTACCAGCTATGTAATTGTGAGAAAGTAGGACATGCTTTCTGTTTCTATTTATTCATATGCAAAATGTGGATAAATTTACAGATGTGTTATATTGAGTGAAATAATGTATGTAAAGGTCATTGTGAAACCGTATAATCAACATGTAAATATCAGGTTTTGTCACTGTTGTTATTTCTCCTGGTTTTATCATTTTTTATGGGGCTAGGGAAACAATAATCTTGGTCCTAAGGTAGATAAAAGAACTGCTTTCAGAATCAAATAAAAATATTGGGCTTTAAAATGCAGCTTCTCTAGGTTCTGATATATTAACTTCAAAACAACTTTATCTGTAGACAGGACAATAAGGATATGGAAAATATTATGGGAGGTCTCTTCATCTTGAAAAGCCTCTCAATCCATATGACTTGGAGTTTATGAATATTTGATAATGTCTATTTAACAAGTTTTAAATTCAAGGCTGGAGTTCAATTCCAGGCAATTGGTGGCAACAATTTTGTGTGTGTAGCATACCACTTCCAACAGTTAATTTATTGAATTTTCGCAGGTTATCAAACATTTTTATTCATGTTGTTTTCATGGTTTTTCAGAAGTATTCAGATAGAAATGTATATTTGGATAAAATAACTCTTTTATAAAACATTTTTGGGACAATTCTAATAGCAGACTGGATGACAAGGATAATATACACTTCATCCTATACGAATATGCTTTTTCTCTCCTCTACTAGTTCTCTGTAATTTGAAAGCTTTATGCTGTAATTTGGAGATGTTTTGAGGTCTATGTTTGTAGTATAGAGCATTGTCACCTGCCTGTCCATGAGAGAGAACCACAGGTCTATAATTCTTGTTACCAGTTTATATCCTGCTAGGTATTTGGTAGGTGATAACACTTAAGAGTATGCAGGGATGTGTTAACAAATTTCACAAATTCTTTTAATAATCTACATAGAATATCTAGGTTGCCTAAGGATAAACTTTTATTTTTACACATATTTGTTTGTAACTATATCCTTTACCTCTCCTGTGGCTCTTTTGCCCCTACCCTTTTCCAAAAAAAAGTTCATTTCATTCCCAGAGAGTATCAATAGATTGGGGATGGAGATCACCACTAGAAGTATATCTATCTTTCCTTCTAATGTTTATTTTTTTTGGGGGGGGATGATCAGATTCAATATAACCTTTGATCACATTGTCATTTGGGGAGGAGAGGAAGGAGGATGCCAAGTTCAATATCCAAGGTTTGATACTTTCCCCTTCTAATATCAATTTCATGGTGAACATACTTAGTGAACAATGAAGAAGCACAATTATCCAAATTATAATAAAAGAGAAATCAGAGGAGGTATACATAGGAGAATATAGACCAGTGAATAAATACAGAATAAAAGATCTCCCATGTGGAGTAAGATAACTCAACTCAATGAGGAGAGAAGGTCTTTGGTCTCACCCAAGAACAAAGTCCTGGAAGTATCTATAGCAGCAAACTAAGAATAGGGATGTGATAGAGATGTCCAGTTCCTCTCATGTCTTCCTAGAGTCTTTTCCTTTTGCGACCTGAAGTGGGGTTGGCATCTTCCATCTTCTCTCTTGAAGCCAGAGGATGAGTCAATGTTATTCTCAAAGGATACTTCCCTTAGAGAGTCACCAAAAAGAAGACTAGCTACTTGGAGAGCTTCAAAAGAGAACTGGCTGAGAAGTAAAACTCTCACCTCTCACCAACTCTGCCCCACCCTTAAACAGGCCAGGGCCTTATTCCCTATGAAGAAGGAGGAAGTCCTATACCAATGGACTTTGGGTCAGGGGTTACATAAATACTATATGTTTGGAATAGATAACTAGGCATCAAGCATATCAAAGACAGGGTTTAGAAGAGATGAAAAGGGTTTGCTTATTTTGGGTAAGCCATGGAAAAATGCTTTATTATTTATCATTTATTAATGGGGTGTTGATTAATTAATTATTATTTGTCCCTAGCTTTATGTGGTTAGAAATTGTCTAATCTAAAACCTTACTGTGGAGGTCAGACTGAACTCAGAGATACTCCAGGGAAGCCAATGGCTGTAGAAAATGTTTGGATCACACCCAGGTCCATGCAATGCTTGTATTTTGGGTTCCTTACATTTTAATATTCACGTGTACATCTCAATCAGCCTTCATCTGAATGTCTATGCTTACTGATATACCTCCATATGAACTTTGTCTGGGAACTGTTCCCCTCAGCATTCTTTGCTGGTTGTACATACAGTTTCTTCTGGCATCCTGTCTGAACCCTATGTAATGTAAACCTCACAAAGATAGACCTAAAGCCTTCTTCTGGCTCTTACCTTTACCAAATGACCAAATCATTTCTTTCCAAAACTATTCCAGATTTTAGGGTTCATTCTCTTGACTAACACAACATGTGTGTATCTGTGTACATATGAGGGTAAACAATATTAATGAACACTAGTTAGGCAACAGTTTGTGTATAATCTTTTTAAACTTTATGTTACTTAGTGCCAATATTATAATTTAAAAGAAAACAAAATTATTACAATGATTGAGTTGAACTTTTGTTTATAAAGAAGCATTCTACAACTGCCTCCAAGTATGGACCACTGAATTAATGCATGTTTGCCTATCATGTGTACCAAACCTGCTATTCATATGTAACTATTATTTGTTGTCTATCATTCTCTTAGTCAAAAGAAGGAGAAAGTAACTTTTGTCTGATTCTTCCCTCTTAGTACTACCCCTTTTTCTGCTTCAATCTGGAATGTCTGGAATGTGCTGTGATTTTGTTTATTTTCTGCTTATATATACCATCTCCATATAACCATTTTTTTTTGTAAACCTTGTATCTAAAAATTCCTGAATCTATTGACATTTATTTTTTCCCTTTATATGTAAACTCCTTGATTGCAAGAACTATTTTTTGTAACCTCAAAACTTGGTTCAGGGTCTAGCACAAGTGCTTAATAAATATTTCTTGAGGGGCAGAGCCAAGAGGATAAGGAAATGCAGTGACTTGCCTGAGCTCTCCCCAAGACCCCTCCAATTACCTTCAAATAATACCATAATTTCTGGGTCAGCAGAGCCCACAAAAAGATGGAGTGAAATAATTTTCCTGCCAAAGATAACTTAGAAGGTCAGCAGAAAAGGTCTGTTGTACCAGGGTGAAAGTGCAGGCCATACCAGCACAGCCCCAACCCCAGCCCTCATCCCAGCAAACCAGGATCAGGGCTTGAGAGCCTATGAATCAGCAGTAGCAGTAACTGCCTCAGGACCTCAGCTCACAGAGGGTAAGAATGTCAAACAATTGGCCAGGGAATTACAGGGATCTCTGCAGCACTGAGGCAGGGCTCTGTTGTTTTGCCCATACTCAGATCCAGATCACTGTCTTGGGTGGAAATCCCAGGCCAGGGAGGAGCACAAGCACACCAGACCTTGCAGCCAAAGTGGGACAGGGACACCCCTCATAGTTCTAGGGCAGAAAAGCAGTCCTGCGGTTGTTTGCAGACCAAAGCACAGGCCAGGAGAGTAGTAAAAATACCTCTCCTTAAATCATACCATGTTTGAAGAGCTAAAAACTTAAACATTCCTAGAAGTATCTCTGAAAACAGCTGCACAAAATCCCTGAAGCTTGGGACAGTACACCCTGCACCCTGGAAGTAATACCCCATTTTAACAAAGAGTTAAAAGTCAAGAAATAGGCTGGGAAAATGAGTGAACAGAAAAAAATGCTGACCCTGGAAAGTTTCTATGGTGACAAGAAAGATCAAAACACACCCTCAGAAGAAGATAACAAAGTCAAAGTCCCTACATCCAAAGCTTCCAAGAAAAATACGAATTGGTCTCAGGGCATAGAAGTGCACAAAAAGGAATTTGAGAATAAAGGGACATGGAGGAAAAATAGAAAGATAAATGGAAGTGATGCAAGAAAATCATGAAAAAAACATCAACAGCTTGGTAAAGGAGACACAAAAAATACTGAAGAATATAACACCTTAAAAACAGACTAGGCCAAATGGTAAAAGAGGTACAAAAAGCCAATGAGGAAAAGAATGCCTTGAAAAGCTGAATTGACCAGATTGAAAAGGAGGTACAAAAGCTCTCTGAAGAAAATAACTCTTTAAAAATTAGGATTGAGCAAATGGAAGCTAATGACTTTATGAAAAATCAAGAAACAATAAGGCAAAACCCAAATCATGGAAGAAATAGAGGGCAATGCGAAATGTCTCATTGGAAAAACAACTGACCTGGAAAATAGATCCAGGAGAGATAATTTGAAAATTATTGGACTGCCTGAAAGCCATGATAAAAAAAAAGCCTAGACATCATCTTCCAAGAAATTGTCAGAGAAAATTGCCCTGATATTCTAGAAGCAGAAGATAAAATAGAAATTGAAAGAATCCACTGATCACCTCCAGAAAGAGATCCCAAAAGGAAAACTTCCAGGAATATTATAGCCAAGTTCCAGAGCTCCCGGTTCAAAGAGAAAATACTGCAAGCAGCTAGAAAGAAACAATTTAAGTATTGTGGAGCCACAGCCAGGATAACATAAGATTTAACAGCTTCTACATTAAAGAATCAGAGGGCTTTGAATATGATAGTCCAAAGGGGAAAGGAATTAGGATTACAACCAAGACTTACCTACCCAGAAAAACTTTCATTTCAGGAGAAATGAAAGAGAGGTTTTCCCGGCATTCTTGATGAAAAGACCTGAAGTGAATAGAAAATTTGACATTAAAATACAAGACTCTAGAGAAGTATAAGAAAGGTAAATAGGAAAAAGAAATCATAAAGGATATTAAAATGCTTACCTGTTTATATTCCTACATGGGAAGATGATACTTATCACTCATAAGAACTTTCTCATTATTAGGGCCACTGGGTGGAATATATTTTGAGAGAGGGTACAGGTGAGAGTTGAATATGAAGGGATGATATTTTAAAAAAATAAAATTAAGGTGTGAAAGAGGAATGCACTTGGGGAAAGGGAAAGGGAGAGGTGGAATGGTGTAAAGTATCTCACATAAAAGAAACAAGAAAAAGCTTATACAGTGGAGGGGAAGATGGGGGAGGTGCTGGGGAGTGAGTGAAACTTATTCTCATCAGAATTGCCTCAAAGTGGGAATAGCATACACACTCAATTGGGTATAGTGATCTATTTTAACCTGTAGGAAAGTAGGAGGGGAAGGGGATAAGGGTGAGGGGAGGTGATAGAAGGGGGGGGAAAGATTGGGGGAGGGGGCAGTCAGAAGCAAAACACCTTTGAGGAGGGAAAGGGTGAAAAGAGAGAATAGAGTAAATGACATGGGAAGGGACTAGAATGGAGGGAAATTCAGTTAGCTGATTACAGATTGAAGCATTTTTTTAGTTTCTTTTTTCTTTTTTGTCTGTTTTCTTTCACAACACGAGTAATGTGGAAACATTTTGCATGACTACACATGTATAACATTGAATTTCTTGTGTTCTTAAGGGTGGGGTGGGTAGGGAGGGAGGAAAGGAATTCAGAACACAGTTTTAAAAATAGACGTTAAAAGTGTTTTTACTTGTAATTCGGGGAAAAAATAAAATTCAACAAAGACCTAAAAAGGAAAATAAACAAATAAATAAGTAAACAAACTTAAAATGTAAGGGACCCAAAGGAATGAATGAATGAATGAATATATAGATAAATAAGCAAATAAATAAATAGATGAATGAATGAATGAATTAGTAAGCAAGTAAATAAATAGACAAATAGGATAGATATATAAGTAAGCAAGCAAGCAAATAAATAGACAAATGAATGAATGAATAAATGAGTGACTAAATGAATATATAAAAATGAATGAATAAATAAATAAATAGATGAATAAATGAATGAATGAATGGATAGATAGATAGATAAATGTATGTTTTATGACTGACTGATAAAAACATGTCCAGTCCTGTCAATTAAATTCCCTCTTTCACCACCTTCATACCCTTCCTTCTGTTTTTCTTAAGATCTGTAGATATAAGATGTAATATGTTTGAATCCTATTATTTTCCTTATCTAGATCTACTCTTTAAATAATTGCAGTAGTTATTTTCCTCGTAATTTTGTGTAACCACCAACAAAAAAATATTGCAAATACTGTGAAACAATGTAGTAAAAAGGAACTAATGCAACTTGGAATGCTGGATTCTACATTGCTAGAAATGAGTTCACATCCACTTTCAACTGAAGGAACCCTCATCAAGTGACTCATTTTCTCTGGGCCTCAATTTCTTCATCTATAAAATGAAGGGATTGGATTAGATGACCTCTAATGTCTCTTAAAGTTCTAGATCTAATATCGTGTGACAGTATTCACAGAATCATTCCCCCCCCCCAAAGCAATAGAAGTTGGCAATGTAAGGGTATGAAAACTCTACGTTCCAGAGTTAGTTAATTTCCTCTGTATAATTCTCACCTATCAAAACCTGCCTCCTCCTTCAGGTTTATTTTCCCAGATGATTTCTTTAGTCAGCAATTGCAGTTGTTTATTGCTGCCCTAAGCCTTTGGCATAAAGCAGCTTATCTGTCTGTGGAAATAAGCAAATTGGGTTTCCCACTACATAGAGGACAATGCTTTTACCCAGCACCCACCTAACCCTTGAGGAAAAACATGGGGTAGATAAAATTTTAAATGGCAATCAGAAGCAGGAAAATATAACAGTAAGCATTTTCACAAGCTGCAGAGCCTAGCATCAAACCACTAAATTATTTTAAATCTCTCCTCTTCGTTGTGTAAAATTTATAGGTGAAATTCATTTTAACACTATGATGAAAAGGTTTACATACTTAGCAATAATCTATTTTCCCCTCCAAAGAAACCTGCATTTTTAGATAGCAATATGCCTGGAATGTCACCAGTACCATATTGTTTCAAATACTGTAGTGAATTAGGGGTAGAATTGGTAGATTGCTTTCTTTCCTCACACTTTTTTTTTTTAATTAACTCTTTGCTATCTGGCTTCTGATATCATCATTCAATTGAAACTATTCTTCCCAAAGTTCCCAATATTATCTTAATCTCTAGACCTAATGCCCTTTTCTCAGGCCTCATCCTTCTTAAGTGATCTTCAGCCTTTAACCCTATCCATCATTCTCTTCTTCTTATGCTCTCTACTCTCTATGTTTTAGTGATACTACTCTCTTCTAGTTTTCCTCCTACTTGTCTGACCTCTCTTTCTCAGTCTCCTTTGTGGAAGTTCATTCAGGTTACATCTCCTAATGGGGGATATCCCCCAAATATCTGATTAAGGACCTTTTTTTCCTCTTTTTTATTATTTTTCTTCATGATCTCATTGATTCTTCTGGATTCATCCATCATTTCTATGCTTATGATTTTCAGGTATACTTATCCAGACCTAAGTCTTCTTTAAACTCTAGACTCACATTTCCAATTACTTATTATTCACTTCAAATAGGATATCTTTTTGACATCTTAAGCTCATGTGTTCAAAACTTAACTTATGTTTTGTCTCAATCTTCCTCTTCTTATTTTCCTGATTGCTGTCATTGGTACCACCAATGACATTCCAGTCACCAGGACTCACAACCTAGGTATCATTCTACACTTTTCATTCTCTCTCATCTCCCATATAGAATTAATTGCAAAGTCCTTTTGTTCCTTGCTTTTTAACATCTCATATAAATTATTTTCCCTCTTCTAATATGGACAACACCCTGGTACAGGTCCTCAACACTTCATGACTGCACTACTGAAATAGCCTGCTCATTGGTCTACCTGATTCAAATCCCTACTCCATGCCATCCTCCATTTAATTGTCAAAATAATCTTCCTGAAACACAAATATAACATGAAATTAAATCTGTTGGCTCCTTTACCACTTCCAGTATCAATTAGAACATCATTTGTCTGGTTTTTAAAGCTGTTCATACTCAGGACCCTTCCTACATATCTAGTCTTCTAACAATTTATTCCCTCTATGTTCTCTGAGACCCAGTGATACTGACTTATTTGTTGTTCTTCAAATATGACAGGCCACCTCCCAACTCCAGTTATTTTTACAGGCTGACCCCCATGCCTAGAACTCTCACCTTCCTCATCTCTTCAGCCTCACTTCCCTGGCTTCTTTCAAGCTTCAGCTAAAGCCTCACCTTCTATCAGAAAACTTTCCCAATATTCCTTAATCATTGTGCCTTCCTTCTGACATTATCTGCAATTTATCCTATCTATATCTTCTTTGTACATCTTTGTTTTTGGCATTTTGTCTCCCCCATAAGACCATGAGCTTTAGGGCAAGGACTTTCTTTTTCTTCCTCTTCCTCCTCCTCCTCCTCCTTTTCTTCTTCTTCTTCTTCTTCTTCTTCTTCTTCTTCTTCTTCTTCTTCTTCTTCTTCTTCTTCTTCTTCTTCTTCCCTCATCCTCTTCCCCTTCCTTCTCCTCTTCCTCCTCCTCTTCTTACTCCTGCTCCTCCTTTTCCTCCTCCTCCTTCATATCCTCACAGCTTGGCAGATTGCCTGGCACAAAGTAATAAGTACTTAATAAATATTTGTTGATCTGTTGACCTGACATTGCATTCATCTGATCTCTTATTTTTTTCTTCGTAAAATTGAGTGAATTTCTTCCAAGAGACACTGAATGAAATATATATATATATATATATATATATATATATATATATATATATATATATATATATATATATACACACACATACATGTATATATGTATATAGTAGGCTTCTACCAGTTGCGGACAACCATGGATCAGCACCTTGAAGAGCCACAGGCCACAGTGTGGCTGTGCAGTCCAATACGGGAGCCGCAGCTCCTGCTGGAACGAGGACATCAGAAAACTGCGCTCTCTGTTGCCTGTTGGTTCATACATACATGTATATGCATGTATGTATGTATGTGTATATATATGTATATATATGTGTGTGTGTATGTGTATGTATGTATGTATGTATGTATGTATATATATATATATGTATATATATATATGTATATCTATCGATTCACACACAAACACATATCCTATTAAAATCCAATGGCCAGCGCTATAACTAGAGTGAGACAACCTGGGCATTGAAATTTAGAGAGGGCTGACAATACTTGTACTTTTTCAGTATATAGATGTAACTAAACTTAACACCTACATAGCAAAAATAATTATTTAAAATTGGAATACAGCAGATAGAAGCCCCTTTACCATAATAGGGTCTACCTTGATCAGGGTCTTATACCTTGAGGTTAGAGGTGTGTCTCTATAGTCTACTTTCCTCTGCTTCTCAAATTTAACATTTAAAGTGACTTATATTTTCTGTTTTTCCTAAGAGCATTTTCCAGTGCTTTCCTGAGGTGACCCTATCACCTTCCATATTTCATGGTGTGTCTTATAAACAGCCTAACACACTTTTAATGCTGGCTGAACACATAGAATGATGTGAAACTTCCATTCCCATAACTAGGGTGTTTTTCTTAGTGACTAGGGAGGTGTAAGGTGGCTGTCAGTGTGCATTTCCTTCACATACATACATTCTTTTTACTTTCTATTTGCCCTAGCTCAAACCACCTGAATGTGAATTCTTCCATTAATGATGAGGTTAATGATGCTAGCCAGCATTCATATAACTCTTTTCAGATTTGCAAAGTGCTTTACATATGTTATCACTTTTTATCCTCACAACAACCTTGTTATGTACATGCTGTTATTATCCAACAGTTTAAACCTGAGGAAACTGACTGAGAGACATAAAGTGATATAGTTGGGGACATTCTGCTAATAAGGCAAGAAACCAAATCAAAGTAGAAAAATAAGGTTACTGTGATTATAATCTTTGTTAGTTTTTTAAATTTTTTCCTGATTCTCTGCATAGAGAAGTAAGGGCATACACACACACACACACACACACACACACACACACACACACAGAGGCATATATATACTTTGATTTGTTTTTTTTTCAATAATAACAGTATTTTTTCCAATTACATGTAGAGATAGTTTCCAACATTTGTTTTTATCAGATTTTGAGTTACAAATTTTTCTCTCTTCCTCCTTTCCCTGCCCCCTCCTCAAGACAGAAAGCAATCTGATATAGGTTACATATGTACATTCACATAAAACATATTTCTGCTTTAGTCATGTTGTGAAAGAAGAATCAGAATAAAAGGGAAAAACCTTGAAAAAGAAAAAAAAATTAAAAAGAGGAAACAGTATGGTTAAATTTGTATTCAAATTCCACAGGTAGTTTTCTGGATGTGGAGAGTATTTTTTGTCTTGAGCACTTTAGGATTGTCTTGGATCATAGTATTGCTGAGAAGAGCTAAGTCTCTAATAGTTGATCATCATATATTGTTGCTGTTACTGTGTAAAGTGTTCTCTTGGTTCTGCTCACTTCATTCAGCATTAGGTCACATGTCTTTCCAGGTGTTTTCTGAAATCTGCCTGCATAATATTCCATTACATTTGTATACCACAATGCATTCAACCATTCCATAATTGATGGACATCTCATTGATTTCCAATTTGTTACCACCACAAAGAGAGCTGCTATAAATATTTTTGTACATATGGGTCCTTTTCCCTTTGTATGATCTCTTTCAGATACAGACCTAGTAGTAGTATTACTGGGTCAAAGGGTATGCACAATTTATAGCCCTTTGGGGACAGTTCCAAATTGCTCTCCAGAATAGATGTATAAATTCACAACTCCACCAACAATGCATTAGTGTTCCAATTTTTCCACAACTACTCCAAAATTTATTATTTTCCTTTTATTCTCATATCAGCTATTATGATAGGTGTGAAGTAGTACCTTGGAGTTGTTTCAATTTGTATTTTATCAATCAATAGTGATTTAGAATATTTTTTCTTTTTTTGTACAATTTTTTTCCTTTTTCTCTTTTTTACAAATACTATTGCTAACTGTTTCCCTCTATCCTATTCCCTTCCCCATGATATTTACTCTATTATATATTTTCTTTCATCCTATCCCTCCTCAAAAGTGATTTGATTCTGACTGCCCCCTCCCCCAATCTGCCCTCCCTTCCTTTGCCCCTCCCTCTTTATCCCCTTTGCCTTCAGAGGTAGATAGATTACTCTACCCAATTGAGTGTGTATGTTATTGCCTCCTTAAGCCAGTTCTGATGAGATTAAGTTCTTTGATCCAATTCTGATGAGTGTTAGGCTCATTTACTGCCCAGTTTAAATATATTACTCCACCCAATTGGTTGTGTATGTTAATCCCTCCTTGAGCCAACTCTGATGAGATTAAGGTCTTTGAAATCTCTTTCAGGAGGTAATGAGTAGATTCAATATCTATTTTACTTTCTGCTTCTAGGATATTAGGGCAATTTTCCCAGACAATTTCTTGGAAGATGATGTCTAAGCTCTTTCCTTGACCATGGTTTTCAGGTAGTCCAATAAATTTCAAATTATCTCTCCTGGATCTATGTTCCAGGTCAGCAGGTTTTCCAAGAAGATTTTGTACATTGCTCTATATTTTTAAAATTCACTTTGATTTTCTTTATTGTGTCTTGGTTTCTCATAAAGTCACTAGCTTCCATTTGGTCAATCCTAATTCTTAGGCAATTATTTTCATCAGAGAGCTTTTCCATTTGGCTTTTCAAGCTGTTGACTTTTTCTCATGTCTTTCCTGCATCACCCTCAATTCTCTATCCATTTTTTCCTCTACCTCTCTGACTTTATCTTCAAAATCCTTTTGAGTACCTATATGGCCTGAGACCAATGCATATTTTTCCTGGAAGCTTTGGATGCATGAGTCCTGATGTTGCTATCCTCTTCTGAGGGTGCACCTCGATCTTCCTTATCACTAAAGAAACTTTCTATGGTCCTCACATTTCTCTGTCTGCTTATCTTGCCTGTCTTTTACTTGACTTTTAGCTCTTTAAAGTGGGGCACTGTTTCCAGGCTGCACTGTCTCAAGCTTCAGGGGGTCCTAGGTGTTATGATTTAAGGAGGGGAAGGTTCTTCACTCACCTGGCCTGTGCCCTGGTCAGTAGATAACCCCAGTAGATAACCCCAGACAGTAAAACTTTATGTTCTGTGATTGTTAGATCTGATAAACCTGTGCCCTTCCCCCACCTGGACCACTGCTACTCAAGCCTACTTCCTTGTTCCCAGCAGGGGTGAAAAACCCAAGTTCTGCCTCAACACCAGAAAAGACCCCTGTAATATCCCCCCTGCCCAGGGCTCAGTCGTCTCACCAGACTGTGAGCTTAGTTCCAGATGACACTGGTGCAGTAGCCAATTCATAGTCTTTGGGGGTCTCCTTCCCAGGCTTGGCCTGCCTGGGACTGGATCTGTGTCAGCTTGACTATGGGGTTGGGCTCCACTCCTGTCTCAGCACACCAGCTCCCTACTTCCAACCTTCTAAGACATCTTTGCTTGGAAAATGATCTCAGCACGTTCTTCTGTAGGTTTTACTGCTTCAGGCATTATCCTATGGCATTATTTGGAGGTTTGTTGGAGAGATCGTGTTGTGAGTCTCAGACCTTACTCCCTTTCCTCCACTATCTTGGCTCCTCTCCAAACAGAGTAGCTTCTAGATTTTTTCTTACCCCGCATGTTTTCATATGGCAATAGATAGCTTTGATTTCTTCATCTGGAAACTTCCTGTTCATATCTTTGAAGCATTTCTCAATTGGGGAATGACTTGTGTTCTTATGAATTTGATTTAGTTCCTTATATATTTTAGAAATGAGGCATTTATCAGAAACAGTGTCTATAAAAACTGTTCTTCAGCTGTCTGCTTTCCTTCTAACCTTGGGTTCATTGTTTCTGTTTGTACAAAACCTTTTTAATTTAATGGAATCAAAATGATCCATTTTGTATTTTATAACATTCTCTATTTTTTGGTTATAAATTCTTATCTTCTCCATAGATTTAAGAGGTAAATTATTCCTTCCTCTCTTAATTTACCTATGTTATCACCCTTTATGTCTAAATCATGTACCCATTTTTACCTTATTTTAGCATACAATGTAAGAAGTTGGTCTATGCCTAGTTTCTGCCAAACTATCTTACAGTTTTCCTAGCAGTTTTTGTCAAATACTGAGTTCTTATCGCAGAAACTGAAGCCTTTGGGTTTATCAAACAGTAAGTTACTACAATCATTTACTACTGTGTCTCCTATGCATAACTTATTCCATTGATCCACTGCTCTATTTCTTAGCCAGTACCAAATAGTTTTGATGGCAGTTACTTTATAGTATAGCTTTAGATTTGATACAGCTATCCCACCTTCCTGAACATTTTTTTTTATTAGTTCCCTTGATATTCTTGACCTTTTGTTCTTCCAGATGAATTTTGTTATTTTTTATCTCTATAGAATAATTTTTGGTAGTTTGATTGGTATAGCACTGGATAAGTAAACTAATTTAGGCAGAATTATCATTTTCATTATATTAGTTTGGCCTCTCCATGAGCAATTAATCAAAAAAATTTAAAAGGGAAAAAATCAATTTAGAAAAAATAATCGTGTACCTTTTAAAGTTTATTCAATGTTAAAAACTCATAATTACCTATTTATAATAAGTGTGTGAGTAAGCTAAAATAAGAATAAGAATATGTGAGGAAGTTATAACAAATATGAGCATGTTCTCAGATCTTCTCTTTGACTAGTCCTGGTTATGATAAATGTAGTATTTTATTTCATTCTTTTTGTTCTTTCCATTTTTTTTTATTGTGGACATTTTATATTTTGTTTTTCTGGTTCTATTAACTTCAATGTTGATCAGTTTAAGTGTCTTCCTACGCTTCTATGAATTCATCTTCATTTTTTTCTTATGTCACAGTAGTATTTCATTATATCAATGTAACATAATTTGTTGTTGCTGTTCAGTAATTTTTCAGTCATGTCTAACTTTTTGTGACCCCATTTGGGGTTTTCATGGCAAAGATACTAAGAGGGTTTGCCATTTCCTTCTCCAGCTCATTTTACAGATGAAGAAAATGAGACAAACAGCATTACATGATTTGATCAGTCACACAGCTAGAAAGTGTCTGAGGCAAAATTCAAACTCAAGAAGATGAGTCTTTCTGACTCCAAGTCTGACAGTGTACTACTTAGCTGTCCAATTTCCCAACTGATAGATATCCATTTTCCCCCAATTTTTTCCTAACAAAAAAAAAAATGGGTAAGACAAACGAAACTCATCTCAAATATGTATAGTCAGGCAAAACAAATTCCACTGTTAGCTCTCTTTATAAAGAAGATAAAGAAAGAAAAAATACTTCAATGTGTACTTGAGTTCTTTAGCTCTCTAACTAAAGGAGCTTAACATGTTTTAGTAGGAGTCCTTTGGAACTGTCGTCACTGTGTTGATCTGAGTTCCTAAATATTTTGAAGCTGTTTGTCCTTATGATATTGTTGTTACTTTGTAATTTGTTCTCCTGAATCTACTCATTTCACTTTATGTCAATTCATACAAATCTCCCCAGGTTTTTCTGAAACCATCTCCTTTATTATTACTTACAACAAAATAATATTCCATGATATCATCTGCCATAACTTGTTCAGTCATTCCCCAATTGATGGGCATCCCTTTAGTTTCCAATTATTTGCCACCACAGGAAGAGCGGCTATTAATATTTTTTGTTCAAATGGGTCCTTTTTCACTTTCTTCTCTATTATTGGTATCACTGCATCATAGAGTATGCACAGTGAAATATATCTTTAGGCATTGTTCCAAAATTGCCTTTCAGAATGGCTAGAACAGCAGAATACTTTGGAATGAATCAGTCTTATGCATGATTATTCAGTGAGTACCTGCTGTGGACTGAAAATTATTGATAATTTTGATTTTGCTCATTTGATACACTTACATGTCAGAAGTGAAAAAGTATCATGACAGAGAAGCAACTATGTTATAGTGGGAATTGTCATTCAATTGGACATGAAGGGGACAGCTAGGTGACACAGTGAATAAAGCACTGGCCTTGGATTCAGGAGGACCTGGGTTCAAATGTGGCCTCAGACACTTGACACTTACTAGCTGTGTGACCCTGGGCAAGTAACTTAACCCTCATTGCCCTGCCCCCCCCAAAAAAAAAATTGGACATGAAGAACTAGATCCAAGTCTCAGTTCCTCCATTTACTGGCTGTTTTATCTTGCACAAGTCACTTGACCCATTGGGACTCATTTCCCTCATTTGTGCAATAATAATTTTAAAGATTTATAAAATTCTTGCTAACGTCACAATTCTCTGATTTTGCTTGTCTTGCTTTTTTATTTGTTTTTCCCCCTCTGGATAATTTAGAGAGTGTGTTAGATGCCTTAACTACATCTGAGGAAAGAGAATTGTATGTTACCCAAACTCAAATGACCAGAAATAAATTAAAAAGTCTAATGTGGAAGGGGCAATGATAGAGAGAGAAAACCATCATGCATCAAGAAGAAAATTATTTTGGTGGGAATTTATAAGTTGCATGTAATGCATGTTTCTTTCTGACCAAAACAAGATCTACAGGTGTTAAAAGAAAAAGAGGTCAGTAGAATTAAATAACATGTGACCTAAAGTCTTTGGTAGATAGCAAAATTTGTAAAAATTTAAATAAGCAATATTAGTATAAAATAAAAAGTTCATGGGGGAAAGCAATATGTGAAATTATCTACAATTACATATCTCATAAAAGTTAGTCTCGGTATACCATCAAGTACAATTTTAAAAAATTTCTATAATTCTAAATTTCCAGGATGTGATGGACCCTTTAAAGAAAACTAATGGTGCCAAATAGAAATTCATTTATGTTATGATATCTCTTTTTAAAGTCTCACCTAAAAAATATTTTCATTTCTTGAAAATAATAATAACAGTGAAGAAAAAGAGGTGCATTACAAGCTTTCTTTTTAAATTTTTTTGGTTAGTTGACTATTAGACTATTATTAACTTGAATAGCCATACGTGACAAGTAGATAATTGAATATTTATTTAGTGAAACGAATAACTTGAGAAAATTGAATAAATCCTTTTGTAAATCACTGCCAATTTATTATTACTTGTTAAGAACAAGATTTAGCATGTAAAGTATTAATCATATTATTGTGGATTGGAATAGTAATCATCAGAATAACAGTTCATGTTTATATGGTGCATTAAAATTTATCAAATGCTTTTCTTGGAGCTTCCCTTTACAGTTGTGTGTGTGTGTGTGTGTGTGTGTGTTTGTGTGTACAAGCATTATTCTCCCCATTTGACAGATGAGGAAACTGTCCATGTTCACATTGCTAGTATCAGAGATAAGACTTGAACCCTCTTTCTGTAACCTTTCAGTTCCTTTTCACAGGCATTTATTGTAGTATTAGTTAAATTTATATAGCATTTTAAGGCTTGTGAAACTCTTTTAAAATATTAACTCTAATCACACAACAATCTGATGATATAAGTGACATTTATTGTCCAAGTTGTTAAGTGACTTGCTTAGGGCCTCACGGCCATTAAGTCTTTGAGGGTGAATTTGAAGTGTGCTTTATTCACTACATCACCAATCTACCTTTTATTAAGTATTTATTATATGCCAATCACGGTAATAATTACTGGGCATACAAAGGCAAACTAAAAAATCCTAACCTTCAAGGACCTTACATCTTATTAAAAGAAAACAGTACTTCATATTACTGTATTGTACTTCATATTAGAAAAGGAAAATTTTAACCAAAAAATAGTCATTTAGAATATGAAAGTTCCTTTTCCCTCATAATGTTAGTATAAAGAAATGTCTGATTCCCACTTCCTTAGCCCAGGGAGGAAGCTATGATAAAATGTAAGGATTTAGAGTCGATTCAGATCCAGGCTATGCCACTTTTTGCTTGCAGGACTTCAGTAAGTCTGTGCCTCAGAGAGTTTCTGAGGGGAAGAGATAAATTATGTGAATCACTTTATAAGCTATAAAGCACACGTAAATTTGAGGAATTATATATTTTAAATATGCATTAGCTTTATTTTTACAGATTGTGTTTACCTGAGGCAGCAGAAAAAATCATCATGGTGACAACAGCAATGAACAAATGTAGGGAAATCAGCCAAGCGATAGGCCTCTGTCCTTAAATATTACCTGGAGTACCAGACTTCTGAAGGAGGCCCTTCCCCTTTCTCTGAACAATGAAGAAATAATGGGCTCTGTTCATATTTCCCTGTTCTAGTCCATTGTCTTTAGATTACCACAGATTTAGTTGGTCTGATTCTAGGATAACTCATACACTTTCCATTATCAAACCCATATTTGAAGCTTTTTCAATTCAGTAAAACCTACCAGAAGTTGTCCTGTGTTGACATGGTCTGTAAGAATCAGTATCATCTATATAGTAGATTGAAACATAAGATGAAATAATTAATGGAGGGCTTCTAAACTTCTCTTCCTATAACAGGACTCTGTCCATATTACTAAAACAATATTCAATGACTTGACCTTGTATATAGGATAAAGTCCAGACACTTTAGGTAAGGGGTGCTTAACCTAATGGACATTTCGTGCTTGATTTTTTTGTTTGTTTTTATTTTGATATTTTGAATCAATATTATTGCTTTCCTATGGAATCCTATGTATTTTTGTTTGTTTGTTTTTTTAAAAGGCAATTGGGGTTAAGTGACTTGCCAAGGGTCACACAGCTAATAAGTGTTAAGTGTCTGAGGCGGGATTTGAACTCAGGTCCTCCTAAATCCAGGGCCGGTGCTACTAGCTGCCACCTAGCTGTGCCACCTAGCTGCCCCCTATGTATTTTTTTTCTTATCAGTTTAAAAATGGTGTTTGAGAGTGGGTCCATAGGTTTCACTAAAGTGACAAAGA
Source organism: Dromiciops gliroides (assembly GCF_019393635.1). Classification (NCBI taxonomy): domain Eukaryota; kingdom Metazoa; phylum Chordata; class Mammalia; order Microbiotheria; family Microbiotheriidae; genus Dromiciops; species Dromiciops gliroides. Next base: position 663,671,978 of record NC_057861.1, on the reverse strand, counting down.
AGTCCATTACACATATACAAAAACCATGTTAGGAACCTCTGTAATCATCCAGTATACTTGGTTCTTTATAATTTGGCACAACTTATTTTTCTAAGCCTATCTCCCACATTAGCCAGACTGATGTGCTTATTTTCTTGCCAAATGAATACCCTACTTATTTACACTTCTCCACCTTTATTTAGACTAGCAGAATAGTCAAGTTTTTGTCCTGAGACCTAAGATGTTGTTTCTTATGATACATCTTCCCTTCCTATCCCATATAATGGAAGTTTATTAACACATGGGAAAACATACAGCACCTTAAAGCTGGGCCAGTTCAAGAGAAACTATTGGGAGGACAGGATAATTCAAAGGGAATCCCCTTTCAACCCTGCCTACTCACTCGTATTTTTCCCAGGCTACATTGGGGTTGGACGTGGGGTGGGAAAAACAACAGAAACAATAGGTCAAATTTATATAACCTTTTTTGGTATAAAAAGCACTTTCCCAATAATATTTCCCACAGTAACCCTATCATTTAAATACTACAATTATTGTCCTCGTTTTACAGATGGTGAAACTAAAGTTGAATTTAAATGATGGAACTTGGCTTTCTTCCCACAAGTATCTGTCAGAGTTAGGATTTGTGGTCAAGTGTATGACCCTGAATTGATCATTATATATTACTATTACTCTACCATAACTTGTGAAAAAAGGGTAGTTTTTTTTCTAATTGACACAATGCAAAGAAAAAAATCCATCACTTTCCTCCCAGTAGTATCTGACCTCTTTATGCTTAGGCTCCATTTTAACTTTGTATTAAATTTATTTTCAAAGTGCTTAACATTTTTGTTCCATGTTATGGAAATATGTGTGTACTTGTATGTATATGCAAATTCTTACATATACAATAACTACATACAAAGCCAACTCATCTATCTACATTATTAAAATATTCTCCTAAGCAATCTTCTCAGCATGCTCACTTTCAGTTGCAATAAAAATTATTGCAAAAAATGCTTCTTTTTTTATAACACATAAGGAGAACTGACATTTTCATGAATCACCAGTTATATCAGACCTGCATCATTCAATGTGAAGTACTAATTAAGATAATGCATACTGACTGAGCTGTTTGTTTCTGGGCTCAATGTGACAAAGAATAAGGAATATTGAATTTGAGAGTTAGGAGAGACCTGAGTTCAAATCCCTTTTCCAGAACTGTTGCTTTGAATCAGAGTTATGTACCTTTGAAAAAAATCCTTTAAACCCCCACTAAGCCTCAATTTCCTTGACTATAAAACTGGGACAATAAGAAAAAAGAGAATGTGCCTTACAGATTTGTTTTAAGTTTTCTTTAAGATGAAGTATGTACAGTACTTTCTAAGCTTGAAAGAGCTTTGTAAAGATCAACTATTGTCATAATGGAATTCTTGCTTTTTAAATTATTTTTAATGATGCTTCTGTTGCAGCAAGTTTGATATTAAGGATATTAATATACATACAAAAATTTGCATATGTGTATGAGTATTTATTTACATACACACACACATATATATGTATGTATGTTATATATAGTTGATGCCTTTGTTTTTTTGTTTTGTTTTGTTTTGTGTTGTTTTTTTAAATGAGGCAATTGGGGTTAAGTGACTTGCCCAGGGTCACACAGCTAGTAAGTTTTAAGTGTCTGAGGCTAGATTTGAACTCAGGTACTCCTGACTCCAGGGCCGGTGCTCTACCCACTGCGCCACCTAGCTGCCCCAATGCCATTGTTTTTTTACATCACAAGTGTAATAGAGAAAAGTTCCCTCTCAACCTAAATTTAATCACAGGTCTAAAACATAATCACAAAGTATAAAATAGGTGTTGAGAAAATGCTATCAGCTTTTAAAAAAAAGAGGAACCTCACAATAATGTAATCACATACATAATGTGTAAACAAATATGTCTTTAAGCCCTTTGAAACCTTTATGAAGTATAAACCTCTTTGATTTAGTCCAGAATATAACATCCATATGTTGGCTGAGGAAACAAGCTAGACAATTGGACTCTAAGTAGCTGTGTAAACTACACAATTCCACTTCAGGAATTAGAGGACTATGGCCTTGGGAACACTTTGTAGAGACAGACGCCTTTACCTGTATAAGAGGGTAGCATGTTGGACAAAGGAACTTTGTATTCTCTACTTCTCTCCCCCATAAACTTTGCCATAGGATCAATGGAAGATAATGAATATAGCTGGTAATATACCCCCGAGGACAGACAGTGTGGAGTGAAAGTCACCCAAGGGAGACGGTAGCTTCATTGAAAATACCAACACTGTCTAAAGACAGAAGAAAGAAACAGATCCTGGAAGTCTACCTAAGACCTTTGCCCAACAGGAGATGACCAAGGACACTACAACAAAAGGCCTTTTAGTACTAAAAGTTGTGAATCACCCATTGCCTAATAGCTATAACTATGTAAGTTTGGATCCACCTTTCCCAAAGATTCTCCATATATTCATAGGAGAGTGATTGCTAGGTTTTTATAAAGTTTTATGCCAACTCTGCTTACAGTACTGAGTAAATTCTGTTCTATGAGCTAAATAAATTTATAGGCTGATTGTCAGTAGAAAGCTATCTGGTGGTGACTTTTGTGAGATTAATATTAGAAATTCATCCCCAAAAGATTACCTGTACATCCCGAAGAAAACAGTCTTCTCCTGGAAATCCAGACTGAAAGTGTAAGTAGGAGGTAGGGAGGAAAGCAGAGGGGGTATCACATATTCATTTCTGGGTAATATCTCACCTTTACCCAAGAACTGAGCCCTTGTTTTTAGGAAATTCTTAGACTACTAAAATTATACCACCAAAGATTGGAGCATCTTTTTTCTGCAATTGGCCCCAAAGGCTCTGGAAACAGTTATTTGATAAATAAAATATTGTGTACTCACCTCTGATTTCTGTTTTTACCTTTTGCAAAAAGATTCCCTCAATGGCTATCAGAAAAATATCTTTCCTTTTATCTGCTTTTCTCACAAGATTTTTTTTTTGGGGGGGGGGGTGGGGCAATTGGGGTTAAGTGACTTGCCTGCCCAGGGTCACACAGCTAGTAAGTGTTAAGTGTCTGAGGCCGAATTTGAACTCAGGTCCTCCTGACTCCAGGGCCAGTGCTGTATCTATTGCACCACCAGCTGCCCCAAGATATCAATTAAAGCTAATTCGGATCAAAGGAAGTTTTATGAGAATAATTTCCTGGTATTACTAATTGCAAACATTTCCAAAATACAAAAAAAAATGTTTCAAGATTATATTTAAACTAGAAATATTTTGAGGATGGAGAGAAAATTTTAACAAGAACTAGGCAATAATAAGAGGGAGCAAGGGAAGGGAACAAATATATACTAAACACTATGCGCTTAATATATAATAATTACTACATTGTAACATATATTATAATTGTAATTGTAATATATAATAAAATGTATGATTTTAGTTGTTGTTAAATCATGTCTAACTCTTCATTATCCCATTTTGGGGTTTTCTTGGCAAAGATACTGGAGTGGTTTGCCATTTCCTTTTCCAGCTAATTTTAAAGATAAGGAAACTGAATCCAATAGGATTAGGTGACCTGCCCAAGGTCACATAGCTATTAAGCATCTGAGGCCAGATTTAAAATCAGGTCTTCCTGACACCAGGCCTGGCATTTTATCCACTCTTACCTAGGTGCCCAATGTGTATCTTTACTGAGTAAAGTGTTTTATTTGGGTGAGTGCAAAGCCTGGAGTCAGCAACATTCATCTTCCTGAGTTTAAATATGGCCTCAGAAACTTTTTAGCTGTATGAGACCCTTGGCAAGTCACTTAATCCTTTTGCCTCAGTTTCCTCATCTGTAAGATGCACTAGAGAAGGAAAAGGCAAGCCATTCCAGTATCTTTGCCAAGGAAATCTCAAATAGGGTCATGAAACATTGAATATGGCGAAAATGACTCAACAACAACAAAAACAAACAAGTGCTTTACAAATATTATCTCCTATGATACTCCCAACATCTCATTCGTTCAGAAAACCATAAAGTGTTTTACTGTCATGAAATTTTGGTTATTAATAACAAATTATAATTACTAATTAAAATAAAATGTAGCTATAAATAAATGCAAGCTCTTATTACTCAATATATGGTTACTTTTTTTAGTAACTAGGGTAAAAACATGTCACACAAGCATTTCTTAAAAGAGTTAATGATATTTAGTCTGGAGAACACAGGACAGCAATATACTTATTTTTAAGTATTGAATAGGCTATCTCTTAAGTGGAAATATCCTAATTTTACTTATGTCTAGAAAACAGAACTAGTAGCTGTAGCTTGAGGGTGCAAAAAGGCAGGTGTAAAAGAAATCTTTCTAAGAATTTGAACTGTACAAAAGGGGAATTGGCTGCTTTAGGAAATAGTGAATTCTTCTTAACTGGAGATCTTCAAGTAGAAACTGAATGAACACTTGTCAGAAGTATTGTAGAGGGAATAGGAACTCTTGTTAAGGCACAGGTTGGATTAAGTGGCCTCCAAGATTCCTTCTAATTCTGAAATTCCACGAAACTGATTATCTGAAAGTCTTATCTAATTCACTGAAGAAGTATCTAGAAAAGAGGCTTGATGATTATTTTAAGGGAATATTTTAGGATTAATACTTCAGAGAACATTAAGGAAAGGATTAATACTTTACTAAGGGGTTAAACTAAATAACTTCTAGGGTCCTTTCTAGCTCGGTGTCTATTATTCTATATAATTAGCCAATTCATGATTGTAAGATGTAATATGTTCTCAGAGGTATAAAGTAGGTTAAATGAAATCATAAAAAATCCCAGATTTTATTAAGCCCTTAACATCTATGAAACACTTTCCTAAGTGCAGGGGATACAAATAGAATAAATGTTCCTGCTTTTAAGGAGATCATATTCTAATTAGGAGAGATGCAATAGTATCTATATTAGGCTATAGATATAGATATAGATAGACAGAGGGCACATGGAAAGACTCAGAAATCCCAAGTTTGGTGTTGAGGAGATAAGAAAGCTAGCAGCATTTCAGATATCTAGCTTTATAGTTTTGTATTGCTACTGGGAGGAGGGGGAAGCATGTTGCTAAACTGGTTTGAGTTACTGTCAATTGGGATTCAGAATCCCTTTTAAAAATCTACTCATCTGCTCCTTTTTTTGCAGAATATAATTATATTCCCTTTCAACAGCTGTATCTCATGCCACTTGGAAAGGAGTCTAATGCAATGCCATCTGTAAAAGTCAATTTCCCTCACACCTCAAAATGACCCTCCTCAATTTTATACACAAGAATGACTCAATTATTAGTTTCCTAGTCTCAATAGGGGCCTTAAGGTACAACATATGATAATTAGATTCAGAGAAGCAACAAAATTCAACTATTCAACAAGTGTATATTTAGAATATCCAGCATTTAAGGATTTCTGGTAGGAACCAGGAATAGAAAGATGAAAAATTCAGGGCTAGCCCTTAAGGTACTTCAAATTTGGCCTGTGATGGGACCTGCACACACATAACTGTCATATAAATTAGAATGAGAAGACAAAGGATAAATCAAACAGACAGAATTAGAGATACATAAGGTAACAATATCCTTCCCTTTGGGGTTTGATGGAGATTAGGGAAGGCTTTGTGAAAGTGTTGGCAACTGAACTGAATCTTGAAGGAACGAAAGGATTTCAACAGTCAATTCAATAAATATTTATTATGGAACTCATGATCAATTGCCTCAAATCATTGCATTAGACTATCTAGTATTTGGTCCTTCCTTTCCTAGACTACTTTATTTTTTGTTATTATCTACTGTATGCATTAAACTCCAGTCAGATTTGTTTCATGTCTGAGTCATGAAGGTTCCAGTCTACATTTGCAATTTAGTCTCCTATTCCTCTCTTACACAAATTCTTCACTCCAGCCAAAGTGACCTACTATTTGTCTATTGAACATGCTTTGTCCTTTCAGGGCTTCTATTCCTTTGCTCATCCTTTTTGCTCTGGCCAGAATGTCCTCTCTTCCCTGTCCCTATCAAAAAGCCAATCTATTCTTCGTAACTTGACTCATATTCTTCCTCTCTGAAGCTTTCTTTGACTTCTCTGTAATTCATTAAGCTTTTGTACTAATTTTGGACTCAGTTACACAATTTTAAAGGTACTTATAGGCGATTGTATATATCTACATATCTACATATTGTATATAAATTTAAATATGATTATTAAGCTTATCTTTGCAACTAGACTAAGTTCCTTGAGAAATTGGGGATTTTATTATACTTCTGTAACCCTTTAAACATCTGGCACAGTACTCAGAACATCCTACAAGTTGAAAAAAAAACTTTTGTTAGATTCATTAATTGTTGAATCTAAATGACAATAACACCAATAATACGCTTTATGTAGCATTTTAAAGTTTGGAAAGAAAAACTTTACATATGTCACTTGTAACTCTCAAACATATGAGGCAAGTGCAAATGTTCTTATTATGTCTATATTATAAACTGAAGAAATTGAGGCTGAGAGAGATTAAATGACTTGGTCAAAACCATAGTTATAGTAATTGTTAGAGGTGTGATTTTTAGCTCAGGACTTTCCTTTGCCACACCTAGCCCTGTATTCATTACACTAATTTATTTCTCAAACATATGCATGTTACATACCTATATATATATATATATATTTTTTTTTTTTGCGGGACCATGGGGGTTAAGTGACTTGCCCAGGGTCACATGGCTAGTAAGTGTAAAGTGTCTGAGACCAGATTTGAACTCAGGTACTCCTGAATCCAGGGCCAGTACTTTATGCACTGTGCCACCTAGCTGCCCCCATGTTAATTTTTTTTGTGACCTATAGATATTTATATACATGAACATAAATTTATAGTCCTTTGGAGATTTGGATAGGTATGACCCCTCCCTTCACCAATGCAGATCACATTCTCTAAATCTATAATTTAATTAGATTTTCTTTAAGAGTTGTGATGGCTTGCGCAGCTATGTGGCGCAGTGGATAAAGCACCAGCCCTGGATTCAGGAGGATCTGAGTTCAAATCCTACCTCAGACACTTGACACTTACTAGCTGTGTAACCTTTGGCAAGTCACTTAACCCTTATTGCCCTGCAAAAAAAAACAAACCAAAAAGAGTTGTGATGGTTCAAAGAAAGTTAATTTGTGGCCAGCCTGATGATGAATTTCTCTGGATATAGGAAGGTTGGTGTTAGTAAACATAAAATCTCTCACAGTCTAGTCCATGTAGGACTAATCAAAATTTGTACTGTGCTTTCAAGAACTTTATGGGCCATTTTCAACCACACATCATAATAAGTCATTGAAGAACGTGAAAGGGGGGACGAATACTTATGATAGCAATTTTCATGATAATTCATGTCTGCAGGGGTTTTTTCCTCATTAAATCTCATTTGCTATAGGAATGACCATAACCCAGACAAATATAAGGTAATAAACCTAAGTGCAGAACAATGATTGACATCCCCTCTACCTTTCCCATCTTCTTTCTTATAAATTCTTATGCTCTCTCACTTCCTGCATACACAGTTACTCTGAGATCCATTGGCACTATTTTCCTTGCTCCTTAGTAAAGATACTCTATCTCCCAACTCCAGTCATTTTCACTGGCAGTCCCCCATCTGTGGGATACTCTCCCTCCTCATCTCCATCTTTTAAATTCTCTGCCTTCTTTCAAGTCCCAGCTAAAATCTCATCTTTTACAGGAAGCATTTTCCAATCCTTTAATTCTAGTACTTTTCCTCTCTTTGATTATTTCCTGTCTATCTTGTATATAACTTGCTGTACATAATTATTTGTATGTTGTCTTCCCCATTAGATAGTGAGCTCCTTGTTTGCCTTTTAAATTTGTTTTGGATGCTGATCACTTTGTGCCTACCATATAATAGATACATAATAAATATTTATTGACTAACTATATTGCTTTAAACATTACGATGCAGCCTAATATTATGTAATGACCAACAGGTGTCAGCCAGAGCTGCAGTTCTAACTTGAAGCTACTGTTTTGAATAATAGCCAATCATCTTGGGAAATTTAGTTCCCAGCCCCCATAACCTGAGGGAAGACAGAGGCAACATCACCCGGGCTTGAGGATATGAAATTTGTAGAGTAGAAGATGTCAGGATGGGAGTACAGCTTGTGTAGGAGAGAAGCACAAGCCACTGTACAGAATACAGGGAAGCTTTAGAATCGCCAATATCAGAGTCTGTAATAGGCAGATGGGACTATAACAATCCCATTGAAATGAGGCCTTAGGAAGTAGTGAACTCTTCCCCATAACTCATAAAGCAAGTCTTTATCCTTTCCTCTCTCTTTTCAATGTCCACTTAAACAGAGCTGGGATGGAAAAAAAAAATACCCTTAACCTTGTCCTATTTTCGGAGTCCTCTACTGCTGATGGTAGTTTGTAAACCTGATTCTCTTGATAAATGACATTGCTCCCATTGTTTCTGGTCATGTCATTATTTGAGATTAGAGTGTTCATGGGGGACAGTGTGTGTGTGTGAGTGTTTGTAACAGTCAAGTTTTTTTGTTTATTTGGTTGTCTGTTTTAATTTCACTAATTATCTAATGAAGGAAACTCTCTCGTGGTGTTCGGGGTTAAAAGACACCTCCTGCCCCCAAGAATAAAGATTCACAGTTTAGTTTTATGTATGATTCTATATGTTTCTCATGCATCTCTCTCAACATGGAGCTGTGACTCAGATTCCCTTAAAAAGAATTGGTGATTGGAGCCATAGTACCCTCAGGAGTGAGAACCCTGATCCCAGAGGCTAACATTTTCCCCTTTTACCTAAAGGAAGATGGGAGCCAGGAGGAGCTAGAGGAAAAATGTTCTATTTCTGAAGTGGCCCAGGATGCAAAGTCTTTGAAGATTTAAAATCCTGCCCTTTCTAGTGGGGAAGGGAAAGGATGGAGAGGATAGACATCTAAGGACCCACTTCAACCTGGAGCGTTGCACATATATTATCTCATTTCAATCAATCCATCAGTATTTATTGAGCACCTCTTTTGTTCCAGGTACTATGCTACCAAAAAAGAAAATCCCTACTCTCAAGAGGCTTTGATTTTGGTGAGTGATTCAATAAGTGTATGTGTGTGTAGTTAATAAATACTATATATACAGATATAGGTGTGTATTTATATATGTGTACATATAAATACATGTAAATGTATGTATTTTCTGTGTGTGTAGACACACACAACCCAAAGTAGTTAAATACAAGGTAGCTTTGGAGGAGGGGGCTAACAGTTGGGGAAACCAAGAAATATTTCATAAAGAAGATGGTGCTTGAGTTAACTCTTAAAGCATAAGAGAGGCTCCATGAGGTAGAGAAAAGGAATGGGAAATGGAGTGTGCTATATTAGCAACTAAATACATCTAGTTTAGATGTAATATAGTCCAAGGGGGAAGTGATGTCCCAAAAGGTTAGAAAGATAGCTTGGGGCCTGATTGTGTAGTGCTTTAAAAGTTAGACAAAGATGTTTAGCCTTTATCCTAGAGACTATAGGGTGACAGTGGGGTAGAAGGAGTATGGGAGTCAAATGATACAATCTATATTTAAGAAAAATGACTTTGGAAGCAATAAATAAAATGGTTTGGAATGGGGAGAGAATTGAAACAATGAGTTGATGAGAGGTTATTGCAATGATCTAATCCAGGTGAGGGGTGATAAGGGCTTAAATTCACATAGTAGCTATGTGCCTTTATAGGAGCCTGTTTTGATAGATGTTCAGGTAGGAATGGCAATACTTGGCAACTGGTGAAATATGTGTATTGAGGTAGGATGAGGAACCAAGTGTAATTCCTTTGACAGGAATAGAGTTCATTTGAGCCTTTTTATAGCTTTGTAAGGTAAATACTACATGTCCTACTATAAGGAAGTGTGTAATTTGAGATTCTAAATGTGGATTCTAATCTGTTCCCCCAGTTTTGGGGGAAACTGACTAAAATCACTGATAAAATGAGTTTAAGTTTTTAAGGGTTTATTGAAAAATAGAAAGAAAAAGATTGAGAACAGAATTCCAACAGCTTGGCATTCCTATCTTTCCTCAAATTTCCTGTGAAGTCTTCTGCCGCCACCACCATCAAGTCAGGAACCCAAAAAAGCGAGAGCTCTCTGCGCAGGCCCTCTTTCCTCCTTCCTGTCTCCTCCCAGAAAATAGGAGGCTCCTCAAGTTGATTGGCTGGTAGCCTTGATAGACAGCACCCATGAGCAAACGTCACTTCCTGATGCCAAGGAAAAGCCACATGGCCTTGCTCTCTGAGGCATTTTCCTTATGGCTGAGCTTTCCCACAGCAAGTCTCCAGTAGGTGACATCATTCCAATCATTACAGAAGGAAGGCTCCCTTGATGAAAAGTGGGTTTGTTTGAGCATCTCAATAAACTAATGAAGTAAGTACTACAAATATTGGTAGTACCCCATAGATGCAAATCAAGATTGTGTATTATTATCCCCATTTATAGATAATAAAACTAAAGGGCAGAGAAGTTAAATGATTTGGTCTTGATCATAGGGTCATATACCTAACAAGTAGTGGAGGAAGGATTTGAATCCAAGATTTCCTGATTCTAAGACTAGCACTCTAAATGCTATGTCACATTCTACTATCCCCTTCATTCCCATCCTCACCCCACCAAAGGCCAATTTTAGAACACCCCCACAAATGGATTTTTAAAATTATTTTATTTAATAATTATATAGGTTGGGTTAAAAGAACTGTCATAAACAAACCTTCAATAGCCTAATGGGTGAGCCTAGCAGACATAGCTCAGAGGGCCCTTATGTTCACACACTTGTTTGAAATATTGATCAAAATGCTAAGTAGGATTGATTCAGAGCTAATGAATACTTACTTGCCAGTGCAACTGTATTTTGCTGAAACAAAACTGCTGATATCATGCAATTCTCAGATTAAAATAATTAAAAAATCCCCCCAAAATAATGATGGTGGGGTTGTTGTCATTTTCAAACTAGAAAATGAGGTCTGATAAAATGATTGCTTTATTTTTGTTTACCAAAGCAGCAATATTTTTTATGTTTATCCATCAAATAAATTGAAAAAAGAAATAAAGAAATGTTCTCTGTGCATGACAACTTTTTTTTTTTACTCATGAGAGTCAAAAGTTGGAAGGTCTGCACTTCTGTGCATACTTATACTGTGCCCTTCCCCATACCTTACAACCTATCATAAGGCATGACTTTAATATATTTGATTCATAGATGGTTATAATTCAAAGACTCCTTGAAGTCATATAGTCAAACTTATAACTCCATGTAGAAAATCATCCGCTTTATCTCTGAAAAGTGATTGTCTGGTCTTAGGGTGAGCTTAAAAACTTTCCATGATGGGGAATATAACTCTTCACAAGGCAGTTCTCCTTTATTTAAGGAGCTTTTAATGTTACAAAATTCTTCATTATATTGGATCAAATTTATCTTCCTTCCATAGGTACTATCTGTGCCTTTTGAAACTATGCAAAATGTCTACCACAACTTCTAAATTGCAACCCTTCCAGTATATGGAGGCTGTTATTACATATGCCCCATATTTTCTCTACTTCTACTGAATTTTTCCAAGTTCATTAAACCATTCTGGTCCATTTGTCATCCTGAATATGCTCACTGAGGCTTATTCTGGTTTCTTATTGTCTGTCAATATGCATCAGCAGTGGAAAATTGAGCAGTATTCCAGACATTGTTTGAACACCCTCAGGGACCATTGTCACCTTCCCCCACTTCTCTAATGGTTGTGCTTCTTCTTGGGTGTATGTTTGTTTATCTGTTTTAGTCAGGTACATCACACTATTGACTAATATTGAACTTAGAGTCAACAAAAACTCCCTAGGTCTTTTTACACAAACTCCTGTTAAGGTAGGCATTGCTTATACTTCAATTGGGCAGTTGAGTTTTTGAATATGTGTACAGGACCTAATAGTTATTTATATTAATTTATGTCTTGTTAGATTTAACTCATTATTCCTTTTGAAGTCAAAATTCTGTCATCTAACATTTCCACTATTCTGCCCAATGTTTGCACCTTTTGCAAATTTAACAATTTTGCTATTTTATTTCTTCATCCAAGATATAGATTGAAAAAACAATTCAATAGGTCATGGCCCAGGACAAAGCCTTGTGGAATGCTACTAGATGTGTTTCTCTAGTACAGATCAATCCATTGAATCAAGGTCATTTTTTTTTTTTGCTAGTTACACATTTACAATATTGTGCTCTTAACCAGCCAACAATTGTCCATTTTGTCCACAAATGTAGCAGGAGACTCTTAGTGAATGTGTTTCAAACACTTAGACATACTGCCTACCTACAATTTCCTTGCTTTATCAATTGTATGAAAAATAAATAAATAAAAGGAAATGTTTGTCAGGCTTTGTACTTGTACGACAAGGGTCAACATTTCCTGTTTACAAAACATCTGAATAATAAAATTAACTTCAAAGAACTATTATATATAATTCACTTAAAATATGAAAACATTTGTCATTTTTTTTGTTTCTTTTCCCATTTTAAAAATTTTCTTTTAAAATTTTCCATTTGCACTTTTGGGGATTTTTAAAATTTCCTTTATTCATATCTTCATGCATCTGTATTATTCTTTAGTAAGCCTTCTCTTGTAATAAAGAATTTGAATCTATAGGTTCAAAAAAGAAAATAAAATTAGTCATGCCTAACCAACCAATGCACAGAATATACAGTATTCTTCAGTTATTGTACTCCATAACTCAAATGAAAGGAAAAAGAATATTTCCTATCTTTTCTCTGGAATACTGTTTCTTCATCATCATAAAAATTAGTTATGTTTTATCATTCTTTTCCTTTGCATTGTTGTAGTCACTGTATATATTTTCCTTGTTCTGCTTATGTACACTTAAAATATTCTAATACATTATTATACAAGAATTTGTCCAGTTTATCTTCAATGAATATTTTGAATATTTATATTTTGCTACCACAAAGAATTTTTATGAATATTTTGTTACATAGGGGTTTTTTTTTTCTTTTGAATGTCAACTCCTTTTACTATACCCAGCAGTGGAATCTCTGGGCTAATGAATAGGAACAGTTTAATGATTATTTGCCTGTAACTCCAAATTGTTTTCAAAAAGTTGATAATTATTCAGAACTCAATCAACAATGTACTAGTATACTTATTTTCCTTCAGTTCACTATTTCATCATTTATCATCTTTGCTAATTTGTTGGGTAAATTAGAGATGTTCTAATTTGCATTTCTCTTACTGTCAATTATGCCAAATGATTGTAGTTTTTAATGTTTTAATCCTTTATCTGAGAATTTTTTAATATCCTTTGATCAGTTATCTACTGAACAATAGTTGATCTTATGTATTTGTACCAATTCACTATACAACTTAATTATCAAACTTTTGTCAGAGATATCTGATGGAAATATTATTCCCCAGCTGACAGTTTTCTCCTTATCATAGCTGCATTATTTTTTTGTTAATGATGTTTTAAATTCAAGTAATCAAAATTGTTTCTTTTATCTCTTATGAGTAATTTTATCTTTAGTTTTTGAAGAAGTCTTCTGTTAGCTATATGTGTAAAAGATATTTTTATCCATTTGCTTTCCTCCTTTTAAATGACTTTTTTTTTATTCCTCAAATATCCTTAAGGAATGCTTTGTGGTATATGCTGTAACATGTAAGTCGAAAATTAATTTATGCTAAACTTCTTTCAAGTTTTCCTAGAAGGTTTTGTTACCTAGAAACTTTTCCTTCTAGTAAATTAAATTCTTAGATTATTTGAAAAAAAGGACTACTGAGTTTGATTACTTTTGCTTCTTCATTATTCCTCAGTTTCACTAATCTACTTTTCTGTTTTCCAAACAATACCAATTAGTTTCAACATCTGCTGCTTTATGGTATAGCAGAAAATCTTGAAGTGACATTTCTTTCTCTTTCCAATTTTCATGATTTTTCTTGAGTTTCTATAACTTTTTGGTCCTCAAAAATGATCATTTGAATTATTTAGTTTTATAAAGTAAAATCTCATTAATTTATTATAACACTGTTTATAACTTAATTGAAGTGGTATCACCATGTTCTTATTTTGGCATGTATTAATCATAAATATCTCTCAAATCATTAGTCTTCCTTTATTTTGTTTGTTTGGTTTTTGTTTTGTTTTGTTTTGTTTTTTGTTTGCAGGGCAATGAGGGTTAAGTGACTTGCCCAGGGTCACACAGCTAGTTAAGTGTCAAGTGTCTGAGACTGTATTTGAACTCAGGTCCTTCTGAATCCAAGGCCAGTGCTTTATCCAGTGTGCCACATATCTGCCCCATTCCTTTATTTTTTAAGGGATGTTCTCAGTCCTATTTATATGGGTTTGGTGTGTCTTGATTGACTCCAAGTTATCCTGTTCATTTTATAATTTTAATAGGATAACTCTTTACACCATTTAATCCTAGATTTTGTTATTGCTACATTGAAATGAGATTATTTTGTGCATTAATATTATATCCTTATTCATGGAAGTTTTTCAATTTCTCATTAAATTATTTTTTGTATTCCTGAGGTTTTCTAAATATACATTTTTCTAATAATCATGTCATCTATGAATACAGATACTCCCATCTCTTCTCTACTGATGTTTATATATTTAATTTGTTTCACTTGTATTATCATTATTATTTGTGCTAGAAGTGTGTAACATAATAGTGGTTATAGGTGGCAGCAATTTTATGCCTTTATTTTTCTGGGAAAACCACTTTTTCTCCAATGCAAAGAATATTAGTTTTTAGTTTTAGATATATACTTTTGTTATATTTTAAATGGCTATTCTATGCTTTGTTATTTTAAGATTTTCAGCATTAATTTAGCAGGTAAGTAGCTAGATGGTTCAGGCAAAAGAATGCTGTACCTGGATTCAGGAAGATCTGAGGTAAATGCAGTATAAAGCCTTTATTAGCAATATGACCCTGGGCAACATATTTAACCTGTTCCCACCACAGTTTCCTCAAATGTAAAAGAGGGGTATAGAAATAGCACCTGCCTCCCAGTGGTTTTTTTTTTTTTAAGGATAAAATATAATAATGTTTATAAAGTGCTTTGAAAACCTTAAAAAGCTATATAAATGTTAGGTATTAAAGAATACTGTATTTTGTCAAAGGCTTTTTTTTCTCCATCTACATTATTATTCTATGGTTTTAAATGTTTTTGTTTTGCATGTGATTAATTTTGCTAATTTTCTATTATTGAACTGTCCTTGAATTCCTCAGTTTAATCATAGTATAAATCAGAGGAGTCAAGCATGCAACCCTTAGACCACGTGCAGCCAATCATGCTTTGATATGGTTCAAACTACATTAAAAGGTAATCAGGAAATATTTAATCAAGTAAATTAAAAATAAATATATTAAACCATATAAAAGATTTTAAAACTAAGTCAATATGTGACCAGAAGAAATCTTTTATGTATAGGTCAGTGGAATCCATGTCTCTTTGAGTTTGACACTACTAGTGTAAATCATTTGTAAATCTTAACAGAAACCTTTCCCTTACCCTAACCTTGGTAGTCATTTTATTACTTGCTCAATTTCACATAGGAGGTTTTTGTTTTGTTTCTCATTTTTAGTCTTTCTATTCCTTGTTTTAATTTAGGTATTTTATGTTGCAATAAGAATTTCTTCGTTTCTTCACCTGATTATTTTTGCTAACGTATACATGAATACAGTAGGTAGGTTCTGTTTTTTTTTTTTTACATTCCATCTTTGTTGTGAAGTTATTCAGCAAGCATTTCTAAGTATTCATTTTTTAAATGGAAATTTAATTTTTTTCTCTTATTTAAAAAATGGTTAGGAAAATATTTATTGATCTAGGTAGCTTCCATAAATAAATGTTAGGTCATTTTATACTTATATTGTCATTTCCTCTACTTATACTCTAGTTTTCAAGGTTTTTGTGTACTTATTTTAGCTTTGAGAATTTGTTGGTTTTTGAGAATTTTGTGTCAGGAATTATATGCTTAGTTAATTAATTCTTTTGAAAACATCTTCTTTAAGCATGCTTTCATATATATGCATAGTTTTTTCCTTCAGAAATGTTTTATTTATTTGCATTCTGAAAATTTTGGCATCTTTTCTCATTGCTATAATTTTCTTTCACATCATTATAAAATATTTGAATGATCTCTTCTCTGACCTACTCATTTGGGCTTTCATTTTTGGTCTTCATTAAGATCTGTAACTGTGTTTATGTCCCTTATATTATTCACTATTTTTAAATGCATATGTTTAATATGTCAAATACTGTACATATATTTATAAATTCTCCATGAGGTAGTATATAGGCTGTTTTTCTTAAAGTGGCTCAGGATGCAGAGAGGAAAAAATGGAATATAGCCAAAAGAGATCTCACAAGAATTATATCTCTGAAAACATACACAGAGAAGTTATTTTAAAAAAGGAATAATTCACTTGTGTTTGCCTCCCGAATTTTCTAAATGTTTTTTTTTTCAAGTCTAACTTCTGAAGAGTCTGCTCATTCCTATATTATCTTTATTTTTTCCCCATGGAATCTATTCACCTTTGAGAGAGGAACATTAAAATCTATTACAATTATTTTATTACTGTATTTTGGACACTCTACTGCTTATTCCTATATGAAATTAGATGTTACTTGATCCATAGGCATTTAATAATGATACTGTTCATTATCTCTGGTACTTTGAGCAATATGTGGCTTTTCGTTTATCTTGCTGGATATGACAATTTTTTTTATTATTTGTTTTGTCTTTCAATGTGATTTCAACCTCTGCTTTTACAGAACCATCTCTCACATGCAAAATTTTGCTTCAGTCTTTCGTTTTCATGCTTGATGTGTCTAATTATTTTAAATGTGATTCTCATATGCAATGAGTTTTGGGGTTTTATGTTTTTGTTTATTCTGCAATTCTATTTTCTTTTATTTAATAATTTGATCTATTTACATTTAAGGTAGTCATTGTGAGGTTTTTGTTTTCCTCAATTAATTTTTTGTGATAATTTTATAGTTTCCTCTTTTAGGAAAGGAATTTCTCCCTCTAATTAACTTTTATTAGACCAATTATATGCTAATCTGTTCTAAGAAGTTCTTGTTTATTTTCTTTTTTGTTTATTTTCAGTAGTTTTCCATTAAGAAGCAGTTTTCTCTACTTCCCATCCTTCCCCATTGAGAAAGAAAAAAAAAGTTTTACCCTTCATTTCCCATTTTTCCTATCTCAAATTATTTTTATTTACTTATATTGTTAATCAAACTTTCTTTTAATATATTTGTTTCCCATTTCTGAACAAGAATGTTTTCTGCCTAGAAAAAAGTATTATCAGGGCAGCTAGGTGGCTCAGTGGATAAAGCACTGGCTCTGGATTCAGGAGGACCTGAGTTCAAATCTGACCTCAGACACTTGACACTTATTAGCTGTGTGACCCTGGGCAAGTCACTTAACCCTCATTGCCCCACCAAAAAAAAAGAGTATGATCCCCCCACAAAATCATCCCTATTTCATCTCTCCTGTCCAAGATTTTAAATGAAATTATTATTCTTTTGGTGCCTTTTGATAGGAAACATTAATTTCATCTTATTTATATCATTTTCTACACTATTCTAAATTCTATTCATCCATTCATAAGCTAGATCTTTACATATTCCTTCATTATCCTTTCTATGCCCATCATGGGACAGCTAGGGGGTATAGTGGAAAGAGAAGTGGCCCTGAAGTTGGAAAGAATTGAGTTCAAATCTGATCTCAGACACTTGATAGTTGTGTAGCCCTAGGCATGTTGTTTAACCCCAATTGCCTTGAATATTCAAGAACTATCTCCAGTCATCCTAATACATATACATACATACAATACATACATAATCCCAGTATATGTAAATGTGTATGTTTGTATCTATCTATCTATCATCTAACATCTATCTGGATCCAGATAGCTCTGGAGGAGAGTGAGGTTGGTGATCTTGCACAGTCCTCCCTTACTAAATCTAATTCATTGTAAGTCATGATATCACCCCAATGTAATGATCTTCTTTGAGAATGAAGGACAAACAGTGCCCATCATGGAAAGTAGGACTCCTACAGTACGAGAATTAAATTTCTTCCTCTATCCACTTCCATGCATTTGTAGATGTCACCCAATTCTCCCTTCACTACATGGATGAGTGTACAATAATAATAATAATAATAATAATAATAATAATAATAATAATAATTATTAGTAGTAGTAGTAGTAGTAGTAGTAGAAGTAGTAGTATGCCAATAACAATGATATAATTTATATAGTATTTAAGGTTTTCATAGCATTGTACCTGTCCTCTCATTTGATTTGATTTTCATGATAACCCTGTAAAATAGATGCTATAAGTATACTATACCCCATTGTATAGATGAGAAAACTGAGCCTTAGAAATGTTAAATAACTTGCCTAAGGTCACACAGCTAAGAAAGATTCTAAATCATAATTTGAAATCTAACACTCTTTCCATTGCACTATCTAGTTGCCTCTTTTAATGGGACCTTCTGTCTATCATTTCTAGAAATAACATTTTGTAAAGAAGGAAGTAAAGTTTTGTTTTTTTTTATGGAAGTATAAGATATGAGAGTCATTATTCAAAATCACAAGCTCCAATCCAAAACCACTGACCCTTCTCCCCACAACCCCCACCAGAACAGGATGTCTTACTTCCCATTTATATCTCTACTACAACTTTGAATTCTATTCCCCAATCCCTTTCTCCTCCCCATTCCTATCCTGCTATGTGATTTTAAGAAGCACAATAGTTACTTATAATAATCTTCTAAAGTGCTTATTCACAGGGTAG
This sequence comes from Dromiciops gliroides, assembly GCF_019393635.1. Classification (NCBI taxonomy): domain Eukaryota; kingdom Metazoa; phylum Chordata; class Mammalia; order Microbiotheria; family Microbiotheriidae; genus Dromiciops; species Dromiciops gliroides. The sequence continues at coordinate 663,653,103 of NC_057861.1, read as the reverse complement.
CTAGCTAGGTGGTACAGTAGATAAAGCACAGGCCCTGAATTCAGGAGGACCTGAGTTCAAATCCAGCCTCAGACACTTGACACTTACTAGCTCTGTGACCCTGGGCAACTCACTTAACACTCATTGCCCTGTCAAAAAAAAAGGTGCTTATTCTCTCCAGTAAAAGAATAACAACAAAAACTATTACATGTATCCCACGCCCTCACCAACCATTAATGTGCTTATTAGTATTATTTCATTTTCCCTTTTAGCATGAGACCAGACGCACATTTCTCCTAATCCCAGTCACTCCCTCCACTATATTTTCCCATGCATGGCTTAATATTCTTGTAAAGACCTATGAGGAAATTAGAATCCTTTCTCTGCTTATATTCCATACTAGATGGAAGAGTATATCTCTCTCTTCTCTGATTCTTGCCTTCCCCCTACCATTCAAGTGAATTTTCACTTTGTTATTAGCTCCTTCACCTACCACACACAAAGACACATAGGCAAACACACAAAGATACTGATTCACTGTTATGGAACCATGGGATTTAATCTTTTTGGGTACAATGACGATATATAGGATAATTTTACAACTAGTGAATAGAACAGATGTGAACAGAGATTTGACAAGTTGAAGACTGATTTTTTTTTTACAAAAATAGACCACCAAATTCTAAATTATAATCAGATAGTTAAGCCTTGCCCATTTGCTTAATAAGTATGAACCATCAGATAATAAAAGTTTATTGAAAGTTTATAAAGTAAAATTTTCCACCCTTAAATTTAAGCATTATCTGCCCAATGTGGAAACTACCTAAAGTGAAAAATGTGGCTTCAGTTTGAATAAGCCAGCACACCAACCAGGGGATGTAATTTATTAGGCAGTATCATGTGATTAATGGTGCTGAAAGGTTATCATAAGTCACAAATGACATTTCAAGTTATTACTACATAGTTTAAAAGACATAGCCTCTTAAAAGTGAGAAAAGAAAAGAACTCAGTTTATAGCTGAATTGAAAATCTTTGGGGTATACCCCCAAATCATGACACAGTTGACCATGCGCCAAAGTCAGTAAAGGACACTGAACTGCCTTCTTTTCTATGTAATGGTTGAGAAGAATATGAAACAGGAATCCATGTTTACTACCATGCCATATTAAGAATTTCTGATGACTGAATAGTCAAACTTAGATGATAAAAAGTAGGGAATGGGTAAAATGTTCAGAGTTTAGATTTGGGGCTCCTAAAAAGCTATTAGGAAAATGAATACCAGTTATGTTCTTTTGAAAAATTTCATTGTTGTGAGATCCAATATTGTTTTAAGTGTATCTTTGCATAATTAACAAAGGATAATATTTGAGAGTATCAGCAATAAGCAAGGAGGATATTGTATGAAAAGGATGCTCACTTCATTTGAGCTTTTACAGACCTAAACATGAAAAAAATGAGAGGGAGAGGATTCAAAATAAGCTTCCTGATTAAAACAAACAAACAAACAAACACCTTGTAGACTTGTATTAATAAAAGGACAAGCCAGACAAGCATAATTTTAAATGTTCTAAAATAGAAAAGGGATTTCAAAGAATGATAAATGCAATGTTTAGAGATAGAATGAAATGCAATCAAAAGACCTAAAATAGTAAAGGACTCATAGAATTATGCAACTTATAGATGAAAAGCAATAGACTGCCTGATACAAGATAAAGAAGACCTGGCTCTGGATCTGATATAAAGTCTTGCCTCTAACATGTAGTAACTTTTTGTTATTGTTTGTCCCCAAGGTGGTGCAAAGTCACATGCCTCATTCTCTTCTCCAGAGCTATCTGGGTTCAATGGCGATATATATATATATATATATATATATATATATATATATATATATATATATATATATATATATATATATATATATATAAACAACTGGAAATGACCCTGGAGGTATAAGGCAATTGGTGTTAAATGACATGCCCAGGGTCACACAACTAGTGTCTGAGACAAAATTAGAACTCATGTCCTCCCAATTTCAGAGTCAGTGTTCTATCCACTGTGCTACATAGCTGCCCCTAACATATAGCAACTATCACTTAACCTCTCAATGTCCTAGGTATAAGTTACAGATAAGTTTCAGATCTGCATAAGTGGAAGGGATTTCCACACCAAGATGCTCCTCATAGCAATGAAATGACAGTTTTGGATGTAAACATTTATTTTGTTATTGGTCTTACTTTGGACTGTTTTCCCCCCTCAATTTACTGTAGGCAATTGAAAGGTCCAATAATGCATCCTTCGGAATAAAAAATAATGACTTCTACAAAGTTGTATGAGATTTGAAAATAACTTAAATGCCAGTGGATAGAGCACCGGCCCTGGATTCAGGAGGACCTGAGTTCAAATGTGACCTCAGACACTTAACACTTACTAGCTGTGTGACCCTGGACAAGTCACTTAACCCCAATTGCCTCACCAAAAACAAAAACAAAAACAAACAAACAAAAAAAGAAAATAACTTAAATGCTAGAAAAAACTTGCATACCCAAAATATAGCTTTCCTTCCTTCTTTCCTTCCTTCTGCTTGCTTGCTTTCTTTCTGTCTTTCTTTCTTTCTAATTGAGGTTGGAAGCATAGCACATTGCTAATGACAGACATCCAAAAAGGAAAGCTACATTATGGGAATTTTATTCACGGACACATTCTGCCTAGATTCTTGGCCATTTAGTCTATAGAGTCATTGTGGATAGAGAATGAGAGTGTTATAACTGAAAGAAAAAATTATTTTATATATTCTTCCAAGTAGCTAATTGTTCTGATTATTCAGGCTGGAAATCATCAACTCCAAAGGAAACTTATCAAATTACTCACAGAACAGTTGGATCACTTGATAATAAATGAGTCAAACATATGGATTGGGCAGCAGTCTGCCATACCCATTGAGCTGCTGGGGCTGATGCCAAGCTAAGGTGGGGGGGATTTCCACACACACATTTTAGTCTTGTAAAATTCATACAATTACAAGAAAAGTTATTTTCACACTTAGCAACCAGAAATCATTTGTTTGAACATCTCATTTTACACAAAATTCAAATAATTTAAATAGAAAAGTGCTTGGAAACTGAGACCCCTAAATCACAGCAGCTATAGAATACAAAAGTTTGGCATAAAACGGTTACTCCAGAGGATTAGCACAAGTTCTTTTCCCCAACAAGAATATTGCAATTGGCTCTGGTATGCAAAAGTGTACAAGATAGGAAGTTTACCTTTTAGAATATAGCCAAAGAAATTTGTACCTGATGATTCATCTTGTTTATTTAAAACATGTTAGACATGGATATACTGTAAGTTAAAGATGAAGAGAAAATTAGAGCATATCTTGTACAAAGTCTTCGTTTTGTTATGGAAAAAAATTGAGGCCTAAAAAAGTGGGTTTTATTTTTCCAGGTCCTTTTACTCCAAATATGGATGCCATAAACAGAGAGAATGATTAAAAAGCTACAAAATAAAACCTATAAATAATGCCTAAATAAGTTAAAAATTATGTATCTGTTTTAAAAAATTGAGATACAGTCAAAGGTTCTCATATAGAAAATTTTCATTTATAGCACCATATTTTTGGTAGTAGCAAAAAAAATGTAAACCAAATAGAAAGTGGCTGGAAAATAGCCAAACAAAATCTTAAATGGAAAATTATTGTATTGTATGCAATGACAAATATGAAAAACATAGAGAAGTATATCAGGACTTATTTGAACCCATGCAAAGTGAAGTGGAACTAGAAAAGTAATATCCATGATAATATAAATAGAAAGAAAAACAAAAGAAAAGAAAGTTCCCTGGTGTTTTGTGATAATGAGCACACTTGTCCTGAAGAAGAAAGCAGAAAATGTACCTCCTGCCCTTCTTTGATGAAGTGGGTACAATGAGGGATGGAACTGTGCATATCCTGTCATAATAAATACATTGGTTAATATTGCTGAACTGATATTTTTCCTTCTTTCTCTCTTTTTTATTATTTGTTTTGAGAAATAGTAGAGTGGCTCTCTGAATAGATATAGGGAAAGGGAAAATATGTGGAAATGAAGGTAATGTAAAACACAATACATGCAGATGACTGATTGATATGTGGGGGTAGGTAAAGGATAGAAATTAGGTCCAAGTTCCCCTCCTCCCAGCTCAGCTTATAACATGAAAGTATGTAATCAAAGGTGATGAAGTGATACTATGATAAACAAGTGTTAGCCTTAGTTAAAATAAATAAGAAAACCTTTTTCACCAAGTGTTAAGGGAGTAATGCCAACTTGGAAAATAATAGTGTGCTATGCCTCAGATCATCCTTAAAGATACAATTGAATAGTATAAGATAGATAGGCTAGAATCTTTCTTGGAGGAAGGACCCATTACACAAGAGAGAATCACTCTTGGGAGTAAACAGAATTTTAATATAAGCCATGTCACTTTGAAGTAGGACATGCAATTTCTCACAGGAAGCAAAAACTCTGGAACACTTGCTGACCAACTTACCCAGCAGAGATAATATACCCAAGTGGGAACTTTAATAGAAGTCCATGAGGGGAGAAAGAACATAGAAGTCCTACAGTTCTGGAACCATGAATTGCCTTTATCCTATGTCTAATATAAATGTTTTCTTTGCTACTATTATTTTCTGTGCTGGTGCCCACTCTTCTCATTGATGCTGTATTTGTGGAATAGTATGTCCAGATTTATGAAGAGAATATATTGTAAGTTACTGTTTGTAATATGACATCTTAGTAAATGCCTTTGGTAAAAACTAATCATATCTCCTGGGTGCCTGTTAATGTGAACTATTAATGTAGGGGATAGAGGTGGAAAATAGTGGAAATGAACAAAAATAGTTGGATGCATTGTTGTTCAGTCATTCGGTCATATCTGACTCGTTGTGACCTCATTGACTGTAATACTATCTATGGAGTTTTCTTGGAAAAGATAACAGAGTGGTTTGACATTTTCTTCTCCAGTGGATTAACACAAACAGAGTTTAAGTGACTTGCCAAGGATCACACACCTAGTAAATGTCCGATGCCAAATTTTAATTCTGGTCTTCCTGACTCTAGGTCCAATTATCCATGGAGCAATCTAACTGCCCTTATGTAGATACATAGGGTACCTTATAAGCCAAGGTAGCAGCCACCCCCAGAGAACTCATCCTGTCTTTGTGATTGCCAAGTTGGGGGAGTAGTCCAGAAGTGGTACTGAAGTTATAAGAAAGAACTTATGAAATCAGTACTGGAGGGTAGCATTAAATACATCAATTGACTGCTGAAAAACAACATGAAAATTATCTCTCTGGGATTTTGTAAATCAATGTAGTAACATGAATTGACTAAGTTGATCTTTTGAGGAGCAAGTGGACCATATGTTTTCTGTGGCCTTTTAATAAGATGCTTCATTGTTCAAGAGAAAGGGATAAAGGGTCAGTTACACACACACAAAAAATATATTAATATTTATAGTAATTCCCACAATTAACTAAGAAATATTTATTTGGTGCTTTTCCTACACCAAAATCATAATGTAGTTGAAAACTCTCTACCTTGAAATTTATTTTGACTGATAAAAGTGACATCATATGATTTGTACAATATTCATTTGCAATCATATCACCCAATGGTATATAGATGATCAGATTAAAAACCATAGCAAGCATCCACATGTCCATTTTCTCTTGAGAACATTGAATGAAACAAGGAGAGAAAAAAGAATGGGATTAAAGGCCAAAGCTTTTTTTAAAAATTGGTTATTTTACCCTAAATAATACAGGTAAAGTGGTATATCCCACTATTAGGGAGACAAATGTTTAACAAGTAGCTTTTATTAAAATAGGTCAGAAAAAAAATTAGGTCAGGCTAACTGTGAGAAGGAGAGGTATAGAAAAATGAGAGGGCAGGATTCTCATACAAAGCTTATTAAAACATAGAACTCAGTTTTTTTACTCCTCTATTATCAACCTTGTCATAGATTTAATGGAGTCTGGGTAATTACACTTCAATAAAGATCTATGCTTTCATGGAACAAAGGTTTTAAACTATGTAGTCTCTCTCTCTGTGCACACACACATATGCATATATATATATATATAATTATTAATAGCAATTTCACTTAGAGACCTGGATTTGAATCCTGGTTCTTCTACTTCCTAGCTTGAGCGACTTCAGGCAAATCTCCTTCTACTACCTTAATCTCAAGGAAGGGTAAGTAGTGATAAAAGGACTTTGTCAAACTGTTAACTACTAAATAAATGTAAGCCATTAAAATAAGTATCAGGACAAAGCCTCAGTCAGTTTGTACATCACAATTTGAATTAACAGAGATCTTGGGCCTTTGGTCATGTGTAATTTAAGATTCTAAATGTGGATTCTAATCCGTTCCCCCAGTTTTGGGGGAAACTGACTAAAATCACTGATAAAACGAGTTTAGGTTTTTAAGGGTTTATTGAAAAATAGAAAGAAAAAGATTGAGAACAGAATTCTAACAGCCTGGCATTCCTATCTTTCCTCAAATTTCCTGTGAAGTCCTCTGCTGCCACCACCACCACCAAGTCAGGAACCAAAAAGACACAGAGCCCTCCGTGCAGGCTCTCTTTCCTCCTTCCTGTCCCCTCCCAGAAAATAGGAGGCTCCTCAAGTTGATTGGCTGGTAGCCTTGATAGACAGCACCCATGAGCAAACATCATTTCCTGACACCAAGGAAAAGCCACATGGCCTTGCCCTCTGAGGCATTTTCCTCACGGCGGAGCTTTCCCACAGCAAGTCTCCAGTAGGTGGCATCATTCCAATCATTACAGTCATAAACGATTTTCATTTTAAATACAAATTCGGCCATAGCTATAATTTCAGCATGTTGCTATTTGAATTTTGCAAAATTATATCTAAACTCCTCATTTATATTAACTTATATTACTGAATAGAATGAAAATGAAGAATCCAGCACAAAATAAATCACTCCTTGATGGGCCAGGTTTAGCAGGACTTTAGTAGGTAGCACCACCACCTTTAATACAGTTTCCTTTGGGTAGCTGCTAATCAGGAAATCTTCCTAAACTCCTCAAAGTTACTTTTGATTTTAGGCATATAATTACTTAGATCCTATAGAATAACAACATTTCAGAAGTGGGAGAAACCTTCAACAAGAAGCTATGATATTCTGAGCAGATCATTTTTTAATTCTTCACATGAAAACTTCCATTGTGGGAGAAAGCATTGTTTTCCAAGCAGCCCATTTCAATTTTAACAGTCTAATCATTGTATTTTTTCCCTTGTCTCACATTGAAATCTGGCCCTCTCTTCTCTCTACCCACTACTTTTTGAGACCAAGTAGAATAAATCTATTCCCTCTTCTTGTCGAAAACCCTTCAAGTGCTTGAAGACAGCTATAAAAGCCCCCTAAATCATCACTCTCCAGAGGTACCTAGTTTCTTTAAGCATTCTTCATATGTAATAGGTACCAGTCCTCTTACACTCCTGTGGGTTCTCTTCAGCTTATTCTTCCTAAAATGTAGAGCTTAGAATGGAACAAAATAATCAAAAAGTGTTCAGACCAAGGTAGAGTACATTGGGAGTGTGTGGTGTTATTTGGACATTATTTCCATATTAATGCAGACTAGGATTAATGATAATAATTATTATTATTATACTTGCCATTTATAAAGTACTTGACTGTTTACAAAGTCCTTTACATACTTTAGCTCATTGGTGCTCAGAAACTCTCTGAAGTAGGTACTATTACTGTTGCTATTTCAGAGATGTAGAAATGAGGCTCATTTGGTGAAATGACTTTTCACATTTATGTACACAGAAGGAGCATCTTAAACTTGGTCTTTTTGCCTCCAAGTACAGTCTTTTATACACTAAGCCATGCTGCTAATGAAGCATTTGTTTCTTTTGTTTATATATTTTTGTCTGTCATGCCATATTTGCATAATGGCTTTCAAATAGCCACCTGATCCTAACAATATTTGACCTCTTATTAACATGGCATAAATTCACATCAATAATTATGGGAAGAATTCCTTCACTTTACATTAAACTTTAAAATGACTTTAATTTAGGGAGCTCTTAAACCAGTTAAATACATAATATTATGCCAAGCAATGTACCCTATACCAGGCATTCAGTAAGTGTTAGTTGAGTTGAATTGATTTTGGAGTAGGGGAAGAGAAAGAAAAAAAGTGAGCATGATGCATAAAAGCAGTCTAATTAAACTCAGAATGACAAACTAATTGAAAATAAGAAACTGAATTCTCATAATGTGGCCACCATGCTAAGGCAGACTTTCTGTACTTAGAGCTATCAGGATCCTCAGCTCTTCATAAAATATTCTATTAAAGATAGAGTAGAGGAAATTAACAGAGCACAGGGTTCTGAGCACTCTTTTTGACTAATTTCTATCAGGGACCTAGTCAGAAGATATTTGATGAATAAATAATTATGTTATTTAGTCATTTTTCTGTCATGTCTAACTCTTCATGAATCCATTTGAGGTTTTTTTGGGAGATATACTGGAAGTGATTTACCATTTCCTTCATCATCTCATTTTACAAATAAAGAAACTGAGGCAAACAGCAGTAAATGACTTGTCCAGAGTCACATAACTAGTAAGTGTCTAAGGCCAGATTTGAACTTAGGAAGATGTCTTCCTGACTCCAAGCCTGGCATTGTCTCCATTCTGCCACCTACCTGTCTATAAATAACTACATTTCTACCTTAATTGCAGTGATTCAGATAGTTTGTTCTAAAAGTAAAAAAAAGGTGGGAAGTAATATTGAAGCAACTAAAATGCAGTTTATAGAGTTTACAATCTCTCTATGATACCATGATCTCATTTTCATTAAGAATAGATAGGAGTTGGGGCAGCTAGATGGCACAGTGGATAGAGCACTGGCCCTGGAGTCAGGAGGACCTGAGTTCAAATCCGGCCTCAGATACTTAGCACTTACTGGCTGTGTGACCCTGGGCAACTCATTTAACCCCAATTGCCTCACCAAAAAAAAAAATGAATAGATAGGAGTCATGGATCATCCTCAAGATAGTTCTATGCCCAAAATAGCTCAGTTTTATGTACTATGGGCACATATATTTTAGTTTTTATTTAGGTAAAATCCCCTTGAAGTCAGTAGGAAGTTTCCCCACCAAATAATTATAGGACCAGGACAAGTATTATTTAATCCCATTTCAATGTCATCCATGATTTTTCCCATAATTAAAGTCTCCTTTTCTTTTCTTAATTGTAGGAGTATGCATTTCTCTACTATAATACATAGCTATTTCATTCATCCAAATAGGATTCAGATTAAGCATGCAACCAACTCCTACCTATTTGGTAAGAGAGCGAAATGCAAAGGAGATAGATATGGATTTAGTCTCAGGAAGACCTGAGTGTGAATCCTCCCTCAGTTACTTAATAGCTATGTGGAATTCGGCAAGTTGATTAAATGTTCCCAAATTAGTTTTACTCATCTGTAAAATGAGAGGGTTTGGATTGATGGCCTTTAATGTCTCTTCCAGTCCTAAATCAATAATTCTAGGTTGTTTCCTCTATTGATCGCGATTCTATAGAGTATAGGAATCACATGATCCAAAACAATTCTCTCTCTGGGTTTCCTCATTTTGAAAAGGGGTTTGAAGGAGATAATCTCTATGGTCCTTCCTAGTGCATCCAGATATTTTATTTTCTAAAGTACCTCTCAGTTCTAACATTCTGTTCAAAAGACACATCTATCATTAACATCTATTGAAAATGTACTTACAACTTTAAAATACTGTGGCTTTATTTTCTTTTCAAAGTATTTTAGTGGTAGCTTTGCCCTTTTTTCTTCCAACCAACAATATACATTTGATACCATTTATTCAATGCTTTATACCATTAGTGACAAATTCAAATATAAATAGGACTATAGAACCATACACAAGGATCCCTGCAGGGCCCATAAAGTTAGAAAACCACATATTAATAGTTTTGGCTATGTCCTATTATATTTTTTTATTTATTTTGTTATACATTTCCAATTACATTTTAATCTTGCTGGGTTCAATTGGCTGGCCCAACACCTCTATTTTGCCATGTCCCTATCCCTTAAAAATTTACAGGATTATGCATGTTAGTATTTACAGGATTATGTAGGAAAATTTACTTTAGACATAGAAAGGACATTAAATGGTCACATAATACAACTTTCTCTTAGTACAGATTAGAGAAGTGAAGGACATAGAGGCTGTTTATTGTTCAAGTTTATTTAGCTGATAACTAGCAAAATAGGTTTTCTGTCTCCAAATCTAGGGCTTTCCCCACTTCATCATGCAAAATTCCATAATGTTAATTTATGGGGCATTCTCCATTCTTTTCTGTTCATCTTGTTTGGCATTGACTAAATTAACAACTGATTAGCTAATAGTTAACAGCATTTCACTTCTGGTCAGAGAAGGAGCTATATTCTCATTGCCTTAAAATACTCATGAGATTGCAGAAATAATGAACAGGAGGAGGTCAGAGGAAGCTGGAAGGACTTACATGAACTGATGTCAACTGAGAGGAGCAGAACAAGGAGAACATGGTACTCAGTAACAGCAACATTGTGTGATAAACAATGGTGATAGACTTGGCTCTTCTCAGCAGTGCAACAATCCAAAACAATTTCAAAGAACTCATGACAGAAAATGTTCTCAAAATCCAGAAAAAAGAACTATGGTTTATGAATGCAGATTAAACCATATTGTTTCTACTTTTGGGCTGTTTTTTTTCCCTTCTTTTTTGAGCTTTTTCCCTTGTGCTCTGATTCTTTCACAAGATGACTAATGCAGAAATATTTTTAATGTGATTGCCCACATATAACTTATATCAGATTGTTTTCTGTCTTGGGGAGGAGGGAAGGAAGGGAGGGTGGTAGAAAAATTTGGAACTAAAAATCCTATGAAAACAAATGTAGAAAACTATCCTTATAAGTAACTGGAAAATAATAAAATACTTTTATTATTTAAAAAAAATGTGCATCCCCTCAACTTCCAATTCCTTGCCATCACATAAAGAGCAGCTATAAATATTTTTGTACATGTGGGTCCCTTTCCCCTTTCCATGATTTTGTTGGGCAAAAGACCCAAAAGTGGTATTGCTGGGTCAAAGGGTATGCACAGCTTTATCGCCCTTTGGGCATAATTCCAAACTGCTCTCCAGAATGGTTGGATCAGTTCACAGTTCCACCAACAGTGCATTAGTGTTCCAATTCTTCCACAGCTTCTCCAATATTTATTATCCTCCTTTTTTATAATTTTAGCCAATCTGATACGTGTCAGGTGGTACCTCAGAGTTGTTTTATTTTGCATCTCTCTAATCATTAGAGATTTAGAGCATTTTTTCATATGGGAATAGATAGCCTTGGTTTCTTCATCAGAAAACTGCCTGTTCATATCCTTTGACCATTTCTCAATTGGGGAATGACTTGGATTCTTATAAATTTGATTTAGTTCCCTATATATTTTAGAAATGAGGCCTTTATCAGAAGTACTGGCCATAAATTCCCCATCAATTGGGGAACAGCTGGACAAGTTGTGGTATATGAATACAATGGAATACTATTGTGCTCTATGAAACGATGAGCAGGAGGAGTTCAGAGAAACCTGGAGGGTCTTGCGTGGACTGATGATGAGTGAGATGAGCAGAACCAGAAGAACATTGTACACAGTATCATCAACATTGAGTGTTGATCTACGGTGATGGACTATATTCTTCTCACCAACGCAATGGTACAGAAGAGTTCCAGGGAACTCATGATAGAAGAGAATCTCCAAATCCAGGAAAAAAAAAAAAGAACTGTGGAGTAGATTCTGAATGAACCATACTATTTCTTTTGTTTTTGGTGCTGATGTTTTTCTATTTTGAGGTTTTTCATCATTGCTCTGATTTTTCTCTTATAACATGATTAATGCAGAAATATGGTTAATGTTATTATGTATGTGTATATATATATATATAACCTATATCAGATTACCTGCTGTCTAGGGGAGGGGAGAGGGAGGGAGAAAAATCTGAATTTGGAAAGCTTGTATAAACAAAAGTTGAGAACTATCTTTACATGTAATGGAAAAAAATAAAATACTTTATTAATTAAAAAAAGAAAAATGTATATCTTCCTTTAATCTCTGCTTTCTCATTTGATCTTGTTCATGTTGCCCCAAATCTCTTCCCCCCTACTTTCCATATTAATTTCCTTTTTAAGGGATAGAATGTATTTGGTTATATCATTATATTACAATATAGAAGTACACATTACTACATTTGCGACAACTCTCATTGTTTCCCTTGAATCTAATTTGTGATGCTAAATTTATATACGAACTTTTAAAAGAAATGAAGTCAGTTCCAAATCAACTCCTTTCTTTATCCTTAGAAATTTTATCTACATAATTTCAATTTACTTTATTAAACATTTTAGCACTAAAATGAGAGAAGCAGGAATTTTCCCTTTACAACTGTTGCTACTGACCTGGAGAACATGAGATTAATCTGGCATATATTTCCCCTTCAGCTGAAGAGACTTGTGTTTCTTTGTTTGTTTGCTTTTATTTTTTCTTTGATCTAACAAAAACCTCCTAATGTTTTTAATTGCTTTTTATCAAGTTCACTAAGAAGGACATAATAGAGAGGAAAAAATAGTTCAGTATTCTTTCCTAGATATTGAAAATACAGTAAAATACATAGAATTAAATGCCATAGGATCATATTGTTTACCATAGAGGAATTAAGAAAAAAAAAATCTATTTAAATTTCCTATAAGCTCAGTAATTATCAATAGTGCAGCAGAAGACAAAAACCTAACATAATCTTAGGCTGAATCAAGAGATATAATGTTAAATAATAAGGAGGTGACAGTCCCCCTGTAGTCTTCTCTGATCAGACCAGATTTGGACTTTTGGTCTCAATTCTAGGTACCACATATAAGGAAGAACACATTATAGGCCAAGGAAAATCCTGAGGGATATGATCAGTATCCTTAACGGTCTCTAGGGCATATCATAGTGGTATTATTAAGGGACTCAGGACGTTCAGCTTGAATGAGAGAAGACTCACAGAGACATGAAAGCTGTCTTCTAGTATCTGAAAAGTTCTGTTCACTGAGGAAGTTTTCATTCCTAAATTTTGGTTCCCTTTTCCAAATCTAGATATAAATCAATTATCCTCCCCCTTCTAGAAGTTACATTAGGGCTAAAAACTTAAAACATTTTTATTTGTTATTTTCCTCTAAGAGCATGGATTGTACTTTCTCAGTTATGGGATAAAGATAGATAGACAGATAGACATGGACTGTCTAAAATTGTTTGAAAGTCCTCCAAAGAAAAGATCAAAAGACGGATCCCAAAGAAGTAGGTATGACTATAGGTTCTGCCACATAGTGACCTTGGAATAGTCACTTCCCAGGGCTTTAATATTCTTTTCAGTTAAATCTGATTGGATTAGATGATGTTTAAAAATAAGGTAATCCCTGACTTTTTGTTTATTTAAAAACCAGCCAGATCTTAATTTATATTCTTGTTTGTTTATTTTGTTTTTGTTTTTTGTGGGGCAATGAGGGTTAAGTGACTTCACCAGAGTCACACAGCTAGTAAGTGTCAAGTGTCTGAGGTCGGATTTGAACTCAGGTCCTCCTGAATTCAGGGCCAGTGCTTTATCCACTGCGCCACCTTGCTGTCCCCTTAATTTATATTCTTAATATAAAAAAAGTCCCTTTTTCTCCACTCTCCTTCCAGGAAGTCACAAAATTCTTGAGCTCATACATTCTCTTTATATGACTTGCCAGAAATTCTATTCACATTTATTTCCTTTCTTTGGGCCCCTGACCCTGCTATGTGAAATTCTGTACTCTCTACTTGTCATTCACTAATTGCAAAACTCAGGGATCTCCGATGATTTGGGTGTTAAGATGTCTATACTCCAGGTCTGTTAGCAAATTCCTGTGGTCTCATAGTACTGATTGTATTCCTAGTGCTCTGAAAAGAACAATTTTAGGCTGTTAGAGTCTCCATTTTCACTACCCTGGAACACATTTTTCCATTTATAACATCACTGCTACAGAGTTAAGTGCCCCCCTGCAAAGCTTATTCATTTAAAGTCTTTTCTTTTCTTTTCAGAAAACCAAATGCTGACCTTAGGCAAGTATACCTGTGCATAGAAAGAGAGAGCTAGTTATGTAAGGCAGTATATTTAAGTGCCAAATGAGGACTGTGAAATATATGACAGGAGTTTAGAGGAAGGAAAAAAAAATTACAGCAAGATAGTATGGTTAGAAAGGGAATCATAGAAGAGGTGTGACCTGAACTGGGCATAGATAGATGGGAAGGAAATACACTCCAATAAATTACATTGTGCAAATTGTCTCCATCTTTATATTTAATCAATATTTTTCTTTGTTTATCACTAAATGTAATGACACGTTTTGTTATGACAAAGAAAATACTTCCCAACACACACCAAAAACAAAACAAATATAAAAACAAAAACAAAAATCCCTGTTCTTTTTAAAAAATTGTCTTCATAATAGTTCCCTGATGATTAACAAAATGAAAACGAAAAAATTGACAATATGGAGCCAACTCTAATTATTTAATTGAATCAGATTATTTTTTAGATTTTGGTCTTTCATTTTATTTCCCCTTAAATCCAGAGGTACATTGGAGCCAGCTTATACCAGTTCTTGGAAGGGAAATGTTAAAACTTCAGTTTATATATTTCAGTTTATATCTTAGAAACCAGCAAACACTATAAATCAGGCCTTAAATCATTGTTTTATTGATTGGTTAGACTTAGGAAAGTGGAGAACATTCTAATAATGCAGATTAAACTTTGAAAAGTTTGTCATGTGTACATTTTTTTTTTCAGAAAAACAGTTTTTAAACATTTACTCCTATACCCGTTTATATTTTTTGTAGTCATGTTTATTGTTCTTTTGTGACTTTTTAAAAATTCTGGATTATTTTATATGTCTTTCATATTTCAATGCATCATAGTCATTCCTTATAGCAGATTAATATTCTATTATATCCACAAAGTATATTTTGTTTCACCATTCTTTAATTGTTGTGCTTCTTTTCTCTAGAATTTAAGAAATCATGAATAATGCTTCTATGATTATTTTATATCAGTGGAAATTTTTATTGTTGCTTTGGTCAATAACTGCCTTGAGATAAAAGGGCCAGCAGTGGAAACTCTTGGACAAAAAGGCATAGACAATTATCTTTTTAATTTTCATAATTGCAATAATTTTCCATTCAAGTTAAACAAATGTACCAGTGTATCAGCAGTAAATTACCTTACCTACCTCCCCACAACCCCTCCAAGAGTGAATTTTAACACCTGTTAGCATATCTACATAGCATCTCCAACATTCTTTGAAATATCAGAAAACATGTTAGTTTACACAAGGTCCACTATTCTCAGCAATATATTGACTGATTCTTTACACACTTGCTTTTCCAGATAAACCATAAGAGTTTTAAAGGCTATCCAAGCAGAAAATCAAATATTTTGATCACTAAAACCTCTATATACATATTTCTCTGGGGACCACTAGTTGCTATTTTAATTAGTTTCAATGTGTCAGACCACAATGTACCACTATTCTTCTAAGAAAAAAAAATCTATTGCCTAACTCAGTTTCACTGAATGAGAAATTGACTATCTGTTCCCTTGAAGTGTTGGTTGTTCCACTTCAACTAGTCACATTGGACCATAAAAAGAACCAAGTTGAATGAATAATTGCTTCTGGATTAGAAGCTATAGTGGGGAGAGAGAGCAACTCTAAAAAGAAACTGGAATAAAAAAGCATACATTCAAGTATCTCAAGATAGAGAAGTAGACTTAGTCTAGCTATAGTAATGCTTTTATTTATAAGCCAAGTTTGAAAGTAAAATAGTCATATTGGCTATTCAATTGAAAATCTCTACCACATTCTTCCATGTACCCCATTGCCGCAATTTACAAAAGAAAAATAATTAGTATGTTGTTGGTGTTAGTGACATTGATAATGCTATTCTATTAAAATAATAATAGTGAGCATTTATGGAGTGCTTTAAGCTTTGAAAAGCATTTTAGAAATGCTATGTCATGTGATACAGCATAGACAAACTCAGTATTATTATTCCTAATTCATAGGTAAGGAAATTGAGACTGGGAAAGTTTAAGTGACTTGCTTGGTAGTGTCTGAGGCAGGATTTGAATTCAGATATTTATGATTTCAAATTTCTCACTCTTTCCACTGTACCACCAATTTTGAATGTTATTGGTAGCTCAGATAATATTAGTGATTATTGTATAAAACAGAAAATATTTCATTAAACAATTAATCAATACCCAACATATACAAAGTTCTATGCAAGGTTCTTGGAATATGAAAATAAAATAAAATACATTCCCTCTACTTAAGGAATTTATAGTTTCATCAAAGGATGGACATATAAAGTATGGTGTAAGTGGAAGTGACATAAGTACTTAGGAGAGATTGAACATATATATAGTAAACATGTTTCATTTTATTTTATTTTGTTCATATAAATAGTTTATTATTTTCCAGTTACATTTAGAGATAATTTTCAACATTTGTTTTTATAAGATTTCTAGTTTCAAATTTTTCTCCCTCCCTCTCCCCTCCCCAAGAAAGCAAGTAATCTGATACAGGTTATATATGTACAATCACATTAAACATATTTCTGCATGCCATGTTATGAGGGAAGAATCAGAGCAAAACCCAAAAACCTCAAAAAAGTAAAACAACAACAACAACAACAAAACCCAATAGAAATAGTATGGTTCGATCCACATATAGATTCCACAGTTCTTTTTTTTTTCTTTTCTGGATTTGGAGAGCATTTGCCATCATGAGTCCTTTGGAACTATCTTGGTCCATTGTATTGCTGAGAAGAATCAAGTCTATCACAGTTGATCAACACATAATGTTGTTGATACTGTGTACATTGTTCTCCTGGTTCTGCTTATCTCACTCAACATCAGTTCATGCAATTCCTTCCAGGTTTTTCTGAAATCTGCCTGCTCATCATTTCTTACAGCACAATAGTATTCCATTACATTCATATACCATGACTTGTTCAGCCATTCCCCAATTGATGAGCAACCCCTCAATTTCCAATTCCTTGCCACCAAAAAAAGAGGATCTATAAATATTTTCGAACATGTGGGTCCTTTTCCCTTTTCTATGATCTCTTTCAGAAAAAGACCCAAAAGTGGTATTGCTGGGTCAAAGGGTATGCACAGCTTTATAGCCCTTTGGGCATAATTCCAAATTGCTCTCCAGAATGGCTGGATCAGTTTACAGCTCCACCAACAATGTATTAGTGTTCCAATTTTTCCACAGCTTCTCTAACATTTATTATTTTCCTTTTTTGTCATATTAGCCAATCTGATAGGTGTTAGGTGGAACCTCAAAGTTGTTTTAATTTGCATTTCTCTGATCAGTAGTGATTTAGAGCATTTTTTTCATATGGAAATAGATAGCTTTGATTTCTTCATCAGAAAACTGCCTGTTCATATCCTTTAACCATTTCTCAATTAGGGAATGACTTGGATTCTTATAAATTTGATTTAGTTCTCAATATATTTTAGAAATGAAGCCTTTGATGATGAGTGAGATGAGCAGAACCAGAAGAACATTGTACACAGTATCATCAACATTGAGTGTTGATCTACTGTGATGGACTATATTCTTCTCACTAATGCAATGGCACAGAAGAGTTCCAGGGAACTCATGATGGAAGAGGATCTCCAAATCCAAGAAAAAAAAAAAAGAGCTGCGGAGTATAGATGCTGAATGAACCATACTATTTCTTTTGTTTTTGATGCTGTTGTTTTTTTCTATTTTGAGGTTTTTCATCATTGCTCTGATTTTTTCTCTTATAACATGACTAATGCAGAAATAGGATTAATGTTATTATGTGTATGTATATATAACCTATATCAGATTACCTGCTGTCTAGGGGAGGGGGGAGGGAGGGAGAAAAATCTGAAATTGTAAAGCTTCTATAAACAAAAGTTGAGAACTATCTTTACATGTAACGCAAAAAAAATAAAATACTTTATTAATTAAAACAAAACAAAAACAAAACAAATGAACGAAAAAAGAAATGAAGCCTTTATCTGAAGTACAGGCTATAAAAATTGTTTCCCAGCTTTCTGTTTCCCTTCTCATTTTAGATGCATTGCTTCTGTTTCTACAAAAACTTTTTTAATGTAATGTAATCAAAATCATCCATTTTGCATTTCATAATATTTTCTATCTCTTGTTTGGTCATAAATTGTTCTCCTTTCCAAAGATCTGAGAGGTAAACAAGTCCTTCCTCTCCTAATTTACCTATGGTGTCACCTTTTATGTCTAAATCATGTACCCATTTTGACCTTATTTTAATATAAGGTGTAATATGTTGGTCTATGCCTAGTTTCTGCCACACTGTCTTCCAGTTATCCCAGCAGTTTTTGTCAAATATTGAGTTCCTATCCCAGAAGCTGGAGTTTTTGAGTTTATCAAACAGTAGATTACTAAAGTCATTTACTACTGTGTATCCTGTGCCTAATCTATTCCATTGATCCTCCACTCTACTTCTTAGCCAGTACCAAATAGTTTTGATGACTGCTGCTTTATAGTAAAGCTTCAGATTTGGTACAGCTAGCCTACCTTCCTGTGTATTTTTTTCATTAGTTCCCTTGATATTCTTGATTTTTTGTTTTTCCAGATGAATTTTGTTATTATTTTTTCTAGCTCTATAAAATAATTTTTAGGTAGTCTGATTGGTATGGCACTGAATAAGTAAATTAATTTAGGTAGAATTGTTATTTTTATTGTTTTAGCTTGGCCTATCCATGAGAAATTTATATTTTTCCAATTATTTGGATCTGATTTGATTTGTGTGGAGTGTATAGTAAATATATTTTTTAAAAAAGGATCATGTTCATTTGAGGGGTTGGGGGAGAGAAGCCTTATGGCTTTATAGAGATGAGAGTTGTTCTTGGCTTCAAATAGAGAAAAGATTTCAACATCATTGGAATGGGGGGGAAGGGACTCTATCCAGGCATGGTGAATAGTCTGTACAATTATAGAAAAGTAGAAACAGGTAGGATTAGATCAAGGAACAGCTGATAGAACTTTGTGGCCAGAACATAGCTTGCATGTAGATGAGTGGGATTAGAATGGCGATTTGAAGGAAGATTGTGTATGTCTTTGAATTCCAGGCCAATTAGTTTTTGTTTGATTTTGTAAACATGCAAATAAACTTAAGATATTTGAGCAGAGGAATATGGTAAATGGATTTATCAAGAGGGAAGTTACTTTGACAATTCTGTAAAGTATGTATTGGAGAAGGGATAATCTTGAGAAAAGGAAGACAGTTATAAGGTTATAATGATAGTCCAGGGAATTATTAGATCTAAAAAGATTGTTAACAGTATGGGAGAGGAAAGGACTGGATGAGATAAAAATTCTGTGAAGGAAGAAATAGCAGAAATCTATAATTGTTTTTATATGCTAGAATAAGCACCTCTAAAAAAGTATTTTATATATTTTTTGTATTTTTTTTCCACTCATATTTTGTTTGCCACCAATAGAATGCAAAATAGTTAAAGCCAAGGACTACTTCATTTTTATCTTTGTAACCACAGGTAATAAATTGACTTTATTAGAAATGAATTGGGGGCAGCTAGGTGGCGCAGTGGATAGAGCACCGGCCCTGGAGTCAGGAGTACCTGAGTTCAAATCTGACACTTACACTTACTAGCTGTTTGACCCTGGGCAAGTCACTTAACCCCAATTGCCTCACTAAAAAAAAATTAATTGGATGAGTGGGTATAAGAGAAAGGGAAGAAGTGAAGATGTCTTCAATGTTGTGAGACTGAATAATGGAAAGGGTAGAAGGGATAATGGTGACACTCTCAGAAGAAAATAGGGATATTAGAGGAACAAAACCATGGGGAAATGAAATGAAACTAGATAAAAATGGAACTAGAATGAATTGTGTTCTGGAGAAAAGAGATAGAAAATCTTAATCAAATGCTGGAAATAACAGGGGATAAAAGGCAAGATTCTCAAGGCTAATATATAAAAGTGTTTAAAAGAGAGAACCCAGAGTAGGTCATTTTGAAATGTTAATTCTATGTGAAATACAGAAAGTTAAGAAGGAATAGATAAATGTAAGAAGTGAGTGGCATGTTGGTAAATGTTTAACAACTAACTTTTTGGAGAGGAAAAATGTACCCACAATACACTTTTATGGATAATCTTAATTATTAAAAATGTTCTCCAATATTGAGTCTAGACAATGAGCAAAACAAAGGTTCTAGCCCTGATTTGTAGTATTTTATGATTTCTGAGGTACAACTCTTCACTCCTAAAATTTAAAAATTGGGTCTCAAGATCTGGTAAAAATTATCTCCAGCACATGGCTTAGCATAAGAATCATGAATCAAAGAATAAAAGTCTAGAATATACAGAAAGAGAATATAAAGAATGAAGAAAATGAGGGGGGATTTTTTTTTTAAGAAAAAGATATAGACATGAATTTAAAAAAGTAATGAACAAAAAAGTTAAAAAAGGAGACAAGGATGGGGGATGTTACTTGACTAATTAACTAGAGGATTTTTCTACATTAATATAGCTATTTTTTATTAAAAACTATATCTATATATCATGCGTAATACTTATATCTGGAATTTAGGGTTGATTTAACTCGAGATTTATACTTTTCCTAATCTTAAACAAACCTTAAATTCCTGATTTAAATACAATCTGTTCATAGTATTCCAACTTGATATGTTGCTCTAGCCTCTTTGATAATTACAGATATTGATCTATAGTTTTCTTTTTCTGTATTGCATTTCCTTAGTTTATGTACCAAGATTATATCTGTGTAATAGAAGAAATTTGGTAAGATAACTCTTTTATCTATTTTTGTAAATAATGTATGTATTATTGGAATTAATTGGTCCTTGTATTTAATAGAATTTATTTCTGAATCCTTCTAGGCTCTAGAATCCTTTTCTTTAGTTCATTTATAATTTCTTTAATCTCTTCTTCTGAAATAGGGTTGTGTAAGTTATGTATTGTTCTGTTTATTTTAATATTTAAAATTTTTATTTATTTTAGGAAAATAGTTTCTAGTATTATCTGTTATATCATCTTTGTTTCAAATTCTTTTTTAATTTTGATATGGATGATTTGATTTTCCTGCTTTTTAATCAGCTTTGTTAGGGTTTTTCTATTTTATTTTATTGCAAAAACATCTCCAATTTTACTTATTTTTTTGTTCTTGTTTTCAAGTTCGTTAATGTCTTCTTTAATTTTCAGTATTTCTATTTTGGTATTTAATTGGGATTTTTTTTTCATTTTTTCATTTTTTTTTTTTTTGCAGGGCAATGGGGATTAAGTGACTTGCCCAGGGTCACACAGCTAGTAAGTGTCAAGTGTCTGAGGCCGGATTTGAACTCAGGTACTCCTGACTCCAGGGCCGGTGCTTTATCCACTGCGCCACCTAGCTGCCCCCCAATTTGTTTTTAATATTTTTATCATTACCAATTCATTGTTCTGATATCAGGTGACCAAATTAGCTGAGCAGAAGAAAATAGTACAATTCAACTCTTTCTCACTTAATTACAAAACAAATGACCCCTTTGACATGCAGTAAATATAATGCAGATCTCTTAGGGATGAAAGCAAAGGGTTTCAGATTTCAGAGGTAAGATATCCTTTGTAGGAGGAAAGTGTAAGTGAAAATGGAAATGAATATGAAAGTAAAAGTCTTTACCTTAAAATCTTTGATTGCCTTAGCAGAAAGAAATCCCTCTAGGAAAAAAAGTGAAACTGACAAACTTTGATGCTAAGATTAAAAAATAAAACATAAATAAAAATAACATTTTATATATATATATGTAATATGTAACATAAATTATATATTGATATATGTAAAAATATTTGAAGAAAAAAGCATTTGTTTAGAACTTGTCAAGTAAAAAAACCAAAATAGATGGTAGAAGAAAAGTAGCTTAACCTATCTCTTCACCCTTCCCCCCCCAAAGAAAAGGTCTCAACTAGTTCTTTACTACCACAGAAGGCAATCTGTGTATTTGACACAGGATTCAAGGCAGTTTCTTTTTTCACTTTCTCCTTCTTGACAGAAAAGAGCTTCAGCTAAGGCTGATCACCAGAGAGGAGAATTTTGGATCCTATGGAGAAGGAAATGGCCTAAAGAAAGACCAATGAAGTAATCAGAAGGCCTTCGACTTGATTTGATATGGGGGAGTTTTTTTTTTGAGGGGGACAGCTGGGAGGAATATAAAATTCAATTCTTGAGACTTCTGTAAGCAAAAATTAATAAGAAAAAAATTTTAATTAAAAAAAATATTTTTATGCCAGTGATGACTAGTGCACAAATTGAGAAGAGAAGAATACACTATTATAAAAACAAAAAAACAAAAAGAACTTAAAATAAAAATCTCAAAGGGGGGGTGGGTAGGGAGTTGGTCTGCAAATACAATTAGTCTTTTTTGAAGAGAATATGTAAGAGTTTTTAAAAGTTATTAGAAAAATTAGAACTATGGAGTATAAATTTAGAAAAAGGTTCAACCAATTAACAGAAGAGATTAAAAAAACCTTTTCCTAATTTAAAGAAAAAAAAACTCCATAAAAACTCAAAATAAGCCAATGGAAGCTAAAGACTCTAGAATACAGCATGGATTCTTAAAATTAAGCCAAAAGAATAAGAACATAATGGAAAATATAAGATATCTCATATAAAAATAAAAGCTTACCTTAAAAACAGATCAAGGTTAGACAATTTAAGATTCAGACTGATGATGAAAAAATGCTATCTGCCTCCAGAGAGAGAACTGATGAACTCTGAGTACAAACTGAAGTATCATTTTCTCACTTTTTTTTTGCAATATGACTAATATGGAAATAAGTTTTTTTCATGATTTCACATATATAATGGATATCATATTGCTTGCCTTCTCAGTGGGTGGAGGAAGGAGTGGGAGTGAGTGAGAAAATTTCAAAGTCAGAATTTTAAAATAAAGAATATTATTGTTGCCATTGCTTTTATTCTTCAGGCATTCAGTTTTTCAGTTGTGCCTGACTTGTTGTGACCCTGTGGACCATAGAAATCAGGCCCTTCTATCCTCAATTATCTCTAGAAAGCTGTTAAAGTTTGTGATAATTATTTCCATGACAATATCTATCCATTACAAATTCTGTTGTCCCCTTTTGCATTTGCCTTCAATATTTCCCAACATAAGAATCTTTTCCAATAAGCCTGTTCACCTTTAGTATTTAACTTTCCAGTGAATAATCTGAATTAATTTCTTTAAATTCTTTAAACTGACTGATTTGTTCTCTTCGTTGTTTAAGGGACTCTCAATTTAAAAAAAAAATAATAAATAGTAAATTTTTAAAAGATATAAAAATCAGAGCATTACCTAAAATCCATCCTTTACCTCCTAAAAAAAAAACACTGGATATTACATATCAAAAAAAAAAAAAAAAAGAAAGAAACAGAAAATTGTCCAGACATATCAGACAAAGAAAGCAATATGAAAGCAGAAAAGAAAAAAACACTGATCACATTATGAAAGAAATCCAGAATTGAAATTCCCAGGAACACCATTGGCAGAATTTAGAGGTAACAGATGAAAGACAAAATGCTACAGGCATCCAGATTAAAGAGGTCAAACACTGAGAAACCACAATCAGGAAGTTCCAGGGACAGAGCCAAGATGGTGAAGAGAAGCCAGGAAGTTGCCTGAGCCTTCCTGTGTTTCCCTCAAAAACAACATTAAATCAAACCTCTAAACAGATTCTGGAAATTCAGAACCTACAGAGAGACACAATCTTCATACTTGAGATAATTTAGAAGACTTCAGGAAAAGTCTGTTTCGCCTGGGTGAAAGGGGAAGATGGCTCAGAACTGCTCAGCTCAGCATAGCTCAGCACAGCTTGGTTCAGTGGGCAGCTCAACACTGCTGCAACTTGACACAGCTGAGAGTGGTGCAGTTGAGAGCAGTAAGAAGCTTGCAACAGTGAACCCTGTGCCCCAGGAGCAGACTTCATCTGTATAAGTTTAAAAATAGCCTACAACATGAGCAAGAAACAAAAAAGGACACTTACCATTGACAGCTTCTATGGTGAAAGGGAAGATCAAAACTCTAACTCAGATGAGTTTGTCAAAATGCCTACAAGTGAAGACTCAAGTGGGAATATGATCTTGTCTCAAGACCAAAAAGCAATCTTTGAGGAGCTCAAAAATGCTTTTAAATAACAAATGAGAGAGGTAGAAGAAAAATGGAATAGAAATGAGAATTACAATTAAAAAAGAAGCACAAAAATTGACTGAGGAAAATGATTCCTTAAAAAATGCAAATGGCCAAATGAGAGAAAAAAATGGCCAAATAGGAGAAAAAAATGGTCAATTGGGAGAAAAAAAAATGGCCAAATGGAAAAAGGGGTGCAAAAGCTTACTGAGGAAAATAAGGTCTTAAAAATTAAAATTAGGCAGATGGAAGCTAATTACTCCATGAGACACCAAGAATCTCTCAAGCAGGATGAAAAAACTGAAAAAATAGAAGAAAATATGAAATACCTCATTGGAAAAACAACTGAACTAGAAAATAGATCCAGGAGAGATAATCTGAGAATTATTGGACCACCTGAAAACCTTGATCAAGAATAGAATCTAGACACCATATTCCGGGAAATTATCAAAAAAGAACTGCCTTGAAATTTTAGAATCAAAGGATAAAATCATCATTGAAAGAATCTGCCAATTACCTCCTGAAAGTGACCCCAAAAGAAAACTTCAAGGAATATTGTAGCCAAGCTCCAGAATTATCAGGTGAAGGAGAAAATACTCCAAGCAGCCTGAAAGAAGCCATTTAACTATCATGGAGCCACAGTCAGGCTTGCACAGGACCTGGCAGCTTCAACATTAAATGATTTCAAGGCTTAGAATATGATATTCAGGGACACAAAGGAGGTTGGATTACAACCCATAATCAACTACCCAGCAAAACTGAGTATTTTCTTTCAGGGGAAAAGATGGACATTCAATGAAATAGGGAATTTCCAAGACTTCCTGAGGGGGGAAAAAAACAGAACTGAACAGAAAATTTGATCTCCAAATACAAGACTCAAGAGAAATATAGAAGTTAATAAGTGTGTGTGTGGTGGGTGGGGGGGGAGGTTAAAATGGTTACATCCCTATGAGGGAGGATAATATTTTAATTCTTGGGATCTGTATCTTTATTAAGTTATTGTTATTAAATTGACCTGGATATGATGATATAAAGAAACTTAAGGGGCAGAATAAAAAAAAAAAAGACTAGGGGGAAGAGAGAAAAGGGGAGGTGGAATGAGGTTAATTATATCATATGAAGAGGCACAAAAGGAACACATTACAATGGAGGGAAATAAGGGAAGGTTGAGCATTGTTTCAACTTTACTCTCATTGGATTTGTTTTGGGGATGGAATAAAATACACTCCCATTTGTATAAAGGAACTTAGCTTGCTCTTTAAGGAAACAAAAGGGGATGGGGAAAACAGTGGTATTGATAGATTGGAGGGCAGAAGGGGGAGGGGAAAAGGGGGCAAGCAAAGGAAGGGCAGATTGATAGAGGCAGTGGTCAGAAACAAAACACTGGTCATGAGGAATAGGATGAAAGAAGGGAAAAAAAAAGAACAAAGGGGAAAAGAGGATGGAGGGAAATAAACAGTTAATAATCTTAACTTTGAATGTAAATGGGATGAACTCTCCAATAAAACAGAAGCAAATAGCTGAGTGGATTAAAAATCAGAATCCTACAATATGTTGTTTACAAGAAATACATTTGAAGCAGAGATACACACAGAGTAAAGGTAAAAGGTTGGAGCAGAATATATTATGCTTCACCAGAAGTAAAAAAAGCAGGGGTAGCAATTCTTATCTCAGACAAAGCAAAAGCAAAAATAGATCTAATGAAAAGAGATAGGGAAGGAAACCACATTTTGCTAAAAGGTACCATAATGAAGTAATATCAATACTAAACATATATGCACCAAGTGGTATAGCATCCAAATTCTTAGAGGAGAAGTTAAATGAGTTACAAGAGGAAATAGATGGCAAAACTATATTAGTGGGGGATTTGAATCTTCCCCTCTCAGAATTAGATAAATCAGACCACAAAATAAGTAAGAAAGAAGTTAAAGAGGTGAATAGAATATTAGAAAAGTGAGATATGATAGATATCAGGAGAAAAGTGAATGTGGATAGAAAGCAATATACCTTTTCCCAACAGTACATGGCACATTCTCAAAAATTGACCACATATTAGGGCACAAAAACCTCATAGTCAAATGTAGAAAGGCAGAAATAATAAATGCATCCTTCTCAGATCATGATGCAATAAAAATTACATGTAATAAAGAGTCATGGAAAGGTAGACTGAAACTTAATTGGAAACTAAACAATCTCTTCCTAAAGAATGAGTGGGTCAAACAACAAATCATAACACAATCAAAAACTTCATCCAACAGAATGACAATAATGAGACAACATACCAAAATCTATGGGATGCAGCCAAAGCAGTACTTAGGGGAAATTTTATATATCTAAATGCTTACATGAATAAAAAAGAGAAAGAGGAGATCAATGAATTGGGCATGCAACTAAAAATGCTAGAAAAAGAACAAATTAAAAATTTCCAATTAAATATTAAATTAGAAATCCTGTAAATCAAAGGAGAAATTAATAAAACTGAAAGCAAGAAAACTATAGAATTAATCAATAAAACTAAGAGCTGGTTTTACAGAAAAACCAACAAAATAGATAAACCTTTGATTAATTTAATTTAAAAAAAGAAAGAAGAAAACCAAATTACCAGTATCAAAAATGAAAGGGATGATTTCACCACCAATGAAGTGGAAATTAAAGCAATAATTAGGAGCTATTTTTCCTGACTATATGTCAATAAATTTGACAATATGAATGAAATGGATGAATATTTACAAAAATACAAATTGAACAAGTTAACTGAAGAGGAAATAAGATCCTTAAATATGCCCATTTTAGAAAAATAAATTGAACAAATCATCAATGAACTCCCGAAGAGAAACCACAATCAGATTTATATGATTTAGCAGCAATCAATTTAAGGAAATAAGAACATGAAATAACATATTACCAAATGCAAAGACAAGGGTCCATGAACCAAGAATAGCATACCGAAGAAAATTCAATATATTTCTACAAACTAGTAAGTGTTGGTAAGTGTTTTATTTTTTTTCTGTTTTTTTGTTTTTTTGGTGAGACAATTGGGGTTAAGTGACTTGTCCAGGGTCACACAGCTAGTGTTAAGTGTCTGAGGCCAGATTTGAACTCAGGTACTCCTGACTTCAGGGCTGGTGCTCTATCCACTGCGCCACCTAGCTGCCCGGTAAGTGTTTAACAATTACTTTTCTGAAAAAAAATTGTACCAGTGATATACTTTTAAATTTGATATGCATTATTAACATTTTATCCTCACTTTTAATTCTATACAATTGTCAAAATAATAAACTAAGCTCTGATTTATATTATTTTCTAATTTCCAGGGTATAAATACTCCTACTAACAATTTAGGAATCACATATCAAAGACTGGCATAAGTGAACACATTGCTGCCAATGGTGGAAATGGATTTTGAATGAAATAGTGGGTTTTAAAGTATTCCTGATGGGGAAAAAAGAGGTGGGAAGGAAACTTAATATATAAATATGAATTTCAAGAAAAAAAAAGTAACTACAAGTGAACAACCAGAAAAAACTTTATAAAGATGAATTCTTTATATCTTAATTGAGAGTGGGGATATTTGAAGGGTTCATTTAAAATCCTTTTAAGTGTTCACAGAAATAGTCAAATAAAACAGAAGACCTATAAATAGGCTTTTTATGTTTTGGAGATTTTTAAGTAGGAGAAAAAAAGAAGTGATGAATGGAGAGAATACATTAAGGGGAAATGATGGGGAATTTCTTAAGGGAAATAATCAGGTTGTATAAATTGAACAATATGTACAAATGGAAGGAGTTTGGGGAATGTGTACCACCTGAAATTCACATTCATCAAAACTGGTTAAAATAGAGCAGGACACTACACATACACACACACACACACACACACACACACACACACACATACACATACACACATAAACACAAGAGTTTGGTAAAGGAATACATTCAATTCAACTAAGATATAGGTAGGAACAGGAAGAGAGCAAAAGAGTATAAAATTAATTTAGATTCAGAGTGGGAACATTCACAAGCAAAACAAACATTGTATTTGAAAAAAGATAGCAATGACAATATTAAAAGAATGAAAAAAGTCAATACCTTGAAATAAGGAGGCAGGAGGTAGAGAAGAAGAGTTATTAGAGAATAAAGTAGAGAGAAAATATGCTATAATAACTGGAAATATGAATGGAGAATTGTATGAGCTCAGTTATGAAGTGGAAGAGGTTAGCAGAACATATTAGAAAACAAAATTGAAGTTTATGTTGTTTACAAGAAACAAACTTAAAAAGGAATATGAATCACTCAGTTATGAGGCTTATACAAGGAGGCCATTGACTAGGATACATTCCCTATACACATCAAAATATTTATAGCAACACTTTCCTCATTGTAAAGAATTTGAAACAAAGTAGTCATCAATTGGGGCAGCTAGGTGGTACAGTGGATAAAGCACCAGCCCTGGATTCAGGAGGAACTGAGTTCAAATCCAGCCTCAGACACTTGACACTTATTAGCTGTGTGACCCTGAACAAGTTACTTAACCTTCATTGCCCCGAAAACAAACAAACAAACAAAAACCCCAAAACAAAACAAAACAAAGTAGTCATCAATTGAAGAATGGCTAAACAAATTCTGGTATATGGTTGTAATGAAATATTACTATACTGCAACAAATGATGAATATAGACAAGAATGGAAAGATCTCCATGAGTTGATAAAAAATCAAGAAAACAAAATCAATAAAACAATATAGACAATGACTAAAATGATATAGACAGACAGAACCACACACAAATCAAGATCAAATATTGAAAAATTACAATGAATTAGCATAATTTGAAATAATAAATATTAGTGAATACCCCCATCTGACCATTTTGTAGAGTTCACACACATTTTCACATTTCTTAGATATATTGCTATGATGATTTTTTTGCTTTTTTTCATTTTTAAAATATTATTTATGTGGCATTCTTCGGAGGAGGTGGCAAGGATAATGGTGAAAATTATGATGATGAAAATAAAGCACATAAATGTAAATTCATTTAAAATAATATGAATTTGTATTCAATCTTGTCAGTATGATAGCAGGGCTTTCTCCAATTTTATTAAGAAGCAGGTACATGAGGGCAGCTAGGTGGTGCAGTGGATAAAGCACAGGCCCTGGATTCAGGAGGTCCTGAGTTCAAATTCGGCCTCAGACACTTGACGCTTACTAGTTGTGTGACCCTGGGCAAGTCGTTTAACCCTCATTGCCACCCCCCCAAAAAAAAAAAGAAGAAGAAGAAGATACTTTGGGAGTACTCTCCAATAGGGGTTTGTTGAAGTGAGAATTATGACAGAAAAAAGGAACAATGGATATGTAAGATATTTTTTTTTGTCTATTTGTTTCAACTTTGACTTCTTTGCTTTTATAAACAACCATGTTCCTTTATTTTCTCTATTTGCTTCTCTTTGCAGAATAATCCTGGGTCATTTGAATTATTGTTGCTTCATAGGTGAGGACTTTCTCCTGACTACTTAAAAAATGTATAGTTTTTCATTGGAACTTTGATTTTTAACCATTCCATGCCTTGGAGTTTGAAACATTTTTTTTAATGAATTTGCTTGCCTCTGTGTGTATGCATGTGTGTGTATGTGTGTGTGTGTGTGTGTGTGTGTGTGCATGTTCTTATGGTAATCTGTGGATTTGATGTTCACTGAGTAAATTGTTGTTTCTACCGTGTAGTTAATTTTATTGTTTGGTATTTTCCTGGGAGACATGATCATTAAGCTATATTTGCCTAACCTTTCCACAATTGCTTATTTAGAATTCAATGTTCTTTCAAAGTCTTTATCTGTTATTTTTCTTCTGCCCACGTTTTCTTTACTTGTGTATTTTTGAGTCCTAAATCTTTCATTCTATTTATTAGAACATTTATATATCATTAGAGAGATTGTCCATAAAGCATTCTAAATTTTCTTTCTCATTTCCTGTCCTCATATTTCCTGCTTTGAGAGACCTGATTTTCAGTCTAATTTTATTTCTAGTATTCATGTTATTTTGAAATATTTCTTTTATTTTTGAACCATTCTGAAGTTCTTTGCTTTTGTTCCATGTGAAAAGGAATAAGCTTAAATAAGTTAGTATTGTTTACTTTGATTTATTTTTATTCTGATTGTAGGATTAAGCTCCCTTCTTTAGGAAAAGCTAACCATAACAGCTAAACTAAGCCAACATAGACATTCTTTTTATCCTGAATAATATATATGGAGTTACAGAATAGGTAGACTGATAAGACTTTATCATTTAATAGAATAGGAAATATATTTTATAGAAATAGAATAATTATAAGTAAAATAAAATAATCTCAGATTATTTCCTTTTTTGGCATCTGGAAGATGAGGGTTGACTACTAGTTTACCAATCACAAACTATAACTTCCTCTTTCCAGGTTTAGTGGATAAGTGAATGAAAGGTTTAAGTTCCTATGTCCCTGTCTTAAGTTATCCTTTTCCTGACAGCTGCAGGGAAAAGATTTGTAAGGCAACATTACTTTGACAGATAGACACAATTCTTATTCCAACAGAATATCAGCTTTAATAGTTGTCCAACCCTAGGAACTCTCTGTTATGCCCCCAAAATGCCTATACTCCAAATGTTGCCAGCAGTATGAATTTTGGTTGGCAAAGTCCAGGAGGATTGAACTGGTCCGATGACCTGCACTATCTGATTGCATTATGTTCAATATAAGTTTCCTAATATTGCTATAATGCTTAACTCCTCTTTTCTCTCATAAAATATGCTCTTTAAATCACACAGTTTTCAAGAATTACTGAGGGATTAGTTGACCTGACTTAATGGAAACCTGTCAAACATTACAATTAAATCATTTTGTTCAGAAGCTTGCCTCAGATTTTTTTTTCTAGTTCACAAAATAAAGTTTATATTTGCTCCATTGGGAGAGCATAGAATTTTAAATTTCATTTATAGTTTTGTTAATTTTATATCATACCATGCATATTCAATGTTATTGATTTCACATGAATTTTTACTCATTTTTTGTTTTTATGTATTATATAATTGGTTTATCTTTTTTTAACATAGGTTTGAACCCACCCTATTTCTCTTAGACATTTTATCTTTTAATCTTTCCCCCCAACTTTAGATATTATCAGCTTGCTCCATGGTTCTATTTTCACTTTTTTGGTTTTTCAAACTTCCTTAGTTAATTTCTTTGAACCCTGAGACTGGATATCCTCAGAACCTTAGTTTGCAAGGAATGAAGAAAGAAAAGAAGAATTTATTGAGTGCCTACTATGTGACAGGTACTGTGCTAAGGGCTTTAAAAATATGAATGCTGGGGGATTGGTGCTATTATTACACCCATTTTACAGTTGAGTTAAACAAGCAGAAATTAAATGACTTGTTTTCAGGGTCACACAGCTGTTAAGAATCTGAAGTCACATCTGAATTCAGATCTTCCTGACTCCAGGAAGCCTATTTAACCTAGCTACCTCAGGACGGTGGTGGGTTGTGTCCCCTCTCCAGATTTAATTTCTTGGAGAGAACTCTTGCTTCTCCTAGGTTTCTAATTCCCTTTTCCTTTGGCATAGAAGCCCTTACCTTTTAGTTGGCTCTTCATTTGATGGTCTTCCAAACCCCTTCTATTGCTATAGAAGTTAGACTTTCCCTGCCATGGCAGGTCAAAGTCAATACATTTTGTTTGGGAATTAAGGGGAAATTCAGACTGAGTCATTGCCAAAAGGATGGGCAGGAACTCCCACATTCAGACCTTTGAATAGTAGCCTGTCAATTTTGTTTTATTCTAGAAGTCTACACCTGACATTCAGGGTTGGAATAGTGAGTGCCCTCAGACTGGAATGTAGGGTCATAGACTCGGATCCACTGTCTGAGAAAAGGGTTCAGCATAGTCTTTTCTCCATTTCCTACCTGCTGCACTCTCTTTGGCCTTTTCTATCATACTTGACACAGGGTATTTTTCATTCTCCCCCCCCCACCCCAACCCACTTTTCTGTTTTGTTCTCTCTTTTGTCTTTCTTTGCTAGATAGTAAGCTCCTTGAAGGCAAGTACTGTCTTTTTAAAAATTTTGTATTTGTATTCCCAGCACTTAGCACAGAGACTGACACATATTGGGCATTTAATAAACATTTTGACTTACTTGATGATAATTTGAAACATTTAATCTCCCTAATATTATTTCATTAGGCTTTTATCTCATGACGTTTTAATCTTCTGAATTGAGCTTTAATTGTTGCAAAATTTTCTCTTTTTTGAGGTTTTTTAAACTATAAAAATATGTGAAAACCATTGTTTTATCATCTTACACATCATGTCACATTCACATGATTTCCTTAAATCAACAGTTTTCTCAGTTAAATGGTTTCCTCAATATGATAAGCAACCTGGAAATTATGGAGCTTCTTGAGGCAAAGCCAAAACTAACATTTGGAGAAGAGAACTTTATCCTATTGACCTGACATCTGGAGTGTCCCTTCAGGCCTCTTTCCCTTGGAAAACTTGTATCACAAGGCACATCAAAGTCTTCTGGAGGTATATAGCTTAACCTTAACTTCAGACTATGCAGAGCATGAATTTTTTCCACAAAATGGCACTGCCTCCATAGTATTGTCCAGCACAGCAAAAACATTCCACTGTCTTTGATGCCATCTTGTCCTCTTGTCCCCATCTCTAAAAGCTTGCACTAGGAATGTATGTTTTTGAACATTTACTATTTAAAATTGGTTCATTGCTTTCCATGAACTTTCATAAAAATGTACACATTCAAGCTAACAGTTTTGAAAATGAATTTATTTTATGAGCAGCACAGATATCCAATTCTGAGGTTATGGGAGTGAAGCTGACATTCAGCTTTTAAACAATGTTTCAGATAAGTGTTGAAGTTGGGTGTTGTATTACCCTGTGAATTTTAAATCAATCACATCATTCTAGTTTCCTCTTGTTGTCAACAGGTGAGATTTTGGGGCCTCCAAAATATTTGTTGCCATGGTACTCGGGTGCCTTTTTCATTCCTTTCCACCCTTTGAATGAACAGTAATAGAATTCACTCTAGGTTCAGGCTGTAATGGGCTTATAAATCTGAATCTATCCAACTTCAATAAAATAATACATTGAAAAGGGATAGGAAATTTGGAGATAAAAGAACAGATTATACAGGACTATGGAAAGGAAAACAAACTACAAATCTTTAAAATGCATTTCCAATTGCATTATTTATTTTCTTGAGGAAATGAAAGGATGAAATCCCCTTGAAGGAGCAATTCAATGTCCCCAAAACTACTAGATATGCCTCTATGAATAACAGTCAGAATTAAATGAGAACAAAAGTAAACAGTGGTGTACATCATTGTGTGAAATATGGAACACAAAATGATACCAATGTAAAGATTAGAAAAAATAATAGGCCAAAGGCTTTCTTAGTATATAGTTATTAATTTTTATAAACACTTCAAAAGTATCCATTTAATATTTCAGATCAGATCTCTCAAGAACTTAGCTTTTTGGTTACACTACGTGTGTGTATATATGTATGTATATATTCTCCACTAAAATTTCCTTTACATTTTTTTTACTTAGGCTAAAAGCCATGCCTAATAGCACTCAAGGTAGACTGACACTCAGAATATAATACAAAGGAGGATGTAACAAAGGAAACTTTTAAAATATTACTTCTCATAATTACATATAACTTAAATGCCAAAAACCAAAAGAAACTCCCTTTCTCCATGACCACAAATATTTATTGTGGTGAGTCATTTGTGTTGTAATGATGACACCAACCCTCCAGTGCATATTAAAATGAAAGGAAGCAATTTCTCTTACCAGCCAACAGTTATACAAAAGCCTGGTTCTGGCTCTGCCTAGAATAAGAAATATTTGTGGGAAATTAACTCCCTTGAAGTGAAATTGAGAAACCAACAAAGTTACCTGACCTTACATCTTGAAATCACCACAAATAGTGTATTATAATGGTTTAATAATGGTTTTGGAGTCAGGAAAGCTGGATTGAAGTTTCACCCAAGACTTAATAGTCTAATGCTAATCACATCCTATTACATAACCTGCCATGACTTCCAATGGCTTTCAGGAGGATGTCTAAACTCTGCAGAATGGCATTCAAGTTGTTTGACAGTTTGTTCCTAACATTCCTCTCTAGTCTTATATTATTCTGTTTTATGTATCCCCTCCATGAGGGCAGGTAGGCAATCAGTGGATGGAGTGCCAGGTATGGAGTCAAAAGATTCATCTTTCTGAGTTCAAATATGGCCTCAGACACTTACTACCTGTGTGACTGTCTTGACCTTTGTCTTGCCATTGGACTTCTATGATTCTGGAGGAGGGAGTCAGTTTGACAACTTTGTGCAACACTGCCTCACTGGCATTCAATTTGCTCACAAGTCAAGACATCACCCTTTTGATGCCATTGGTCCTCTTTGAGAATGAAGGATGAACAATAACAATGCTTTACCATGTGTAAGGCACTGAACATCTCTTTTTTTTTTTTTTTAGTAAGGCAATTGGGGTTAAGTGACTTGCCCAGGGTCACACAGCTAGTAAGTGTTAAGTGTCTGAGGCCAGATGTGAACTCAGGTCCTCCTGACTCCAGGGCCAGTACTCTATCCACTGTGCCACCTAGCTGCCCCTGAACATCTCTTAATATATGATTTTATGATCTTGCATTGCCCCTCTATTTCCTTTTGCACACTACAGACTTTGACACTGTCAATCTTCTGCATATTCTCTTCTCTCTAGGTTTTCACAATGCTTTCTCCCAGTTAATTTTGAACATACCTGACCAATCCTTTTAAAGTTTCCTTTGCAGTATCATTCTCCAATTCATGCCAAGTATGCTCACACTTGACACTCCATCTCATGAGTCTGTGGCTTTGTTCTGGCTGTCTCCCTTGCCTAAAATGTTCCCTTTCCTCACCACCATTTCTTGGCTTCCCTGGATTCCATCAAGAGAGCTCACCTTGTGCCAGAGGCTCTGCTTGGTCTCTCTTCCTGCTAGTACTTTCCATCAGGAATTACCTTCAATCTACTCTGTATACAAATTGTATGTGAATAGCTATTTACTTGTTGTTCCACCCATTAGAATGTGATGTCTTTGAAAGCAGGGTTAACATTTTTGCTTTTCTTTGTATCATCAGTGTTTATCATATATCAAATGTTGGTGCTTATTAACTGCTTTGTTAATCTTTGTTTATTGATTATTCCCTCTTCCTCACCTTTGCACACTAATTCTTTTATTTTTCCAAATAGCACCAAATACAGAAGATATGAGTGTTTTCACTGACATAGGATATTAGATTTGGAAGAGACCCCAGAAATCATATCAGTAAAATACATCATTTGACATAGAAGAACCAAAGTCCAAGAGTTGAGCTGATTTGGCTGACATTACACAGCTCCTCCCTTGTAGAGATATGACTAGAACTCAATTCTCTTGATTTGAATGTTATAGAGCAGTTTTATTTATTTTGTTAAATCCTTCCCTCATTATCATTAAATAAATCATTAAATTATAAATCATTAAATCTTATTTGCACACAGGAGTATTTCAGGTCATGTTATGTCCACAGGCCATGTGTTTGACACCTCCATATTACATGATTGCTACCCCTTCAGCGGCATGGATGAAGCTGCCATACATTGGTTTAACTTGCTCTAGTTTGACTCTGCTTTTTTTAGGATCTATTTAATTATGTGACTAAACCTGGCTTAGTACATCTATATCCCTTTACTTATAACTCTAAACAATTGGAAATAAGCTTTTTGTAGAAGGAAACCAAGTCTAATAAATATAATCTATCATGCTATTGGAATCCTCATAGTAAATCCCATAATGACTTACTCAAAATAGAAAGTAGAGAGGGATAGATCATATGGTTTCATTCATATATAGACTTTCCAGTAAGAAACTTCCCCTACCAAAGCAGGTTAGCATTTCCTCTACAACCTAGTCTTTACAAGTGATAAAGATATCAAGTGATTTGCTTAGTACCACACAGTCAATATGTAGCAGAGGCAAATGTAAATTTAGGTCTTCATGTCTCCAAGGCTAGCTCCTTCTCCACTAAGCTACACTGCTTCTCATATAAAGTAGATACTAAAAAATATTAAATGTCAGTGATCATATCTCTTATTTCTTTTTATTGGCTAATCAACCATACCTTGGGAACTGGTGGAGCTATCCCAGAGTGGAAATAGCTGCCTAAGGAGGGAATGATTTCGTCTCATGGGCTTTCTTCAAGCAAATAGTATATTGTAGTAGCAATTCTTCTTTTAGTAGGTAGGGTCAAATGATCACTAAAGTCCCTTTTAACTCTAAAATGCTATCATTCAATGACTTTTATTGTTTGCTATTAAGCTATTAATGAACCTGATATTTCAACCTATTCTTCAGAGAAGGCATTATTTGAAAACAGCATAAAGGAACTTACAAATATAAGATCAGAACAATCACAATATTAGTAAAAAGCCTAATTTTTCATATCAGCAATTTCTACTCACATAAGGATTGTTATAGAAATTAATATATTGATGTAGATTAAAACAAAGGACTATTTTAGAAAATAACTTCCATAAAATGTGTTCAGAGCCATAGCAACAGATAAGCAGATCCTTGCCACCAAAATAGACGTTGTGATGTTTGACAAAAAATAATAATGTAATGGAATACATGTTTATAACTGTTTTATTTAAAACTGCCAAAAATTTATACAGAAAGGAAAATGAGCTCAGGTCAAATGGAATACTGTTAAATTAACAAATAAAGGCCTTAATTTAGGTAGTTGAAGATTTATTTTGTCTATGATACCTCAGAGCTGGATGATGGTAATTTTTAAATTATTTGCACCAGAGAATAAGGTGAAAAGCCTTATGTTTTCATATAGGTTATCCTCAAATACACTTCTAATATCCATTTTAATCTAAGATATATACATACAGGTCTCATGAAGAGAGACTAAATTACTGGTTCTTTCCAAAGATACAGTTAGCTTAAGATTAGATAACATAAACATTGTGAGACAACAATACTTGATGAACTCTTACTTTGCTTTCCCTAGCAAGCCTCAAGACTGGGCCCCTCCTGGTATATTGGTGGCACCATCCATTCATTTTAAAATGTGTTTGTTACTATGGAGACTAGCCTAAGGGACCAGATATTGGCCTTTTCCAGTGTCCTTGTCTGGCTCCCTGAAAATAGTGTGTAACCCTTCTTATAGGTTTTAGAGATTTTACTACTAAATACCAATACAAAAAGGAGAACATAGCTCATTCATCAATCAATCAATAAACAACTATTTTTAAAAGTCATGAAGAACTGGATTCAAGATTCACATTTCTAGTTCCTATCCTTTATATTCTATGATAGGATTGTCCTAGGCTCTGGGATAAGAAAGAAAAAATGTAATAATTCATGTTCCCAAAGTGTTTAAATTACATTGGACATACAACATGTACATATTTAAATGCATGAAAGATTATACAAGGCAATTGTGGAGGGAAGAATAGTAAGAGCTAGGTGAAGTAGGAAAAGACTCCACATGGAAGCTAGGCTTTGAGTTGAATTTTGAAGGACATAATGACTTTAAAAGATTGAGGTGAAAAGGGATTGTAATATAGATTGGTGCTAGGCTATGAAGGGCTTTAAAAGCCAAACAGAGGAATTTATGTTTTATCTTACAGTCAATAGGGAGCTATCGGAGTTTATTAAGTAAGAAAGTGATATGATCCAGCTTTTGATTGAGGAAATTACTTTAGCAGTTCCATAGAAGGAACTATATGATATGAGAACTATATGGGGACATATGAGTGATAAGTAGACCAATTAGAAGAAGGCTATTGCAATGGCCTAGACAAAAGACAATAAGAGCCTATATTAGGAGGATGAACATGTGAACAGAAAGAAGGAAATTGATCTTGTCTTGTGGAGGTCTTGTGGAGGTAGAAAAGACAAGTTTTGGCAACTGATTAGATATGTGAGATGGAGCAAGAGTGAAAAATCAAAGAGAGTTCAGAACTTGTCAACCATTAATAGTATCACTCATAGAGTTACAGGACATTTTACCTCATTCTAAATTCTACCTCTCCTGTTTACATGTCCCTGACTTCTTCCTGACCTTGCTAAAGATTTATGAGATCAGTTTTGTATGATCTGAATGCCAGAACATTTCTTAGTTACTAAGCTTAAATGATCTAGGTTAGCTCGATGCTGATTAATTAACATTTCGGTCGGCCAGGCACAGAGAATGGATATAGTAATACTAGAAGGTGCCAGACTGTCCTCCTCCACCTATTCATCAAAGGTTTTTCCAGTCAGGAGTGGGAGGTTGCAAAGACCCTGTTACTGCTATAGATATGGAAAGAATAGCAGACAAAACAAATCCCGATACTGTCTCTCTCCTTCCCAATTTCCGAGTGTGGGAGGGAAGACTTCTAGCCAAAGCCCAGATGTCACCAAATGTTCTAGTGTGATGATCACTAGTCTCAGTTCCATAAATATTAAGCCTGTATCTGGAACTGCAACTAGCTGTCTCACTCTCTGAATTCACCAGGCATCTATCTTAAGTAAAGCCTACCTAGCAGAAATTATAGATATGTGACCTAGACGAGGTTTAAAAATTACATATACATGCTCTCACCTCCCCTTCCAGAGGAAATATGAAGACAGTTTTATATCTTTAAAAATTGATGCCTTAATTGCTTAGAGAGAAATCTAATCTTTTCCATTTCATAAGAATCTTTCAAAAAGAAACCTTTTCTATTGTGCTTTTAATCTCTGCCTTACATTTTGAAAAGGCATAGTTTCAGAAACCTAAAATATCATATTGAGGTGGAGCATTTATCCTATCCCACTTTGTGGGAAAGGATTATATACTATCCCAAGGCTTATTCACATAGACTTGGTTTCCTGAAAGGAATCCTGAATCCCCACATGACCTAAGGATTCTGTAGTAGAAAGAATACAGAATCTGGATGCAGAAGATCTAGATTCAAATCCTAGTTCTTAAATTTCCTTCCTTTGTGACTTTGAATAAGAAATTCAATTCTTTAGGATTCAGTTTCTTCATTGGTAAAATAAGATTATTGGACTACATGACCTGTAAACTGACTTCAACTGAGTTCAAAATCTATGCTTTTGTTTATGTTCTTTTCTTCCTGAAAATCACAATCTAAGGTTGGCAGCAGATGGAGTCAATGATCAAATGAAATAGAGTTACAGAGTCCAGTTGGAAGCTACTCTAATGTGAAGCAGCAGCGGGGAAGTACTTATGGAAGAATAACAGTTCTTGGATTTAGGAGAAGCTGAGGGGGCAGCTAGGTAGTGCAATAGATAAAGAACCAGCCTTGGATTCAGGAGTACCTGAGTTCAAATTCAGCCTCAGACACTTGACACTTACTAGCTGTGTGACCCTGGGCAAGTCACTTAACCCCTATTACCCTGCAAAAAAAAAAAGGAAAAAGCTGAAATCAAGGAATATCAATGAAATGCATACCTCACTGTGACTGTGAATAATGTAAATAGATCCAAGGAAAGGAATTGAGTCTACCAACTCAGTCCCACCCCCTTCTTTTTTTTTTTTTTGAGAGAAAGGGAATCTACAGTAGTAATATGTCTAAACGATCATAATATATGTTACTAGTAGGTAGTGTTCCCTAAAGGGGAGGGTTTGTAGATTCTCTAACAAATTCTAGTTATTTTTCTCATTTGTAGATGGGAGGTGACCACAGCATATGTAATGCTTTAATTGTCAAGGACATTTAGGTAACTGGGGAGGTAGAAAAGTAGAGTTCAACATAGAAGGAAGGAAACTGATTATAAACTTGAATACAAGTCATCTCTGAAGTTTGGGGGGATTAAACAAAGCCTGTCCTATATTTGATGTCTTCTTTGACCAATATTTGCATGGGAGCTAAAGATTCTTTCCTTTTCTGTTGTGGTAAAAGGAGTCAAAGACAGCTAACTACCAAGAGAACACTGGGTGCATATAAAATTTTGACCTTCAGATCTGGTTCATAAGTGCCACAGTTTTATCTTCTACTACACCCCCCCCCTTCATATACTACGCAATGTAATCAAAACAGACTTGATGACACTATAAATCAAATGTATTTTCACTTTTTGATTTTTTAATCCCTTTTTTTCATATTTTTCCCACAATGATTGGAATGGCCTTCTTCAGTCTCTTCACCTATTGGATTCTTATCTAATATTTAATGTACAGCACAGATTGTGCCTCTGAGTTGATTGCCTGCTAACAGGTATTAGTAAGAAAAAGGTGTTATAGGCAGTAGGAAATGAATCAGTAGCCAGGGAGAGATTGAAAATAAGGGAAAGAATGAGGGGGACTTTTGATCTTTTGGAGTGATTTTGGAATGAGTAATCTTTTGGAGGAAACTGTATGAAATGGGATTGCTTGAAGGATATAAAGATTAGCTTTGATAAGGAGTAAGGCAAGGTGATCATGTGAAATAGCAGTGAAGGAGAAGATAGTGGTAGAAGGAATCTGAGTAATAGGAGAAGAAAGAGGAGGAAAAAAGGAAGCTCATGGAATAGCCTCACTTTTTTCTGCTATACATGAGGCAAGGCTCTCAGCTGAAAAGTTAGGGCTAAGGGGGGGTCATGGGAGGTGTAGAGATAAAGGAAAAAGTTTAGAAGAGCCACTGTGGAGAGTAGGACAGAGTCGATAAGGGAGGTATACTAAGATTGCCTAGCAGTAATAAGAGCCTAGTTGACATTATATAGCATAAATTTGTAGTCGACCCAGTCAGAATGCTTACATGATTTTCTTCACTTTTGTTCAACAGCACATGTGTAGGAGCAAAGGTGGTGGATGGTGGAAATGATCTAAGGTTGAGGCTTGGCAGGGTATAATTGACACAATGATAAGGGGGGTAGGGACCAAGAAAAGGAGAACAGTGTAGCTTTTAATTTGTTTACCAAGAGGTCAGGATGAGAAAAAGAGAAGAAAGTGTCTAGAGAAGGAAAGATGGTCTAGGATGAAATAATTGTCAGCTTCTTGAGGGCAGTCAATGTCTTTTACCTTTCTTTGTATCCCTATTTAGTACTTAGTAGAAGCTAAATAAATGTTTTATGGAATGAAGGACTAGATGGCTTTTCTGGTCCATTCAAACATTGAGATTCTGTGGCTCTGCTTTAATATTTTGATTTATACATGGTTTGTCCCAGTAACACTCAACAAAGTCACCATTGGTGATCACAGGTGTGATTCTGAGTAGCTTATTTTGATTGGTTTTGAATTAAGCATACAGGCTGAATTCTGCTTCCCAGTAACTCAAGTGTGAAATTCACTAAAATAAATGGAGAGGTATGCAGAAAGCATTTGCTTGTCTGAAAGTCAGTGTAGTTCTAGATTAGTGTATGAGTCACACAGCAGAATTTAGCCCATTGTTCATACAGAAAAGATTTTTCTCAACACTCTATCAATCTGTTATGGGAAGACTTCCAACAAGACTCACGGCTCATCATATCTGAACTTCTTTGCTCAGCAAAGCTGTTCTGAAATCTCACAAAAAGCAAGCTTTTCTGTAAGATTCCTTCTACTTCACTGCCTTGGAACAGTTTGTGGACATGACTAGAATAATCTTTTGCAGGGGGTGATATTTCAACTTCTGTCTGCAAGTGTGATTAGGAAATGTTACTATACAATTAAAGTAAAATGAGGTCTCAAATCATGTACTTCATCAAAGTTTCATTGGGGTGATGGATGAGTCTAAGAAGATTTTCATTAATACAAGCTGCTATTTTCTTTCTAAAAACAATGAATTAAAAACAACCTTTCCCCCTAAGTTATCTCCTTTCTTCATATGAATACTAGAAAAAAATTTATGTTTATAACTTTATTCAATACATTTTACAAACAAGTTAAAGAGTCTAGTTCTCTTCAGACACGGATATAATAAAGATACCAAGGCACTAATTCTGCCAGCCTCATCAAATCTGTACATGGAGCAACCCCTCAAGGGAACAGAAGACACATTATGGAAATACATAGTGAAAAATAGTGCCAAAGTCATGGAAGAAATTTGTCTCAGCTGATATTATGTTAATTCTTTCACACTCCTGGAGGTCCCAGTTAATGACATTGCTTCAAAGCATTATTGAGAAAGATCACAGCTTCATAGGCTTTCGTTATTAAGGGAACTTCAAGCTATCAATTCCCTCCTTTTACAAATTTGTAAATTGTATCATAGAGAGAAAAAGTTACTGGCACAAGATCATATCACTACAAAGTAGCAGAACAAAGATTTAAATTCCAGATTCTCCAGCTACAAATCTATTTCTTTATCCCCCTGTTCTATGTTGCCAGCCCTCAGAGACTCCTTGAGGTTGGGAAGGTATGATTGTAGACTTTGTTACTTCTGCTAAGGTCAAAAATCTCCTTAAATAGTAATTATG
The DNA here is from genome assembly GCF_019393635.1 of Dromiciops gliroides. Classification (NCBI taxonomy): domain Eukaryota; kingdom Metazoa; phylum Chordata; class Mammalia; order Microbiotheria; family Microbiotheriidae; genus Dromiciops; species Dromiciops gliroides. The sequence goes on along the minus strand of NC_057861.1, from coordinate 663,610,354 downwards.
GAAGTGTTCTGTTTCCAAATTGGGTGTGCTTCAGTGAAATGAGAAACTAATACATGGATAGTGCTCATATCCTTTCCATCTTCTTTCAGAGATTAAAAAATGAAATGTCTCTACACAAAAGTTTCAAAGGTTTACTAGTCCTTATTCTCCAAGCATGTGGCGTAACTTGGTAGCATTTTCTTTTGAACACAATGAGAATGAGTATCACATTTCCTGTAGACATATGCTGCCATTTGGAGCAATAAAACTGCACAATATATAGCCATGAATTCATGACTGTCACAGACACAGCACAGGAATTAGCAATTTTCTAATTCTCTAAGTCATTAATGGGAATGCAACTGTCCATAGATATTCCTCATAGTCAGAGAAAGAGAAAAATATATGAAGAATTATAGGAAACATCATTCTAAGCAAATTAGGAAATGAATGAGAAAGAAAAGGCATCATATTTACATAGATCTTTTTTGGCTTGCTTATGTTGTCCTATTTAGGTCTTATAACTACTATAAGTAAGTAATATAAGTATTATTATACCCATTTTGTAAAAGATGACAGAGAATCTCAGTAGAGTTAAATGACTTAGGTTGCATAGCAACTAAATATAGGGGTTAGGGATAAGCTCTAGATGTTTTGTCTCTGAAAGATGTACTTATAATGGGACCCCAATCAATCAGTCAGCAAACATATACCAGATTCATAATATGAAACAAAAATGGTGTTAAAAATTGGATGTAAAAGAGTCTCAAATATTTCAGTAGCAGCTACATTTCTGTTTGTTATTAGTACCATGTCAAGAACAGAGCTGAAACCAGGAAATTTGGCATCCAGGGACAAGCATTACTCTCAGGAAGGAGTATCTGCTGCCCAGGGCAAGGAACATGAAATCTTCCCTCAAATAAATTTTCTAATTAATGATGCAAAAATTACATAACAGTAATTAAGATATATTCAATTGAATTGCAATGATAAATAGCTACCATAATGATGAACAGTAGAATCTCAGTGTTCTAAGAGACAGCAGCGTTCATCTAGTCCAACCCTTACAATCTGGGGTCCTGTATTCTTTTCATCCTATTTGAGAACCTTTGGTCAGATGCTCCTCTATAATACTTTTTGGAGGGGAAGTAATGACATTATTTCTTATTCAAACTTGCTAGCATGAAGTTTATTAATAGAGGAAGGTATATAAGTTGATCTGCAAGGAAAGGAAGGTGAAATATTGGAAATTAGATGGGATCAAATACGTTGAGAACAATGTTAAAGAACAGATTAGAAAATGAAAAGAGTGAATACACTATTATAATGATAAACATAAGCCCAAGGACACCAAGAATCCCAAAATCCTCTTCCCTGATCTTCAGCTAGCACAAGAGTGTTATCATTCCCTCCCCTGCTTCTATTTTGCTCAAAGAGGGTATCAATTAAATTTTCATACCATCTAAATTTTCTGCCCCATGGTAAGGATCCTGTAACCATGTGTGTATTTTAAAATTCTAAATGTGGGTTCTAATTTGTCCCACCAGTTTTGGGGGGAAACTGGCTAAAATCACTGATAAATTCACCAAGTTTAGGCTTTTAAGGGTTTATTAAAAGATATAAGATAGTAAAGACAGAGAAAGATTGAGATCAGATTCCTTATAGCATGGAAATCCTAGCCTTCCTAATCACCCACTTGAAGTCTTGCCACGAAGCTGATGTCTCAAACCCAAGAGACAGAAGTCCCCCTGCCCAAATCAACTTCTTCCTTCATGTCCTCCTCCCAGAAATGGGAGGTTCTTCAAGCTGATTGGATAGTGTCATTCAAATCCCTTGGTTCACTGGACTTGAAGGTGGTCTCCAGTTAAGTTCAAAGTTTTTAGCTTCTGAGAACAATACCTTCTTAAGGTCTAGCCAAATGTGCTTACAATCTAATTAACTTGAAGTAGGCTAATCAGCAGTCAATCACTCTCACTTAATCCAGTCAGTTTAGATCAACCTCCAGGTGGGCCTTTGAGGATCTGCTAAATCCCCTTATCTACCACATTCCATTATCTTGACACACATGTCACAGCTGTTTGAGAATTGATAGTTGCTGAAAGATGTATGTTTACAAACACCCCCCCCCCAATGAAATAATCCAATTCAAACCCAAATAGTGTTTACATTTTTTTAATTCCCTAGTGAATCAGCTATAAAAGTGTGGAGTCAGTAATTTACTTTCCATGTTAAGACCATGCTCTATTGAACTTAAAGGCATCAACATTGCCCATCAATTTGTGTTATTAGGAACTTTGTTGATTGTCTTAGAAACTAGAACAACCAAATTGAGGTGGGAGATGGGATGGTGGGTGGGGTTTTAGAGTTTAATATCAAATACAAATTATCCAGGGTTATTTTTATGTTTAATATCACATGTAAAAAAAGTTAAAATTAAAAACAGTAGTAGCCATTCAAACCAAAGAAACTGAACTCACCAATTCTTTTGCTTTGGAGCAGTTTGGCCAAAAGATAAGGTTGCCATCAGGGCATTAACTGGCTAAGCAACCACATGGCTCATTCCTCTGTCATGGTCTAAGCTGCCCAACTGATTTTTCCACATAGTAACATTCTTGTTTTTTGTGTTTTTTTTTTTCTAGTGAGGCAATTGGGGTTAAGTGACTTGCCCAGGGTCACACAGCTAGTAAGTGTTAAGTGTCTGAGGCCGGATTTGAACTAAGGTACTCCTGACTCCAGGGCCGGTGCTCTATCCACTGCTCCATCTAGCTGCCCCCACATAGTAACATTTTTAACCTTAAGTATACTCCTTCAAGTTTCCTATCCCATTTTGACTCTTACTGGTTAGCCATTTCCTAATCCTTAAAAATAATTGAGTTCTTCATTGAAGAGGCCAAGGAAAAAACTATCTGATATTTAAATGAATTATCACCAAGGATGAGTAATCATAATCATGTGTATAGGCACTATGGACTTCTTTGGCAATTTGCTGAAACTTATGTATATCAACTCAGAATAATGCTTTTTTAAAAATTGAAGGAAATGCTGTTTCATTTACAGACTATTATATATACACATATACATACATACATACATACATACATATATATATGCCTGCATATATGCATATGTATATATGTGTGTGTGTATACCAACAAAACCACACATACACTATATATAGAGAGATTTTTTTCAGACCCTCTGAAATCTATCAGCTAGCACATGATTGTTATCATTCCCCTGAATGCTTCTACTTCACAGACCCTCTGTTATCTATCAGGGACCCCTTTGGGGGATTCTTTGATCAGAGATTAAGAAACACTGGCTTAAATTTAAGATCAGTGCCATCACAATTCCCATTAAATATTTTCAGTATACTAAAATATCAGTGCATTTTCCCCTTTGAGAAGTTATATTTTTTCGAGTTTTCATGTTATTATAATGTATAATCTAACAAATTCATTAACAAGAAACACCAATAAAATAATAATAGAATCAAAATTTAAATAATAGCCAAAGTTCATGATTCAGAGAGTCGAATTAAGCCATAATTTTGTTCCCAATCTATAATGAAATATCCTGTGAATGGAAAAAAATCATTCTTTTCTATAATCTTATTTTTCCTGCATTATAAGAAATTTAAAAACAAAAGTACTAATTGCTCAGGATAAGAAGATAAATAAACAAAATTTTACAGTTTTCAAATTATTTTTTCATTCATTATTATTTAATTTTCAGTTCTAAATTCTTTTCCATTAGAAATTTTTCATGCAAAAAAATTTCTGCCACAGCCATTTTTTAAAGAAAAGGGGGGGGGGGGAAAGGAAGAGAAAAAATCAATTTGTACTTTTACTCTATCAATTCTCTCTTTGAAGTTAAATAGAATTTTTCTTCATGAGTATTTTGGAATATTTTGGTGGGTCATTGCATTGATCACAGTTACTAATCTTTCACAATTTATTATCTTTATAATAGTGCTATTACTGTGTGATTGTCTCTTGTCTTCTCCAATCACTTTGCATCAGTTCATATTTCTTTCCAGGTTTTTATGAAATCGTTCCCTCTATCATTTCTTATAGCATAATAGTATTCTATCACATTCTTATACCATAATTTTTTTTTTCAGGCATTCAGCAATGGATGGGTAGCCTCTCAGGTTCTAATTCTTTGCTATCACAAAAAGAGCTTTTATAGATATTTTGTATATATGAATCTCTTCCCTTTTCCCTTAATCTCTGTGAGGTATAGACCTATTAATGGTATTGCTGGATCAAAGGGTATGCACAGTTTGATAGCTTTTTGACTATACTTCCAATTTGCTTTCCAGAATGATTAGACTAGTTGATAACTCCACCCAAAATACAATAATGTACTAATTATTTTTTACATCCACTCTATATTCATCACTTTTTTTTCTATCATATCACTCAATCCAATGGATGTGAGGTGATACCTTGAAGTTGTTCTAATTTTCATTTCTCAAATTATTAGTTATTTAGGTAATTTTATATTAGTATTGATAGCTTTAATTTCTTCTATAAAACTTAGCATCATGAAATTTATAAATGTTAAATATTACATTCAGTAATTGATTAATCATGCTCCTCCTTTTAATTGCAGTTTTTTTCCTGATGTAAAATAGTTACTTAATAAATGTTTATTAATGTACAAATTGATTTCAATAAAAATTTTACTTGTCCTCTTCAACAAAGTAGAAGCCTGAAAAGTTTTCACTTTGCAACTTAGAAGAAGCATTCCCTGGAACAGATTAACTTAAATAGACACACTCAGAGACAAGAGTCCTACACATAAATACACACATATCCAGAAATTAGTGCAAATGAACACCTCACCTGAAAATTTTTATTATCCTTATTTGCTTCCTGGATAATTTCCTCTGACACCATACAAATCAAAATATAATTGAGCTAACTTTTCTTGGGCTAAATTTGCTGGCCAAAATGCCTTCCCTTCATTCCAACTCCCAGTCCAGTATTCATAGAAGTAGGTAAAAGATCATTATCTTCAAAATTTTCTCAATTCTGCTTTACCGCCCAAAGGCTAATCTGCCCTTTGTATGTTTAATTGTCTTTTAAGGTCAACAAGTTGATAAGCTAGTGCTTGAACATTTAGGTAAACTTTCTCAGCTCTACATATAGTAGCCAATAGTGTTTCTTGAAGGAAGACTCTGCTCTTGCTCTATGTCCCCCCTTATATCTTAAAGTTCTATAGTTTCTCAGTATATGGAGAGTGGAGGCAAATTAAGTTCATAGCTTAAGTTAGCTCCTATATAACATTAGTTCTACCAAGTTCCAAATCCAAAAGCTCTCTGGGTTTATGTCCCAAAATTTTGGCTTGTCAGGATTTACTACTTGGTTGAAAACAATGTCTATCATGGAATCATGACTCTAAGGTAACCATGTCTTAAACTCCCCAGTCAAGCACTCCATTTCCTGTACCTAAAATTTAAAGGAACCAATGAAACAGACAAATACCCCAAAGGGAAGAGAGCTCTTCCTCTCTTCCAGTTTGGATTTGAACCTGTAACTTCTTGACTCCAAATCTAGCATTCTTTCCATTATATCATCCTGTCTCAGGAAATTCATTCCATCTGTTTTTTATTAACATATGTCCCCTTTTCCTTCTGGGTCAATGGGCCAAGTCTGGCCAGCCTAAATTAAATGGGACTTTCTGCATCTGGAATTTCTGTTAAAGGAAGCATTTATAATTTTTTAAAAATTAAAGAGAAAGAGAAGTAAATGTTGGGAATTAATTTATAAAATGACTATATGACAAACCTAGACACTGGCATATAAATATTATGTCATTTTAATGATAGAGGAGACTAAAAGGGTTAACAGATTACCTATCAATAGTACCTAAAACAGTTAACAGAGAAACTAAGGTTTGTGTTCTTATCAACTGTACTGTAACCAAGAGGGTTCAAGTCCTTATCAACCAACACCATCAACAGAAACACTAACTAGGGATGATTTGACCATTAATAGCCATTAATATTCCTAGATGACAGGACACCTAGAAACCTGACCTTAGAGATACCAAAAAATTGAGAGATCCTCTGACTCTGACAAGTCTAAGCAATATCTTTATGAACATGTGCAGAAAAGATCAAATGTATCTTTGGTTCACCTTATGTCCTGTAAACCCCAAAAACACACCTCCAAGGAAAAAGGTACACACCCAGGGGTTTGGTTTAAGCCCCCAGGAACTCCAAATTAGGATACCCCCCCCCTTATGGAGGACATTAAGGTAATGAGGAGATAACCTACTTTTTCTCAATATAAATATAACCATTTTCCTCTACCTATTTGAGACACCTCCCTGGTGGTCTCCCTGTGGTCACTCACAGTATTTTAATAAAACTTGGGAAACTGAGTCACTGAGTCTTGTAATTCTTTGGGACACTTCCCACCCTCCACTAGGATACAGACAAAAAAACATGGTCTTAGGCACTTCCTACCACAATACCTCTTCTAAAATTTAAAAGTTTAATAAATTTGGGCCTAAATCTTTGTTTTCATTTGTGTCAGTAACTTCTAGTTAGAACCCCCTCTAGCAATGCAGATTTGGGATTGCTCTACAACTTCCAATTTTAAAGATTTACCTAGGAGGCAGAAGTTTACTGAGATGCCCAGAGTCATAAAGCAACATTTGTTAGGATTGTTGGGCTGATCAAATGAGATATTATTTATAAAGTGCTTAGCACAATTCCTGGCATGTAGCAGGTACTTTATAATATGAGAAAATAATTATTAATAATCAATTTCTTGGGTGACCCAGAGTTCAGTCCTTCCCCACCCCCCAGCCCCCTGTCCAAAAAGTCAAGAGATTTTGAGAGATTTCATCAAATCTCATCTGGGACAAAGCCATGGGGACAAAAGGAATGGAGATAGATTACTTTGCCTAGTTTGTTGAAGGACTGATGGGATTAAACTGCACCTATATAATGGACTTTGCCCTGAGCAACTTGAGTGAGGGGTTTTGCATTCTTTTCACTGATGTCCTCTCTGGGGTTCATTATAACATAGAACACCTTCAAATCATGTCAATCAATAGATTTAACCAACTAGATTTGTTTGATATATATCACCCAATTAAATTAGACTGATATATAATGACCCACCTCATCAAAAAGTTGATAAAAATTTGAACAGGTAGCCAGGTTGGTGCTCTTGGCTTTCTGGAACCACATGGTATCTGTCTGTCTCATTCTCTCTCTTTTGCATCTTCTTGAGTCTACATGCTGTCCTTTGGGGAGACCACATGGATCTCTTGGGGCCTTTCCTCCTGTGCTCACTAACTGGCATGCTGAAGCTCTCTCTCCTTCTACCTCCACTATCACCTGAACTGGGACCATGAGAAGTGAGAGAGACCTGTGGTTAATGCCTTACTGGTATAATATTGATAAATGAATATGCTTACCCAAAATTTGTGTCTATAGCAATTATTTTCAAGGTCACAATAAAAGCTTATTTCCTCTTTTCATTCTCATTTATGTGCCTTTGCACAGACTCTTCCACATGGGTAGAATGCAATGACTCCACAAGGGTTTCTTTTTTAGCCTAGTTTATATGCCACATCCTATAAAAGACCTTTCCTATTCCCAAGTTCTACAAATCCCCCTGCTCCCAATTGCATTTATTGTGTATGTATTTATATGTATTCACATTGTCCCTTCTATCAGAATGTAAATATATTGAGGGCAGGGACTTTTTTGTCTTTATCTTTTCCAAATTTAGAATAGTGCCTAGAACATAATGGGATTTTAGTAAATGATTCATTATTTATATATAATGCTTCTAGAGTATTGTTCTTAGTAGTAGAATTTTTTAAAAAACAAATATAGAATGAAAGATGGTTGAAATTGCATTAAGGTTTACCAAGAGCTTTCCTCACAATAACCTTATGAATTAGGTTCTAGAAACATCAATATCCCCAATTAATAGATAAGCAAATTAAAGTTTTCAGATGTGATCTGATTATGTGTCCATTGTCATATGGACAGTATGGATAAGAAAACCCAGGATTTTTAAAGCTGCTTTCCTAATTCTAAGTCCAGTACCCTTGAAAATACAACAACCTTCCTTCCTAAGAGACAATTTTCTCTCTCAAGGAACTAATTACCTACCTCTAGTAGGACACCTACACAGGTAATTGCAATGCAAATTAGAGCAAGATAATTGGACAAAGGAATACGTATTTTTAAATCACCTACTATGTGCCAGGCACTGTGCTAAGCACTACAAATATTATTGAAATTGATCCTTACTACAACCCAGTGAGGTAGGTGTTAGAACTATTCTCATTTTACTCAGAAGAAATTGAGACAGAGTTAGTGACCCGGTTATGGTCATAGCTAAAAGTATCTGTGGCCAGTTTTAGATGGAGTGATTTGTATGAGGAGAAGAAATGTAGGATGAAGCCAGTTTCTGAGAGTTTTTAAATGCTCTATATTAAAATATAAATTCCAATGAGAGAGAAAAACATTGAGTCAGTTTTTAACTGCCCAAAATGAATTAATTTCAGATTACTCTAACATAACCATGCCTTAAGGAAATGAGATGTAGGTTAGATAACATGAGGTATTAGAAATAAGAGAGGTATATAGTGAATAGTGACAGCTGAGTGGGATCATAGATATTGCAGTGGGGAAACCAAGTTATGAAGGCTAGAGGTGAAATAGAAAAAAAGAGAAAGACATGGTGGCAAGGTTCATTTTAAAAAAAGACTAATTGGCAATTCTACTACCCTAATCCTGGTAATAGCTACCCTTTTGAAGTTGCAATAGGCAATACAGTGTCCTTGTTGTGAGGATTAAATGAGATAATTATTTAATATATACATATATGTATGTATGCATACATATGTACATATTCATATATTATTGTCCCCCAATTAAATGTAAAAATAAATTGTAATAGTCATTTTTTAAAAAAAAATTTGAGTTTCAAATTATCTTTACCTCCTCCTCCCTCCTTCTATTCCTCATTGAGAAGGCAAGCAATTTGAGATAGGTTATACATGTGCAGTCTTGCAAGACATATTTCCATATTTATCATGTTGTGAAAGAAAAAATAGACACCCCTCCCCCCAAAAAAATGTGTGTTTTGATCTGCATTCAGACTCTATCTTTTCTTGCTATGGAGATGGCTAGCATTTTCATCTGACATTCAACTATGCCATAAGAAAATGAGATTCAGGATAAATAACATGTGATATTGGAAATTAGGAGAGGTCTATAGCGATTTCTGGAATTGTCTCAGATCATAGTATTGATGAGAATAGCTAAGTAATTCATTATTGATAATCATACAATATTGCTGTTCTTGTGTACAGTGTTCTCCTGTTTCTGCTTATTTTACTTTTACTGAAACCATCTTGCTTGTCATTTTTGTTTTTGTTTTTGTTTTTGTTTCTGTTTCTGTTTTTGTCGAGGCAATGAGGGTTAAGCGATTTGCCCAGGCTTACACGGCTGGCAAGTGTCAAGTGTCTGAGGCCAGATTTGAACTCAGGCCCTCCTGAATCCAGGGCCAGTGCTTTATCTATTGTGCCACCTAGCTGACCCCTGCTTGTCATTTTTAATACCAAAGCAGTATACCATCACTGTCACATACTACAATTTATTCAACCATTCCCCTCAATTTCCAATTCTTTGCCACCCCAAAGTGAACTGCTATAAATATTCTTTCTGTATACATAGATCCTTCTTTTTTAATGTCTTTGCTATAAAGACATAATAGTGGTATTGTTGGATCAATGGGTATGCATGGTTGTATAATCCTCTAGGCATACTTCAAAATTACTCTTCGGAATGGTTGGATGAGTTTACAATTCCACCAGCAGTGCATTAGTGTTTCAATTTCCCACATCCTCTCAAGCATTTTTTTCTTTTCTTTTATTTCATGTTAGTCAATCTGCTAGCTGTGGTGTGGTACTTCAGAGTTGTTTTAATTTGTATTTCTCTAATCAATAGTGATTTATGTGTTTTTCATATGACTATAGTTAGTTTTGATTACTTCATCTGAAAACTGTCTGTTCTTATCATTTGACCATTTATCATTTGGGGAATTGCTCTTATATTTTATAAATTTGACTCAGTTCTCTATATTTTTGGGAAATGTGGGCTTTAGTGGAACAAATCTTGCTATTATTCTTTTCCACAGTTATAATTTCTCTCAATCCTATTTTCCTCCAGTTTATCCTACTCTATCCTTTCACTTTCTCCATCCTCAAAAGTGTTTTGCTTCTGACTACATCCTCCTCTCTATCCACCCTCTTTTCTATCAGATCCCCTCCTCTCTCTTCTCTTTCCTTCCTCCTTTCCTGTATGATAAGATAACTTTGTATACCCAGCTGAATGTGTATGTTATTTTTGAGCCAGTTCTGATGAAAGTAAGGTTTCACATGCTCCCCCTCCTCACCCCACATATTCCTCCAGACTATTAAAGCTCTTTTACACCTCTTATTTTGTGAGACAATAAGTTCTCCATTTCCCCTTCTCCTAGAGCATTCCTCTTCCTCATCCCTCAATATTATTTAGTAGATATCATCCAATGATATTCAACTCACACCTGTATCTTCTATGTATACTCCCTCTAACTGCCTTAATAATGAGAAAGTTCATAGAAGCTACAACTATCATCTTTCTTTTTTTGTTTTTTTGTTTTTGTGGGGCACTGAGGGTTAAGTGACTTGCCCAAGGTCACACAGCTAGTGTCAAGTGTCTGTGACCGGATTTGAACTCAGGTCCTCCTGAATCAGCCTACCCAACTATCATCTTTCTATGTAGGGATGTAAATAGTTTTGACTTTTTATGATTTCCCTTTCCTGTTTACCTTTTTAGCCTTATTTTTTTTTGACTATGGCTTTCAAATAGTACAATAATTCTTTTTTTTTTTGGGGGGGGGGTGAGGCAAATGAGGGTAAAGTGACTTGCCCAGGGTCATACAGATAGCAAGTGTCAAGTGTTCAAGGCCAGATTTGAACCAAGGTCCTCCTGAATCAAGGCTGGTGCTTCATCTACTGCGCCACCTATCTGCCCCCCAATAATTCTTAAATAATCTCTCCATTATCTATTTTCCAGGTTGGTTATTTTTCCAATGAGATATTGCACATTTTCTCTTATCTTTTTCATCATTTGATTTTGTCTTATTATGTTTTGATGTCTTATGGAGTCGTTAGATTCCAGTTGTACAATTTTAATTTTTTTTTTTTTTTAGTGAGGCAATTGGGGTTAAGTGACCCACCCAGGGTCACACAGCTAGCAAGTGTCAAATGTCTGAAGCCAAACTTGAACTCGGGCACTCCTGAATCCAGGGCCGGTGCTCTATTCACTGTGCCACCTAGCTGCCTGCAATTTTAATTTTTTAAAGAATGATTTTCTGTAGTGAGCCTTTTTACCTCCTTTTACCTCCTTTTACCTCCTTTTACCTCCTTTTACCTCCTTTTCTCCATGTGGTCAATTCTGCTTTGTAGGGAGTTTTTCTCTTCAATAACTTTTTTGCATATCTTTTTTTAAAAATTTGGCCAATTCTGCTTTTAAAGCTGTTTTTAAATTTTTTTTAAGTATATTTTTGTGCCTCTTTTACTATCTGGCCTATTTTTTTTAAGGTGTTATTTTCTTGAGCATTTTTTGTACTTCCTTTACCAAGCTGTTGACTCTTTTTTCATGATTTTCTTGCATTACTCTCATCCTCACCCCCTCCCATTTTCCCTCTATCTCTTTTATTTGATTTTAATAATTATTTCTGAGTTGTTCTATAGCCTGAGACCAATTGAGATCTTCTTCCAAAGCTTTGGATATGGCAGTTTTGACTTTGTTATCTTCTTCTGGATTTGTGTTTTGATCTTCCCTGTCACCACAGTAACTTTTCATGGTCATGGGTTATTCTTGTTGCTGCTGCTGCTGTTATTGTTGTTTTGTGGTTTGCTCACTCAGCTGCTTTATTTATTGACTTCTAACTTTGTAGGCTGAAGTTAAGCTCTGCTCCTATGGCATGTTGGACACTGTCCCAAGATTCAGTTTGTTTTTATTTTTTTTAAGCTGTTTTCAGAGCAAGTTGTAGAGGCCTATAAATTTTCAGTTCTTTCTAGGTGGTATGATCTAAGTATAGGTGTCTTTACTGCACTCTTGACCTGTGCTCTGGTCTATGAACAAGCACAAACACTCTTTTCAGGCCTAGAACTCACTCTCCTGTGGCTATGAGCTCTAGCGTGCCTATGCTCGTCCTCACTCTGGGACTGTGACCTAACACTGTGACCCAGATTCTCATATGGATAAAGCTACAGAAGCCTACACCAGCACCAGCAAATACACATCTGTAATCTTGTTTGACCAGTTGTCCAACCCTTTTTTGTCTGTTGGCTGAGAAGTAATATTTAAACTTGTTTGAAGGGGAATTTGGGAGAGCTGAGGCAAGCTCAGGCATTTTCCCCACCATTTTGGCTCTGCCCTGAGACAATAATTGTAAAACACTTAACACAAAGGCTGGCATATAGTAGGTATTATATTGTTGTTAAAAGCACATTGGTCTTGGAGTTGGACAATTAATGTAAAATATTATAGCTTGCCATTTACTCACTTTGTCATACTGGGAAATTAGCCATTTTGAGAAAGTTTTCCCAGCTATAAATCTGGGCAATACTACTTGCGCTTCCTTATCTCATAGGAGTTTTTCCAGCATAAAATGAAAAGATTTAAGCGAAAAGCTATCATTGTTTTAATTCCTGTTTAAAATTCAAAGGAATGCAATATTTGGAGAATAATTCAAATTCTATCTGAAGTATATATATATATATATACATATATATATATATGTATATATATATTTAATATGAATATATGAATCACCTGGATTTGATGGAGGTACTTTATTATTCAAAAGTATTTTTATGAAACCCTGGATTAATAGGAGCAAAATGTCCTTCACCTGAATTCCAAACCTGAACCCAGATAGCTAGCGGATAAAAGACTCTACCTAGTGACTTCTTTTCCCTCAGAATAGTAAGTCCCTATCTTATGGTAACATCTGGGCATCCTCATCCTTGCCAAACCCTTTTTTGGAATCATATAATCTTATCATGATGCTTTTGTATTTCCTCCATACTTGTTATAATTGAAATTGTTAAACTACTTTTTGCTTCTGAGTTGATTTCTGTATCATGCTATTGAAACTGACAATACCCTGTAATCAGTGGACAAAACCCACATATACCATCAGAAATTGGGAGTCCCCTGAGCTTCACTCTTAGGAGGGGAGTCTCCATATCATTGTGTGTTATATATTTCTTCTTGGGACAAAATAATAAATTGATAGGTATAGATATCATGTCCTCTGATCTAGTTAGTGGGAGAGATTATAAGATATTATTATTTCTCTGATCTATTTATTAATTTTGTAGGAGAGAGTAAACATTATTTCTCTAATCTGTTTGTAGGAGACAGGCAGATACAAAAACTATATTTGAATGTTCTAATATATACATATATATATTCATATTAAACAACATATAACTTGAACTTTTGGGGTCATTAGAACAAAGAAAATAAATTTACTTTAATCAATGTAAAGAATCTACCAAATGAAAGAAGAAACCAAGGTTTCATCTAATTTATTTTAAGTTATATATTTCCTTAGCAGGGACCTTAAATCCTTTTCTGAATATAAACCCCTCTAAATTATAATGTACATTCAACTGGTAACCTGGAAAAGAGAAAAGAAATGTAGACTGCTGAATTTATGTTTACTAGTGATTCAAAAAGAGTGTTTGAAAGGAAATGTTGCTCATGGCAATATGCATTACTAATAATTCATCTAAACTTGTCACTTGGCCATTTAAATATGCAATTAAAAAGTTTATGACATTCTCAAATGCAAATTTATTACTTCATGTTAAGGGGTCAATTTTTCTCCAGGAAAAACAACAACAACAAAACTATGCATAATTTATAAGGGCCGTGAGTGGAAAAATATGATTTTATACATAGCCATTTCACTTTAAAGCAAATCTATTACTGGCATATTCTAAAAAAATGAAATATTCTACATTTTCATCTTTTAATTCATATATTTATAATAGCTACCTGGTAACTTTTTTGCTAAGTTTTATATGATTCAGGGGCTAACATTTCTAAACAGAATTTAAAAATTTATTTATCAAGGTCTATTTGTAGGCCTGTTAGGAAGGCCTAGAATTAAGGCTGTGTTGGAACCTCTCAAATGGCTATTAAGAGGTGCTTGTTATCTTACCCTAAAAGGAAGTAAAAAAGGGAGGGAATAATAGAAGTGGAAGGGAGACTAATACAAGGGAGGGGATATTGGGAAAGGCAGTGATTAGAACTAAATCTCTCTCTTTATGAAGAGGGAAAAGTTAGGGGATAAGAGTGGGAGTATAAACAGGTAAAAAGTAGCATGGAGGGAAATAAACAGTTAGTTACCATAACTTTAAATATGAAGGGGATGAACTCACCCATTAAATGGAAGCAGATAGCAGAATAGATTAGAAACCAAAATCCTACAATAAGTTGTTTACAAGAGCACATCTGAAGCAGAGATACACATAGGGTAAACTTAAGGGGTTGTGTAACGATTGGAATGGCGCCACCTGCTGGAGACTTACTGTAGAAAAGTCCCGCCATGAAGCGAAAGTCTTTGAGGGCAAGACCAGGAGTCTTTTCTTTGGCATCAGGAAGTGACGTTTGCTTGTGGGAGGAAGAAAGAAGAGCTGGGTGCTTGGACTCATGCTTTTTCCTCTGGACTCTGGTGGAGAGCGGAGCTAGAAATGTGCTCTCCCTTTAATAGATAGAAATCTAGACCTTTCTCTCTCTCTTTACCAAATTCTTATTCTCCTTAATAAATGCTTAAAAGTCTAACTCTTGCTAAAGCTTATAGTTTATTGGGGACCACTCATTAGATATTTTAGACAGACTAGCTAGAATTTTAGCCCTTAACAGATGCAACAGAATCTGTTATTCTTCACCTTGAACAAAGAAAGTAGGAGTAGCAATCATGATTTCTGACAAAACAAAGCAAAAATAGATCTAATTAAAAGAGATACAGAAGGAAGCCATAACTTGCTGTAAGGTATAGAAAATGAAGTCATATCAATACTTAACATATATGTACAAAATAGTCTAGTAACTAAATTTTTGAAGGGGAAGTTGAATGAGTTATAGGAGTAAATAGATAATAAAAACTATACTAGTGGAGGACCTTAACCTCCCCCTCTCAGAACCAGATAAATACAACAAAAAATAAACTAGAAAGAAAATAAGGAAATGAATAAAATTCTTGAAAAGTTAGATATGATAGATCTCTGGAGAAAACTGAATGTAAAGAGAAAGGAATATACCATCTTCTCAGCAGATAGAAAGAGAAATTCTATTTAAAATAACTGTAGACAATATAAAATATTTGGGAGTATACACACCAAGACAAACCCAGGAAATATATGACCAAAATTACAAAGGACTTTTAACAAAAATTAAGTCATATCTAAACAATAGGAAAAATATTAATTGCTCAGGGGAAGGCTGAGCCAATACAATAAAAATGACCTACCTACGTTAATTTATTTATTTAGTTCTATAACAATAAACCTATCAAAATATTTTATAGATCTAGAAAATATAATAGCCAAATTCATCTGGAAGAATAAAACCTCAAGGATATCAAGGGAATCAATGAAAAAAAATGTGAAAGTTGGTGGTTTAGCGCTACCATATGTCAAACTGTATTATAAAGTGGTAATTATCAAAACAATCTAGTTCTAGCAGAGAAATAGAGAGGTGGATCAGTGGAATAGAATAGGTATAAATTACACTATTGTAAATGAATATAGTAATGTGATATATGATAAAGTCAAAGAGCCAAGCTTTTGGAATAAAAACGCATCATTTGGCAAAATCTACTGGAAAAACCAAAAAGCAGTATGGCAAAAACTAAGCATAGACCAACATCTCACACCATATATTAAAATATGGTAAAAAATTTGGTATATAATTTAAACATAAAGGGTAATACCATAAGGAAATTAAGAGAGCATGGAATACGTTATCTGTCAGATTTATGGACAGTTAAAGAATTTAGGACCATAGAAGATATAGAGAAAAATACAAAATATAAAATAGATAATTTTTATTATGTAAAATTAAAGTTTTGCACAAAAAAACCCAAAATTATAAGGGAAGCAGAAAACTGGGAAAGAATATTTGAAACAAGTGTCTCTAATAATGACCACATTTCTCAAAATATATAGAGAACTGAATCAAATTTGCAAAAATACAAGTACTTCCTCAATTGATAAATAGTCAAAGGATATTAACAGGCAGTTTTCAGATAAAGAAATCAAAGGTATTTATAGTGATATAAAAATGCTATAGATCATTATTAATCAGAGAAATGCAAATTAAAACAAGTCTGAGGTATGACCTCACTCCTTATCAGAGTGACAAATATAACAAAAAAGGAAAAGATTAGATGTTGAAAGGGATGTGGGAAAACTGGGACACTATTCCACTGTTGGTAGAATTGTAAATTGCTCCAACCCTTCTGGAGAGCAATTTGGAACTATGCCCAAAGTGCTTCCAAATCCTTTGGTCCAGTAATACCACTGCTATGTTTATATCCCAAAGATATACCAAGAAAGAGAAGAAAAAGGCCTATTTATGCAAAAAGATTTATAGTAGCTCTTTTTGTGGTGGCTAAGATTTGAAAATCAAAGGAATGCCCATCAATTGGGAAATGGCTAAACAAGCTGTGGTATATGATGGTGATTGTATATTATTATGCTATAAGAAATGACAAGAGGAGTTCAGAGCCAAGATAGCCAAGTAAGAAAGCAACTCATTGCAGCTCTCCCAGATTTCCCCTCTAGACCAACATAAAACTGCATCTGAATTCACCAAAGAACAGGAAAACAATCTACCAGCCCAGCAGGAAAGGTCTGACTTACCTGGGTGGGAGGGAAGTGAGGCCCAGGAGCAGCAGCAACAAAAACAGCTTCTGGGCTCACAGCAGAGGCTTACAACAGACCTCTGAGCCAGTTGAACAGTAGTGAAGCCCCGCCCAAGCAGATCAACTACAGATTCTCACCCCTGTGACCTCTCAGCAGAGAGACTTTTTCCAGAGCAAAACCAGCCCCAGGGATTTAGCAGATCATAATAAATTTATTATTCAAGAGATTGTTAACAGAGTAACAGGTTACCATAACAACCCAGCAGCAGGTTGTCTCTATAGGACTTGAAGATCAAAGGGATCACTCCTCCAAGGCCTAGCTGACACAAAATGAGTAAAAAAACTATGAAAAACAAAACTGAAAAAGTTTTACTATTGACAGCTACTTCAATAAAAGAAAATCTCAAGGCCCAAATAGAGAGGAGGACAGTAACAAAATGATTACAGGTGAACCTTCAGAGAAAAGTACAAATTGGCCTCAGGCACAAAATAATTTCCTGGAAGAGCTTTAAAAGGACTTTGAGGGGAAGGTAGGTGGTGCAGTGGATAGAGCACTGGCCCTGGATTCAGGAGGACCTGAGTTCAAATCCAGCCTCAGACACTTAACACTTACTAGCTGTGTGACCCTGGGCAAGTCACTTAACCCCAATTGTATCCCCCCCCCCAAAAAAAAAGGACTTTGAAAATCTAATTAGAGAGGTTTAGGAAAGATTGTAAGTGATGCAGCAGAACCATGAAAAAGAAATACAAAATAATAATATAAAAATACAACAAATTACTGAGGAAAATAATTCCCTAAGGAACAGATTTGGCCAAATGGAAAAGGAATTACAAAACGTAAATGACAGTAGGTAGAATTCTTCACTCATATAGTTATTCTGAGCCTTATACATGATAAAGTATGTAAAGTCTTGAAAATATTACATTGCATAGATATGGCAGTTTTAATTATTATTGTTTTAGTTCATGAATAAACATGCATAAATAATAAGGTAGACCCCATGCCTACATGTAAGCCATGTGATTCACATTGAATGAAGCAAGAGAACAACTTGGAAATATACAAGGATATATACTCTTTAATACTAAAATGGTTGTGTGTCCTTATTGAAGTGGTTAGTCCTACAACCAGTGCAAATAGCAACCCATGCTTTCTTGCCCTATCTCATTCTCAACCATGATTTTTTTTATATACTATTTTTTTTTTGATGGGGCAATGAGGGTTAAGTGACTTGCCCAGGGTCACACAGCTAATAAGTGTCAAGTGTCTAAGGTTGGATTTGAGCTCAGGTCCTTCTGAATCCAGGGATGGTGCTTTATCCACTGCTCTATGTAGCTGCCCCTCAACCATGAATTTTGATAAAGCCTTTTTAGACCACTTCCCTTGGAGACCATTTTTGACTATAGCATGGATATCAGTGCCATACTAAGGTTCTCTGTTATTTCTTAATCCTGCTGTATTTGCCAACACTATTGCCTTTAACCTGAAGAAGTGTATAAGTAACAAAAAATCTAAGTATATAATCTTTCTGTTATAAAAATAAACAACCCTAGAGTTGTAAGGGAACTCAAAGGTCATTTGTTTCCATTCATATCTGATAAGAAGGGACCTTTTCAATATCTATAAATGGTCATGTTACCTTTGCTTATAGACCAATAGCTAAGGGGATGACAATACTTTCCAAGATATCTCATTTGCTTTGGAATTTAATTATTTTTAATTATTAAGAAGTGATTTTTTCTAATTTTCTTAAGTAGAACCAAATATTACTTTCTACAACTTCCCTACATTGTCCCTAGT
This sequence comes from Dromiciops gliroides, assembly GCF_019393635.1. Taxonomy (NCBI): domain Eukaryota; kingdom Metazoa; phylum Chordata; class Mammalia; order Microbiotheria; family Microbiotheriidae; genus Dromiciops; species Dromiciops gliroides. The sequence goes on along the minus strand of NC_057861.1, from coordinate 663,591,601 downwards.
TTTGCTTGACTGTAGTATGGTAAACAACTATAATTGCTCTTCTACCTAAATATTAGAAAAAGGAAACTAATACAAGTTTGGGGAATGGTTGAAAGGCAGTATAGAGTGATGCCACAGCAATAATTTTGATGATGATGTTACTGTTTTGGAGGTTTCTACATTTTATCTGTCTCGGAACCTGCTACTGAGGTGCTTGCTCTGCCCATATGGGTCAATATCTTCTATAAAACATATGGTTTCATTAAACTAGAGTCATCATGATCCCAAATTTCCTGGAGCACTTGACAGTTGAAGTAACTTGCCCACGGTCACACAGGCAGTATGTATAACAGGCACCTAAGTGTTTCTGATTATGAGGCTAATTCTTTATCAATTATAACATGCTGCTGTTCTACCATAAATCTACTGGTGAGCAATGCTAATGCAGGACAAATCAATGTTTATTTACATTCCTTTTAAAACAATATATCTGAGAAAAGGGAAACTAGAAACTGAGGAAGCCATCAACTTAACCTGAGTTCCTTCCTCTGGCTCAATAACAAGAACAAATGAAGGGAAAATCTTTTCCCATTCAAGTAATCTGAGATACTAGGTAGCCATTGCCCAGGAAATAAAACTAAGATTGGAAAGCATTTATGTAGTCCATTATATGACTATTTTACATCTGTTGGGCTCTCTTCTACAACTTCCTTGCACTAATTTTGAATATATCCTGTATAGACTTATACTTGCACATATTGTCTACCCCAATAGAATATAAAGTCCTTGATGGTAGGGACCATTTCATCTTTGTCTTTGTATCCCCATCACTTAGCACAGTGCTTGACACAGGGTAAGCACTGAATAAATGAAAATTGACCAATTAATGCACTTGACAAAACCAGCAAATGACAAAACCAGGATTCAAACTCAAGTTTTCTGATTGCAACTTCATTTTGGTTTGTTTGTTTGTTTACTCTCACAAAATACTTTGGCTAGCTCTGGTCAATATAAGGTGTTTTTGTTGGTTTTGTTTTGTTTTTTCCACATTATGTTACTAAACCAGACATTTGGGAATAAGCTTTGTACATATTTAAACTAACAAATCCTTAATTGAAAGCAGAGTTGTTAAATGGAGCATAGAAGAACAAGAGACGGTTTATTTGTTAAGGTAGATTGATCATGGGAATTTTAAAAACTTCAACAAGTAACCTTCCTTAAAGGGAGATTAATTTTTTTGGCATAACCATTTGATGTTTCACTTTCTTGAGATGAATGCATTAATATCAAGGTGTCTACTATGTCTTTCTGCTAATAATCCCGCCCTCTGAAATACCCCCTCTGTTTGTAGTTTAAAAAAAATAAAGACAAAAAACAACCCAAATAAAGGATGGAAAGTTAAGAGTGCTGGCTTCCCAAATGATGAAAGGTAATAGAAAATATACCAAGAGCTGTCAAAGATTTAATGAAGTAAATCCTAGAATCAACAAATATAATATACTTTATTCTCCAAAATTGGCAAAACTTGTTCAAGCACAAGGCAATCTTGAAAGCAACTATTATGTGGTTCTCCTCAATGTGGAAAGTGACTAATAGCTTTCTCAAAATATGTCAGGCTATATTGTTTTTGAAATGGACCTTATTGTATTTGTTCATCCTAATATCAAAGACTTTGCAAACTTGGCATTATACCAAATAATGGTCTTGAAATTAAAGAAGCATATTTGCCTGCCCATTTACAGAACACAAATGCACAAATAGGTATTTCTGTTATAATTAGTAGAAAGAATAAATGCTTTGACTTGTACTGAAGGAGAAACTCTGAGTTTAAGGCCCAGCTCTGCAACTTACTAGAAATTTGACCTTGGGCAAATCACTTAAGCTTTCTGAGCTGTTTTGTCACACCCTCTGCTTGTAAGAAGACTATGATAATATTCCCACTACCCAAATAACAAGGTTACTGTGAAAATAAAGTGCTGAATAAATGATAAATAATTTAAATTGTGATATACTAATTTTAGAATTGATTCACCCCAAAATGTACATATATAAATAAACATGAAATATAAAAGGATCTTCAGAATGATTTAATCCAGCCTGTTCATTTGTTATATAAGAAAACTAAACATCAAAGAAGTCAAATGATGTACCAAGGTCAAAAAGCTTATTAAGCACAGAACCAGAACTATAATCCAGGTCTTCTGATTTAACCTAACATTCCTTCTATTACACTGCACAGAACATACATGTACACTTAAATATATGAATATAGTATATTAACTCTAAACATCCTCAGTTTATATTCTGTAAATTTATGTATTATTAACTGGAGTAGCTTCATACAACAGTATGAATAGTATAGTATAATAATACTATAACATATGAGTATCTTAATGCAATTCACTTAATTTACATGTATTATAACACCAATGATTACTTCTGTCAATTCATACTCTTTTGTCAAGCAAAATTCTTGCAAGTCTTCATAGAATTAATCTAAGTCTTATGTATCTACCAATGGTTCTTTAAGGATTTATGGAATATTTATGCAACAATTGGATTGCCTGTTACTGATGGCTATTTTTATACTACATGACTGGCTTACTGCCTTTTCTGGTTATCTCTGTCTTTGGTGATTATACCTGTAAGTTATAATGGGCTTTTGGTCAATGCCAAAGGCCCCAAACAGAGGAGATTAATCTAGACTGATTGAATTAAGTGAGACTGAGAACAACTTTGCTGATTAGTCCACTTAAAGTTAATTCAATTAAAGCTACACCTGCCTGACTCCCAAGAGGGAGTGTACTCAGAGGCTGTGGACTATGACATCAACATGAGACCACCCTCAAGTTCAGTGAACCAATGGATTTGGATGATGTTAACTAATCAGCTTGAAGCAGTGTGTAAGGACCGCCTCTCCTCCCTCCGGACCTATAAAAAGCTTCCACATGCAGTTTGTTCTAGGAGTTCATGGCTAAAGCAGGATTGTGGTAGAGGACTTGAGGAAGATCTAGACCAGGCTGGAGCTCTAGGCTAGATAGGTCTTTTCTTAACTTTCTGAACTCCACGTGTTCTCTTTTCACTAATACCTGGTATGCTTTAATAAGTGCTTAATGCCCAAAGACTGTTTTTAAAGCTTCTAATTTAAGGTGACCACACATTTAGTTTTACTCGTCACATACATATTTCTTTCCAGTAAGTTATCAACAATAATTTACTATACTCGTATTTTCTATTTTTATGTATGTACATACATCTCTTTATGTAATTCTCAACATTTTTGTCATGACCCTCTTTGGCAGTCTGGTGCCGCCTAAGAATCCTTCACCAAAAAGCTTTTTGCCCTCATTCTTAATTGAAGGAAATGCAAAATTTCACTTAGAGATGAGTGAAATAAAGATGTATTTTTTCCCATCCAAGTTTCAGTACCCTCTAAAATCTATCTATAACCCTCAGCTTAAGAAGCCCTGATCTAGAGATGTCAGAAAAATTAAAAATGTGAAGAACAAGAGATAGCAGCATCTCCTTAGTCACCAACATAGTTTAATCTGCTATATTCAAGGGGACAAATGGATTCAGGCCCTGGATTGTAGGCAGTTTCATTGTGTAAGAAAAATGTGTTTGTTTTCTGGGAATATTTCACAACATCAAGATAAATGAAGTCTGGTAATTTCAGGTAGAGTTAATTATAAGATGAATGGAATAATTCATGGGCTCTAATTGCCTGGTCTAAGGGTTTTAAATTCTGTAGATAATTCAACCCCATAGGACAAATCAATATGCCTAGAGGAACAGCACAACCATGCTCTGAAGGCTACTGTTACTGCTTCAGTAAAACAAGTATCTGAATTATTGTAGGTACATGTCGTGAAGAATCTAGTCTTTTTTAAAAGACTGTGGTTAGTATTTCCTAACTGTCTCCACTGCCATAAAATGCACTGTATTTTCAGGAGAAATTAATATGTCTTCATAAGGTTTTGATATTTAGTAAAGGGAATGTGGAGCCAGTTAGGTAGCACAGTGGATAGATCTCTGAGTCTAGAGTCAGGAAGACCTGAATTCAAATCCATCCTGAGACACTTACTAGCTTTGTGACCCTTAGCAAGTTATTTAACCTCTGTTTGCTTTAATCCAGTAGAGAAGAAAATGGCAAACCACTCCTGTATCCTTGCCAAGAAAATCTCATGGGCAGTATTGGCATTCTAAAATGCACAGGTTCACAAATAGTAAGACACTACTGAACTACTGAACAATAGGAGAAATGTGTTCTCTAATGACTTCTTCCTTTGTTTCCAAGTTATAGCCAGGAAGTCAATCACTTAGGGAAAATGCTTCTATAAACGCAAAGGGAAGAATTGAGTCAATTAATTGAATAATTTGATTTGTGTCATAAAAATATTTTTTTCCTGCATTATCTTAATCATGAAAGTGCATGGAGTTTGGGTTTAGTAGCTTGAATTACTGAAATAGGGATTCAACTCTTTATATGTCATGTGTTGACATGTCTCCCAAGTATGTGTTGGGAAGATAATTTGTGAATAGTTCTGTTTAATTTGGGGGCATGGAGTGGAGGAATTGATAGAATCCTGTGATTTCAGTGGTAGAAGGTACTCCTGATGAGGAAACTCCCTCTATCAATGCAAATTGGTGAATAATTTACACTTTAGAACATTTAAGAATTGCCTAAGGGCATGGAGAGATCAGGTGACTTGTTCTGGGCTACAAATAGCTTTCTGGATCTAGGACAGGACTTTAAATCCACTCTTGCTGTCTTGGAAACAAGATAGCTATCTACTACATAAGATCAGAAATAGAGAATGGAAATAATTAACTTCGAGATTTGCCAGTATAATCAATCTTTCAAGTGCCTATGGAATTGTAGGTTTAGAAGTTAAAGGGACTTAAGGAGTCATGTAGTCTAAACCCCTCACTTTATAGATAAGGAAACTAAAGACCAGAAAAAAAGGGAAAGGAGGATGAGAGAAGATAATAAGCATTTATTTTGTGCCTACTATGTGCTAGCCACTGTGCTAAGGACCTTACAAACCTTACAACCCTGATGGGTAGGTGCTATTATTAATCATAATTTTACAGTTGAAGAAACCGAGGAAGACAATAGTTGAATGATACTGAGTCACACAGTTTGTAAGAGCTTGAGGTTGGATTTGAACTCAGTTCTTGTGAGGAAATGGGGATCTTTGTCTCCTCTCAAGGGTTCCCCTGGGGAATAAAAGTAGACACTCAAATGCTAATATGCACAGATAGAGAAATTTCCCCTGGGGAAGAGGGGTGGGAATACTGTGTCCAATTAGCCAGTTCTTGCCCATAGATTGTAACCCATGAGTAATGGAAATAATGGTGAAAAAGGGGAGGGGCCAATCACATTAGGGACTAGGAGATAAAAGGCCTTGGAGCCTCCACTTTGTTGTCACCCACCAGCTGGACACAGGGTGGCCCATTCTTGCGAGAATGAGAATGACAATAAATGAGCCTTTGACATATCACTACTGCTGAGTTTCAGAAATTATTGAGGAGTGATTTTCCTCACAGTTCTTTTTGACTCCTAGCCTGGTGCTCTTATACACTGTGTCACCTAATAAAATCACACAGGGAGTAAAATGACAGAGCTGAAATTTAAACTCCAGTCTCGTGATTTCAAATACCCCATTTTTGACAGTGGGCCCCTTATGTGCTAGTGTAGCCCATACCACATAGTTGTGAGACATCTGACCACCTACCTTCTTCTTTCTGGTCCTCAGTTTCCTCATATGTGAAATAAAGTATTTGGACTAGATGTTCTCTAAATCCCTCTGATTTATCTTTAAAATACTATAATCCTCCTAAAGATTTCAGGGTATCTGTACATAATTAATTCTTTTCTACCCACTGAATGTGGAGAAGGAATTGAGTATTTTAAGAATAAACAAGAGAAAGATACACACAGAGACACGAATATACATTTCTCTACTGATTCTCCAGTACCAGTTATGCCTGAGTCATGAATTCCTGTTGTTTGTGTTTGTTTGTGGCTTTTTGGTGGGAGTGGAGAGATAAGAATGAAAAAGAAAGGAAGACTAGGGCACAGTCACTGTCATGTTGTTACAAGGAAATAACTGGCAAAAGAACAGGGTAATTTGGAAACCTAAATAGATTTAGGCTGCATCTATCCCATAGGCAAAAGACTAAGTGAAGAACAAACATAACAAGGAACATCAAAAGTACAGTCATATCCACAAAGTACAAAAACCCTGACACGTCTAATATTCTTGTTGAATTGGTCAAATGTTTTGGTGTCATGGCAATTAAAACATACAATTGTTTTAATATTTGTCTGTTCTAAATCTGTATTACAAAGATAAATTTGAGGTAAACCTTAAATTGAACAAAAGGAACTGCATTATTAAAATAAATGAAAGTAACTATCACTATTAAATGGTAGATAGATTAACCATTTATTAAATACCTATTTTGTGCCAGGCACTGCATACTGGGAATAAAAATACAAGAAAAAAACAGTCCCTGACATCAAGGAAGACAATACATCTAAGTGAGCTGAAGGGGTTGGGGGTAGAGGAGAGGAGGGATTTGCTAGATAAGAGGTGTTCTGGGGTGTTCTGGGAAAAATTGGTGGGGGTTTGGGGTCCTTAGGAATTCCTTTTTAAAGAATTACTCCCCTTCCCCCCCCCCCCCGCCGAAAAAAAAGAATTACACCCTCGGACAGCTAGGTGATGCAGTGGATAAAGCACCAGCCCTGGATTCAGGTGGACCTGAGTTCAAATCCAGACACTTAACACTTTATAACTGTGTGACCCTGAACAAATCACTTAACTCTCATTGACCTGCTTTAAAAAAAATACACCCTCTCACACACAAATCTAATTAGAATAAAATAATATTTTATTTGGGTACTAGAGTAAAGAAAATCTTGAGACAAGTCCCAAGGGTGGATAACATAGCACAGAGATGTTGGTACTCTGAGATAACTATCTCCTGGAGTGGGAGACAGGCAAATACTTATATAGAGGACCAATGATGTTCCAATTGGGTGATCATCTGACTATGGAAAGTTCCCTTAGTGGGAGTGATCACCTGAGGGAGGACAGTCCCCCACTAGTGGTGGCTGGGGGAAATTAGGTGAGAGGCTCCTTCATCTCAGTCCCTCTCAGGCCACTCAGGCAGCAGCCTAATGAGCTTATCTCTCTTGCTTCAAGGTGTGTCTCAAGGAGAAGACCCTTGTCAGCTGTTCAGGACAAACTTTAATGGTCATAACCCTGTAACGTGTGGTATCATGGGTTGCTTCAAATTTAAAGAGTAAAATATTTGCTATGGGTGATTATTCAATTGGAGGTTCAGAGAAGAACTCACAGATCAGAAGAAGAGACCACCCTGGTGAAGATGTTATTAACATAAGGAGGCTCCTGGGGAAGAGGTGGTTTGGAACATTATTATTATAATCTCAGCCCTATTAGTTTCCTCTCCAGACAGAGGATACTCTGGAAGCTATTCCCCTGCACAGAGCCCAGACTCTTTTTGATAAAAAGAGAAAATACAAGCTGACTCTCTAGGCCTTAGAACATTCTTGTGAGGTAGGATTATACAGTTTAGAGCTAGAGGGGATATGAAAGATCATTCTTATTCCTTGAGAAAACTGAGAATCGGGCAATGTAAGCTATGATCACACAGAATAACTGAGCCAGGCCTCAAACCTAGTTCCTTTGATTATACAAATTCATAGCTATTTACATTATACCACAATGTTTCTCTAAGATATTTAAGCACAGGTTGAACTGGTTTCCTCAATCAAGGATATTGAAGTAAGCTAAATAAATGGCTTATCATAGAATTAGGACCCTTTGACATTCTGTTCTGTAGTAATTGTGAGGAATATCAGCTCATGGAAGTGTAATGGTGGGAAAATGGGGTATGGGGTTGGGGTAGGGGATGGGGTTCTTAGGAATTCCTCTTTAAAGAATTACACCCTCTTGCACACAAAACTTAGAATAAGGTGATAGTTTATTTAGGAGCAAGGGAAGGGAAGGGTGGGGGGAGGGAAACCATGAAAGAAATCCTTGCACTTTTCATGGGGAGACTGGCACAAAGCACATGGCTCAGAGGTACCAAATCTCCTGGAACAGGAGACTGGAAGGTACTTTTATAGAGGACTGATGGGGATGGACCATCTGCCCGCGAAAAGTTCCTTTAGTGAGAGAGGACCATCCCCCACTGGTGGTAGGTGGGGGAATTGGGTGAGGAGTGGAGGACCATCCCCCACTGGTAGTGACTAGAGGAATTGGGTGAGGGGTGGTTACAGATCCCTCTTCAGAACACAAAGGCCGCAGTCACACCCAAATTTATCTCCCCAAGGTAAGGGAGACCAGAATGAAGGGTAGGAATCTGAAGCTAGCTCAGTTCGATTTGGTTCAGTTTATCTCTCTAGGCATTATCTGTCCTCTGGTTTAGTTTCTCAAGGAGAAGGTTCCTTGATGTGCCCCAGAGAACTTCTGGGGTGCTCTGTATCCCATGACAAAAGGATGAATTCAGATATGTATTTTGTTGTTGTTGAGTCATTTCATAAAAGATACTGGAGCAGTTTACCATTTCATTCTCCAGGTCATTTCACAGATGAGGAAGATGAGACAAAAAGCATTAAGTGATTTGCCCTGGATCATAGAGGTTGTAAATATCTGAGGCTGCATTTGAACTCAGGAAGATGTCTTCCTTATTCTCAGCCTACTGCTTTCTATCCACCATGCCACCTAACTGTCTTCAGAGGTGTATAGCCAGTTTAAAGATCCCAGTTAGACTCTTTTAGAAGTATACAGACTATTTGCTAACAATTCTCCATTTATTTGAAGGTTGTTTGTTGAGAATAGTGCTGTAAATGCTACCCTTAATTAAAGAGCATTGTAAATAGAACACGAGGTACTATCTCATCACTCCTTTGATTTAAAAATGTGAAATAGACTTCATCACAACTAACTCCCACACTGGATACTTTGTAGGGATTAATGACTGGCTGCCTCTGACCATCAGCTCCTGGATCATCATTAATCCGAATGCCAGGCCCAGTACTTTGATTATTATTGCTATAATCAGGCTTGTTATCTGCCTTAATCAGACACTGCAACCACAGGAGCTCAACACTTTTTACAACATACTGAACCTACTGCTCTATTATATCTCCATTTGCTGTAATACAGTCATTTAAAAAGAGAACAAAATTAGAGGCCTAGAGAGTAGCTCGCACAGTTGAGATATTCCAAATTAATGATCTACAAAGCTCATACATTCTAAGAAAAAGATGAACTAGACCTCTTTCTGGTGTGGTAGAGAGAATGGTAGACTTGGAGTTAGGAGGCTTGGGTTTGAATCATAGTGGTGACATTTATTTCACCTCTCATCCTCATTTTTCTCATTGTAAAATTAAGATTATTTTTTAACTAAATAGCTCCCTGAGTTTTGTGAGGTAAGTGCTCTGTAAACTCCAGAGTACCTTAAGGAAACATAGTCTGAGGATAGCTGCAAATAACTAGAACATAGGTTGCCAGCTCTACATCATCCCTGCATTGTTTCCACGTGATGCTACAGGATAATTTATCTGAAAGCCAGATTTAGGACATGATGAGAATTGAAAGAAATGCACCTCTCGGAACCTAAATAGCAAATGGGTTTGGAGGAATTCCCTCAGAGATGAATCCATAATGAAAAAAATGAAGACCTGTAGGTTTTTTTCTCTGCTGTCTAAGATGAGCTGTGGGTCTGATTCACAAGAGTCTGGAAACATCCTTGAGATTAACATTTATTAAGTGCTTACCATGGAGCAGGCACTATGCTCAGTCTTCTCAGCAGGTACTACCAACCAACAACTGTAATTCAGTAGTGGAGTAGCCAGTGACAACTCATTGGAGAAAATAATTCAACAGACAACATTCATCATGGGGAATGACAACTTTGGAGGCAGGGATGTTTTCAAGCTACTGTCCAACCTGCAAGCATGAGTTGTTTAGGTTATAAGAATTCCCTCTACTATTATGGAGATTGAAATCTGTGGGATATTGTGCCCTAATATGTACAAGCCAGGGGTGGATTTTTCTCATAATTTATTTTGTATTCAGGTTTTTTTAATATCATAAACACTTTTATTTAAAGTTTTAGTTTCCAATTTTTATCCCTCATTCCCTTCCTCCCCTCTGCACCTCCCTGAGGTGGCAAACAATCAGATATAGGTTATATGTATATGATTATGTAAACCATTACCATATTTGTCATTTTGTGCAAGAAAACTTGATTAAAAGAAAAAAAGTGAAAGTCTGTTCCATCACTATCAGTTCTTTCCTTGGAGGTGGATAGTACGTTTCATCAATAGTCCTTTGGGATTGTCTTAGATCATTGTATTGTTGAGAATAGTCAAGTCATTCACACTTCTTCATCAAACATTATTTCTGTGTCTGTGCACAATGTTCTCTTGGTTATTGTCACTTCACCATTGTATTCTGTTTTAAGAAAATGTTTGAGGGGCAGATAGGTGGTGCAGTGGATAAAGGACCAGCCTTGGATTCAGGAAGACCTGAGTTCAAATATGGCCTCAGACACTTGACACTTACTAGCTGTGTGATCCTGGGCAAGTCACTTAACCTCCATTACCCCACAAAAAAAAAAGAAAGAAAGAAAATGTTTGCTTTACTATAATTTCATATATTTTATTTTTACTGCTTACGGAGATTCAGAAGAAATTGAGTGTCTTTCCTTCTTTTGTGCTGTGGATTAGATGAGCAATTATCAATTGGTAATTACCAAAGGGTTATTTGAATACCAGGGCAGGTAGCTTATAAGGTGGATAGAGCACTGGTCCTAGAAACAGGAAGACCTGAGTTCAAATGCAGTCTCAGATACTTACTAGTGTTGAAAATTAAATATAGTTTTTGTTTTCCGGACTCCTACAAAAAAATAAATCAGAGAAATTTATTTTATAATATCTTCTGCAATTTGTTTCCATACCTGTCCTTCCAAAAACAAACAAAAACAAAACTATCAGAGAGCATGTCTCCTACAGGACAAAACCAGATCAGATCAGAGAAATTATTTTTATATTTCTCTTACAGGAAAAAACAGATCAGAGACAGACAAAAATATAGTACTGTATGGAGCAAACTGCCTCAGTTTACCCAAATAACTCGAGGAGACCACCAAGTCAAGCAGACACAGATTTATTACATTCCCATAGGAATGGGCAAGCTCAATACCTGAACCGCACCAGCTAATACATGCCTTGACCTTATATAGGAATGTTGATCAGAGGGGAAGTCCCCACGCACACTAGGTCAAGCTCACAATCTAACATCCAATCCTGTCTCACCCAGGGTGAGTGTTCAGCTCGTGATCAATGTATGGAGACATGCATACGTGTTCCAGGAACAACAAGGGGGAAAAGGGGAGGGGGAACAAGGTCAAACCAAAGGAAGAGGAAACAGGGGAGTGACAGTCAGATGTTTCAGATCTCACAGTTCCCACTGACTCCCCTCTCCCGCCCCTGTCTCTAAAGATATTCAACCTGAATAACAGGAAGAGTCACTCAGGTGCTTTAGCATTGTTTTGTAGTTGTGTTAATTCTAGAAGGATGACAGGGTTAAAATTTATCTTCGGCTATGTTGGGAAGTCAAAGAAATAGAATAAAGAATAAAAGAATAACACATTGTTGGGACCCTAGGGTCAAGGGGATTCTGCTCTGAGAAAAAGAGACATGTCACTTAACATCTGGTCTCAACTCAATTGCTGCATCCTGTGCCAAGCCCTGTCCTTTCTTCTTGAGTCCAGAGTATTGAATTGGTGGGCAAACTCCCTGACCCACTGACTGGGGTTCTGACACATGATGGATTGCAGACAAAACTAATATGTAGCTGACAAGTGGGGAGACTGAGCAGAAGTAAAAATACTGTTTATTGGCAATAAAACTTAAAGGAGACAGTTAGAATTTGACAAGCAATGAACTTCTAAACGAACTATACTGGGGCAGGGCTGGGTACCTTCCAGACCCCATCCTCAGAGTTTAATCTGACTCAAATCCATAATCATATCATACAGTACAAATTTATTTGTCCCAAGAAGAACAAGCATGATTCATGCTGGAGACCCCTCCCAAAGGAGCTCAAAGACTCCTTCTTTCTAAGGGTATTTAAGGTTTCTTTGCTCACTGGTTACTAGCTAACTTCATTAGCATGATACTAGTCAACCTAAAGCAAATAATATAAATGTAAATTAGTTGAACAATACAAATTAGTTTAACAGTTCAACTTAAAGCAGATGCTATGATTAGATTATGTGGAAACAGGAAGGGTTTTATCTAAAACCAGGGAGTCTAGATAGTTGATAAGGAGATTTACTCACTTTGGGAAAGAAGATAGTGAATAGGGACTTATCAGTTGAAGTTTAGTCAAAAGAGGCATTTTGATTTGTTCACTCTCTTGGGGAAAGAAGTTAGTAAATAGGGACTTATCTATTAGCCATCTGGGTTCAGTTTAGAGTTTTAATCAAAGGGCATTTTGCTTCTATTTATCCAGGGTCTCATGAAATCCATTTGGATAACAAGGCAGCTCCATCAAATCCAGGTGATCCATACATTTATATAAACACTAGCTATGTGACTAGCAAGTAACTCAACCTCTGCTTGATTAAAAAGCCTTGTCTATCCAGATCACTGCCTTGTCATGGAAGAAGGGCTTGCAGAGCTGAATTAAACTATGAGACAAGCTGTGCAGAGTAAGCCAAGATGAACAGGTCATAGTGGAAAGGTCTGACAAAAAAGGAAGAAAAAAAGAAAAGAAAAAGGTGATCCACTGCAGAAGGAAAGAGCAAAGTGCTCCAGTATCTTTATCAAGAAGAACCCATGGAAAACATAGCCCATGGGTTCCTAAAGAGTCTAACATAGCTGAACAACTATTTGAAACCATAGACCTGCAAGTAAATAAATCAGAGCCATGTTGTTGGACATAAGAGATAGGTGGTAGTGTTACATAAATAAGTTATTATTCTGATTTGCCAGCCTGTAAGTAGAAATGCTAAGAAAAGCTCATGTTTTCAGGTGTATGCTCCTACTAATTACATTATTTTTTCTGGTTGTTTTTATGAATGGATAAATGTATGTGTGAATAAAAAACAAAACAAAACTATATATTAAATGTTTACTAAGTACCATGCATAATGCTAAGTGCTAGGGATACAAATACAAAAGCAAGAGGCCCATGGTCTTGAGTAACTTTTATTAAAGCAAGGGGAGACAACACATATGTGCCAATACATAAGGGGATCATGGTATGGCTATCCCTTGATATGCCTTTTCTTGAAACAATGGTAGTGTTGCTTTGATTACAGTTGGTAGATCAAGAAGATCATCACAGAAAATGCAGGTTCTCCTTCATTTATATCCCAGAGCAGCTCCAATCGGAGAGTGCCTACCAAAACAGAGTAGTATCCCCCAAGGCTCAGTTCCCATTTCCACACTTTTTCCTAGCCAGAAATTATACCTCCCACCTATGACTCTCCTATTAATTGGTATCCTCCATTTACTTTGTTGCTTTACTCTTTTAGTTATTTCTCTACATTTCTTATTTTTCCTTATTAGATTGAATGGCCCTTGAGGGCAAAAGGCCATGTCATATTTATATTTGTATTCCACTTAGTTTCATCTAGTTGGCACTGAATGAATATTTGCTGAATTGAATAGAGTAATACTGAAGTCATAATCCCCAGCCAAGTAAAATATCCCAAAATGGAGGAAAATTTAATGTATGGGAGTGGAAACCATGGCCATTAAAACCAATTGATATTTTCAAATCAATCTTTTCTTCAGTCAGTCCATAAACATGTATCAAGCACATTCTATATGACAAGCACTATGCTAAATTCTGGGAATATAAAGAAAGTCCAAAGACTATCCCTACCTTCACAACCTAATGAGGGAAGACAACTCACACAATACACATGCAAACACAATGAAGCTGAAAAGCAGGGAGCAAGGAGGAAAGTTAGCCAATGAAAGGGTGTATTTATGAAATCCAGAGGGCTTCAAATGGGTGGGAAATGATGAGATGAATGTTCTGGTCGTCCTCTTTAAATGGAAGACTTGGGAATAAAGGTGTATGCCCTCTAATCAGAAGAAAAGAGGGACTCCAGGGGAAGGCAATAATGAAGAGATATGCATTTTAAGGATAATATGATCTTGCAGCATAATAAAAATTCTGAGGGCATAATGATGAAGTCAGAGAAAGAAGACTGTGTGGAAAATTGAGATGGATGACCTGGGTGTACATCCTTAAATGTAAGCTTTAACATCTTCTTCTTTATTTCCCCTTAAACAACATCTTTGGTTTGCGACCATTGGTATTTTCAAAGTTTATTTAAACGTTTTTGGAAAGATAGTTGAGCCATTTCTTTCAATTACAGGAAAAAAGAGAATTGCTTTAGCAATAGGTATTGTTAAATATGAGGTATAGGGTATATTCAGGGAAGACTAGTACCTCTGTGTGTGGGCTGCCAAGCCATTTTTTTTTTGTAGGGTAACGAGGGATAAGTGACTTGCCCAGGATCACACAGCTAGTAAGTACCAAGTGTCTGAGGTTGGATTTGAGAGCTCAGGTCCTCCTGAATCCAGAGCTGGTGTTTTATCCACTGTGCCACCTAGCTGCACCCCATACCAAGCCATTTTCAAGGCCGCTTTCCACCTTTGCTTGGTACCTGATCTACCTAACTCTCACCTGTGGCTCCAAGAAGCTATACTATGCACAGTGATGACACCTTGGTAAACTATTTCAATGAACAGGTTAAACCACATTGAGGGTAACCAAGGGAGTCTCAAAGCCATCAGTGATTTAGGGGTGTGTGTACCCCAAGAATGTGAAGAATTCCCCTGGTGGAATGGGAATATAAGAATACTTTGTTCCAATGGCCATGAAGGGTCCTAAAACAGGCAGAGTGGAGTGCTTAGAGCTTGGTTAGACATCAAAGATACCAAGTTCATCCACTGCATCCTAAGCCATCTCTAGTCATCTTGACTCTATCCTGTGACTGGACTGTGAGAACTCTGGAAGCAAGAATGAGTCCAGTGACATTGTACAACACTGCCTCACTCAAATACAATTTTTGTACTAGTCAAAAGATATTACCCATATCATTTTGCCATTTTTACCTATGCCAAGACTAAAGTGGAGGGAGGGTTGGTGCCTAATTTTTGTTTTCAGATGACTGTGCACTCAGTGCAGCCTCTGAAACTGAGATACAGAAAACTATGGATTGATTCCCTGATTCTTGTGCTAATTTTGGCATAACAATTAACATCATGAAAACACAGATGCTCCAACAGTCAGCACCACACCAACCATACATAGAACCATCAAGTTATATGAAATGGAGAAGTTATGAATATGTGGATAAGTTCACTTACCTTGGCAGTATTCTTTCCAGAGATAGACACATTGATAATAAGGTTGATGCACACATTGCCAGAGCTAGCTCGGCATTTGGGAGGCTCTGAAGGAAAGTGTGGGGGAAAAGAGGTATTAGACTGACTACGAAGCTGGAGGTCTACAGAACCATTGTGCTGACCACTTTGTTATCTACCTGTGAAACCTGGACAGTTTATCAGCACCATGTCAGGAAACTGAATAGCTTCCATTTGAATTGTCCTAGGAAGATTCTCAATATCACCTGGCAGCATAAGATACAAGACAGTGATGTCCTCTCTCGAACTAAACTGCCAAGCATTCAAACTCAATTTCAGAGTGCATAATTCTGATGGGCTGGCCATGTTCTAATGCCAAATATAAGCTTGCCTAAAAGACCATTTTATGGAGAACTCACAGAAGGCAAGTGATCACATAGTGGTCTGAAAAAGTGATATAGGGTCCCTCTCAAGGTCTTTCTTAAAAACTTTGGAATTGATTGCATCACATGGGAGACACTGGCATATGACTGCCCAGCATGGAATGTCCCCTTCTGAGAAGGTGCTATGGTTCCAAGAGCAAAGCAGAATTGAAGTAGCACAAAAGAAAGGTAAGATGCACAAATTTAGAGAATCTAACCCAAATGTTCACATGGATTATTTGTGCCCAACCTGTGGTAGAGCATTCTGAGCTCATATTCATCTGATCAGCTACAGTAGGGACACTGTAACTTGACTCTAACATAGAGATGTTGTCCCTTTTCAGAATAAAGGACAACAACCAACCCACCACCAACCAACCAACCAATTGTTAGCTAACAGTTGATATCAGAGAATGAATAAATATAAAGAAGCCATTGATAACTATTTTAGCAGAAAATTTTTTAAATCCTCCAAATTATGTATACAGTAAAATACTGCAAAGCAAGGAATAATCATAAATATTTAATCTAGTAAATGGTGATGGAAATTAATTGTATTTTCTCTTGAGATTTATTAAGACATTATTTCTTTTTCCATAACTGAGGAAGTCATTTTTTTTTTAATTATGCTTTTTTCTCTATTTCACTTGTGAATGTGTTTTTTGGTAAACTCACCAAAATTCAACTTAGTCCTGGGGAATATTTTATTTAACAAATTGAATAAAATTATCAGGGAAATTAATTCTTTAAAGGTCTCAGATTTCATCATTGTTAGTGCTCTTTCTACCACTTTAGAAGCTCAAAAGAGAGTCAGTAGGTTATAATAGATAGGATGAGGATTTGGAGACAGAAGAGAATAAGGTTGGGTCTCTCTTGCTACAATGAATATAAGATAGTGGCCAAGTCATTTCTGCTCTCTGAACTTCAGGGTTCTCATTAGTAAAATGGGAACAGAAGTATTGTAGGATCTACCTCTGACAGATATTTTTGATGATCAAATGAGATCGTTTATGTAAAACAATTTATTAACTTTATTATAGGAAAGATGGGAAGAAAGAACATTAGTGAGGGACTCATTGATTGCCCTAGGGCAGCCCTAATGCTGATGAAATAAGTTTTTGAAGCAGATTTTAAGTCTTTCTTTAAGATTGGCTTAATATAATACTTCTCTTATTTTTTTTTTTTAAGTGAGGCAATTGGGGTTAAGTGACTTGCCCAGGGTCACACAGCTAGGAAGTGTTAAGTGTCTGAGGCCGCATTTGAACTCAGGTACTCCTGACTCCAGGGCCAGTGCTCTATCCATTGCGCCATCTAGCTGCCCCTAATACTTCTCTTATTAATATTACTTTTAGGTTTACAAAGTATTTTTCTCATAACAACCCTTTAAGGTAGGTTGATGTGGCTATTGTTATCATGATTTAACAGAAAGAAAATAGAGGTTAGAGAAATTAGGTAATGTCCATGATTACATGGAAGAGTCTATTCTGGACCTAGAATCTTTTAACTCTGCTTTCTTTCTTTCTTTGCTTCCTGTTTCTTTCTTTCTCTCTCTTCCTTTCTCCTTTCCTTCCTTTCTTCTTTCCTTCTTTTCTAACTCCCTTCCTTTTCATCAACCATGCAATAAGCATTTATTGACCATTATTATGTACTAGCTATTGTTCTAGATGTTGGCTATTCAAAGAAAGAGAAGAAACATTCCATGAATTTAAGAAGTGTACATTATAATGAGGGGCAGAATCTTGTTCTTTAGGCTCTCTATTATTTTTGTTAGTCTCCTGCATTTCAGAGATACTTTCCAGAACAAAATGCCGATTTGAAATGACTTTGTTTTTTGGATTCCCAAAGTCCCAAAGTATCTACTTTTTACTTGATTCATCTTCTTTTCCAGGTATTAGGACTCTTGTAAAAGACTAGATTTTCAGCTTTGTCCAGGATTCACTTCTTTTCTGCCTGCTGAGTCCAGTTGGCACATGGTCATCTCATGCTGATGGCCCCAGCATGTGTTCTAGTGGTATTTTTTCACTTCAATTCTCACTCTTTCCAACCCTGATTTACTTTACATTGCCTTTGTCCTTTCTTATACTTTCCTTTGACTCACTCGCCCTGTATGGCAGATGGCACCTGCTAGCTTTGCTCACTGTCCTAATTGTCTGTAGCTTGATGTGGGCTCTCCTAATGTGGCTTTCTGTCTTCCCAGGTCTACATTTGCTTTTCCTTTTCACCAAATCCCTCTTCTATTTCAGTAAAATGAGGGGGTTAGGCACTCTTTTAAAAAATTTTTCATATCCCTTTTCCTTAAATGCTCTCACCTCAAAAACCATAGCTTTTTAAAAGAAGTCATTTATTTGGTAGACCAGGAGAACAGCAAATTGTCAAATGTATCATTGACTGACATGATCAGATGGACAATTCAGTATCTCTTCTTCAAAGTTATTTAAGCTATTGCTTTCTTGCTGTTGCTTCTAGGCAGAACTCATGCAGACATTCTGAAGATAGAGGCTATTTAAAGCCTTAAAGGGACTCCACCAGGCAGTGCTCTGACACCTAACAAAGTATTGGTACAAGGATAATGTAGCTTATTAAGCTGTACATGAAAAAGCCTTGAAAAAGTATCCCTAGAATTAGAAATAATTTAATAGTATATTTTTCATACAACAGAACATTTCTTTCATCTAAAAAAATCTGATTAAAATGAGTTCCACTTTTATACCTTTAAAACATCCCCATGAATTAACTAGAATTGGTATTTTAATCTCTCCCTCTCTCCCTCCCTCCCTCTCTCTCTCTCTCTTTCACATACACACAACACACACACACACACACACACACACACACACACACACACACACGAACAATTATCCTATTTCCTGAGTCATGGCCAAGATAGACTTGAAATTAGACATTACAATAACAAGAGTGAGGCTCAGTGCAATTCTTTTTTAATAACAATGGGAAGAAAAGTGTCCAAATTGCACTTAGACCAGATCTTGTCCTCAGGTCAAGAATGTCTTGGTTTATTCTGTAAGTAATACCAAGGACTTGACATTACTTCATAGTTTCCCCTGTCCCTACCTGAAACTGACAGGCTTGTCATCTTGCTATATGATTCATCTCAGAGAGAAAAAAAAATCCTGATCAAGGTACTGACTATATCATTGAAGGATATTCACAAATGTCAGGAACTGATTTCTATGGGGAAAATATGACAGATTCTAGTAGTTAAACAGCCTCTGCTTATAAAATTAATTTCTATCCATCAAATCAAATAATTGGACTTCATCGAGAGCAAAAATTCTTTAAAAGAACTGAAACATTATAGATTTTTAAAAAGATAAAATAGCATACCTTCTCATGATACATTCTTCTTTCTCATCCCTTTGTTTTACATATCAATATTTCTGTTTTTAATAATAAACATTTTTATTTAAAGTTTTGAGTTCCAAATTTTATCCCTCTTTCCCTCCTTCCTCTCTCTCCTCCCCAAAGTGGTAAACAATCAAATATAGATTATATCTGTGCAATTATGTAAAAAATACCATATATATTCTATATAAGAAAACTTGAATAAAAGAACAAAAATGAAAGAGTGAAAAATAGCATGCCTGTTTGTGTTCAATCAATATCACTTCTTTTTTTGGAGGTGGATAGTATGCTTCATCATTAGTCCTTTGGGATTGAGTTGGATTGTTGTATTGCTAAGAAGAACTAAATCATTCACAGTTCTTTATCAAACAAAATTGCTGTCACTGTGCACAACTTTCTCTTTCTTGGTTCTGCTCACTTCACTATAGATCAGTTCATACAAGTCTTTCCAGGCCTTTCTGAAATCATCCTGCTTGTCTTTTTTTTTTTTTTCAGGGCAATGAGGGTTGCATGACTTGCCCAGGGTCACAAAGCTAGTAAGTGTCAAATGTCTGCGGCCAGATTTGAACTCAGGTCCTCCTGAATCTATGGCAGGACCAGTGCTTTATCCACTGAGCCACCTGGCTGTCCCTGTGCTTGTCATTTCTTGTAGCACAATAATATTCCATAAACATCATATAACACACGTTGTTTAGCCATTCCCCAATTGATGTGCAATCCTTTGATTTCCAATTCTTAGCCACCAAAAAAAGAGTTGCTATAAATATTTTTTGTAAAAATGGGTCTTTTTCTCTTTCTTGGGATGTCTTTGGGATATAAATCTAGCAGTGGTATTGCTGGATCAAAGGGTATACACAGTTCTATAGCCCTTTGGGCATTGTTCCAAATTGCTTCCCACAATGTTTGGAAGATCTCACCATTTCTTTTAAAGATTGTATCTTGGGCCAACTGCCCACATACTTGAATGAAATTTTCAGAGAATTCCAACATCAAAAGAAACAATTTCCCTCTTCAGTTGGAATTAAATCAAAAGTATCACCACAGGTAGTCAAGGAAGAAAACGATAAGGATGTCAAAATCTTCTTGATACCTCATCATGGTATGGAGGTGATTTTGGTTTTTTCCAGGCTTTGCCAGTGATGGGAAATTTCTCTGAAGCCATTCTTGAGTCACCAATTGGTTATAGGGTGCTGAAGTTTTGGGGTATAGCAATTTTTGAAGACTATCATAAATTTAAGCAGAGTTGTTAATTGTATCAATGTAGTAAGTACCCACACTAATAAAATTAAGTAGCCTTTACATACCAATTCAAGGTTTGTGAAGTGTTTTAAATTAATTATCTTGTTTTATTCTAGGAAAAATATTGAGACGAAGGGGTTAAGTGATTTGTTCTAACATAGAGAGTTTATGAGTTAATATTTTAACTCATCTCCCTTACACCAAGGCCAAGACTCTATCCACTATACCGTCAGTTGTTGATAATCAATGTTGTTGTTGTTGTTGTTGTTGTTGTTAATTTGAGGCTAGGGAGGTTTTTCCCTCCCACATCAAGTTCTTATTGCAATGAAATCTATTAAATCCCTATGATTTCTTTTCTATATATAATCAGTCAACAAACTTTTATTATGGTCTGTGAATAGTTGCTATCTGTAAGGTGGCTAAGATTCTAGCTAGGCTGTCTAAAAATCTAATGATTTAATCTAATCTAAATAAATTAGAAGCTTTAGCAAGAGTTTAGACTTTTAAGCATTTATTAAGGAGCATAAGAATTGGGTGAGGAGAGAGAAAGAGGCCTAGATGCCTTCATCTATCTATCTATCTATCTATCTATCTATCTATCTATCTATCTATCTATCTATCTATCTATCTATCTATCTGTTGAGGGTGCAGAGCACCCCAGGAGTTCTCTGGGGCACACCAAGGAATCTTCTCCTTGAGAAACTAAACCAGAGGACAGATACACCTAGAGAGATAAGCAGAACCAGATGGACTGAGCTAGCTTCAGGATCTCCACCCTTCATTCTGATCTCCCTGACCCCTGGGGAGATAAGTTTGGGTGTGGCTGCAGCCTTTGTGTCCTGAAGAGAGAGATCAGTGGCCACCCCTCACCCAATTCCCCTAGCCACCACCAGTGGGGGATGTCCCTCCCTCACTAAAGGAACTTTCCACAGTTAAATGGTCACTCCCCCCCCCCATTAGTCCTCTATAAAAATACCTACCAGCCTCCTGCTCGAGGAGATTGGTACCTCAGAGCTAAGTGCTTTGTTCCATACCTATCTCCCCATGAGAAGTCCAAGGATTTCTTTCATGGTTTCCCTTCCCTTTCTCCCCCACTTCCCTTCCCTTGCCCCTAAATAAACTACCATCTTATTCTAACTGCTTTGTGTGCAAGAGGGTGTCATTCTTTAAAGAGGAATTCTTAAGAACCCCAGCCCCTACCCCAAACCCTTACCCCAATTTCCCCCATAACATATCTAAGGGAGCCAGGGTCTGAGCTCCACTCCCCATGAGGTCCCAGGTGAAAAGAGCAAGAGAGGAAGAGAGAAAGAGAGCCTTGCCCCTTCTTCATTCCACAAGCCTCCTGTGAAAACTGGAAACATCCTGTCCACCCACACAACGTTCCAGGTTAATTGGCTGGTAGCTTTGATCGGCAGTACCCATGAGCAAATGTCACTTCCTGATGCCAAGGAACTGACCTCTGAAGCCACATGGCTTGTCTTCAGATGCCTTCTCCTCATGGCTGAGCTTTCCTACAGTATCTATCCAGCAGGGGGTGTCACTCCAATTATCACACCTACTATGTGTCAGGCACTGTTAACTGCTGGAAACATGAAAAAAATGCAAAAACACAGTCTCTGCCTCCCATTCTAATGGGGATGCAATATGCAAACAAATATGCATATATAAAATATATACAGTATAAGTTGAAACAATCTCAGAGAAAATCAGTAGTAGTGAAGTAAATGGTTAAAATTATGTTATTCAAGTAGAATTTGAACTGAGTCATAAAGGAAGCCAGGAAAGAAAAGAGATCTTGGTGAGGATGGAGAACATTCCAGGAACAGATGGAAAGACAATGAAAAGGATAGATATAAATGATTCTGTATGTGGAATAACAAGGGCAGTGCCACTGGATCTGGGAGAATATGGAGGCAAGTAAGTCAAAGACTGAAAAAGTAGAAAGGAATAAATATGTGAAGGGTTTTATAAACCAATTGGATTTTAAGTAAAGGTAATAGAGAGCCACTTAAGTTTATGAAGTAAGGGGACATGGTCAGACCTGATCTTTAAGATAATCATTTTTTTTTTTTGGATGAGGCAATTGGGGTTAAGTAACTTGCCCAGGGTCACACAGCTAGTAATGTCAAGTGCCTGAGGTCAGATTTGAACTCAGGTACTCCTGAATCCAGGGCCAGTGCTTTATCCACTGCGCCACCTAGCTGCCCCTAAGATAATTATCTTAATAGCTAAATGGAGGATGGACTGGAGTGAAGGCCAGGAGACCAACCAGAAGGCTAAGGCAATAGTCCAAAAATAAGGTGATGAGAGTCTGAACCAAAATGTTGACTGAAAGGTGGAAAGAAAGGAAAATACACAAGAGATGTTGTGGAGGTAAAAATGGCAAGATATAGCAGCATATTGGCTATGTAGGGTGAAAGTGAGTAAAGAGTTGAGGATGAAACAAAGCTTGTGAGCTGGGTAATTGACATGACAGTGATGGCTTTGTAAGTGACAGGAAAGATGAAAAGAAGGGACAGAGGATTTCAGTAGACTCAGATCATAAGATTGAGGAAGACTCAATACAGTTTGTCTCTCTTTCCCTGTGAGTAGATAGAGGAGGGAATCACAAACAGTATTGATTCAAGATGCCTAATATTTTGGGAAATTCTAAAGTGGCACACTGCTGTTCTTCAGACATTGCACCAAAGGGCAAATTCACACAAATGGAGAAGATGAGAATCTCACAAAAGTGTCTGGTGTACCTAGTCCTTCAGAACATCTTTTTAAGAAGTTCACCACAGCTCTCAAAATTAAGAGAAATAATATAAAGCAATGGAAAAACATCATATCCAGATCTAGTAATTTCTTATCATTCCCCAATTTGTGACTGCATATTTATGTAATTGAAAGTAGATAAATATCCCAGTGTAGGCACAGCCCCATTTTTCCCCTTTCACTACCCTTCCTCTATCCCCTACTTTTTTTCCCCCATACATCCCCAAATTTGCAGCAGAGTGAAGAGCTACTGAACACTGCTGATATTTTTAAGAATGCAAGGAATGTTTATAGGATAGAAGTTCAGCATTAGAAATAAATCCCTCTTGAATAGGTGATGAATGTTTTCTTGGGCAATATGATAGCCTTTAACTTAGCAAATTACTTTCCTTAACATCCTAAAAGTTCTTTTTTTTTTTTAGATTGAAAAAGCAAATGTTTTTTTAAAGCAACATAAACCCTTCTCACTAGCAGGACTGCACACATTATTTCTTAATATTTGGGGATTACATTTATGTTTGTCAATTGAAATGCTGTCAAAGATTTTATTTTATGAAGATTTAAGGCTATGATTTGCACAACTTATTTAAAAACTATAAGACCAGTCAATATTGGTTCCTTGAAATACTATGCAACTATGAATTAAACTGTATTTGCAGGCATACAAAACAACAAAAAAAGTGATCTGCATTCTAAAAACTTTACTGTGGTGCGACTTCTAGATGTTCCATTTTGGGGGGCAGGTATAAAATGAGAGCTTTTTGATTTAGGTAGTTATTAAAAATCTCATTATCTGCTACAGAAGAATAGAGTTGATAGTTCCAGTAGCATGGCTCAATTCCAAGTCCAACTGTTACCTAAATTCTCTATACGGTTTAATTTGAGCAAGGTTTTGTTGTTGTTGTTGTTGTTTGTTTTGTCTTATTTACATTTCCCAAATGTTAAAATGTATAAAGGTGAAGTTGGTCCAAATAAAATTAGATGTTTTCTATACCTGAGTGGTTGAATTCCCAGAGTAAAAGATGTGAAACTGAATGATGTATAGTATTGGCAAGTATTTGGAAATTCATTTAGAATATTTGAAAGTTTTTCTGCATGAAAAAATCTTATTTTGTTGTGATTATAGATCATATTACTAAATCTTTTTAATTAACCAGTAGTGTTCTATTATATTGATTGGGTACAAAATTCTAAGAAACAATTCTCCAAAGTTGATAGTAAGATGTCTCTGCAATGTACTAATGATCCTACAGTTTTTTAAGAACTTAAAAAAACCACACTTTTGCTAATAGAGCACCTTATATTTTTATATTGCATTTTCTTGTATCTTGTATTGAATTCATCAAAGACTAAATACTAACATTGGATAAGGCTGTCTTATGCATTGCATTGGAGAGACAAAGATCCACGGTACCTTACAAGTCATCTAGTCAAATTCCTTCATTCTACAGATGAGAAAACTCAGGTCAGAACAACAAGTGACTTGCTCAAGGTCACTTCAGATAGTGTCAGAGCTGAGACAACTCAAGGCAATAACTTCAAGTTATAGCTTTCCACTGTACCATGCATCCTCTTTAATCCTACTGGTTTTGGTCCTTGAACAAAAAAATTACATGAACATAAGCATTTATATATTTTCAGTTCTTCCCTAAACCATCATCAAACAACAACAAAAACATTTTCCACAAATTTTCCAGGACAAATGCAATATTAAAGCTGAAGGAAACATTGGGGATCTTCATATGTTTCAGTCCTTCAATTCCCTTTTTAAAAAATGAATAGAAAGTGCCCAATTTAAACAGCACCTTTTGTTCATCTTACTGAGAGGCAAAAAGTACAGAATTGTAACTCTTTCTATTCAATTAATTAATTTTGGTTGCTTATAAATACACAAATTTTAATTTAATTTTCTTTCTTTTCCCTTGTTTTTTTTTTTTTTGTCTTCCCTCAAAGTCACAGAAGGAAAAAAAACACAGGATTCAGAGTCAGAGAAGACCACACAGAAGGTTTTTCATCCAATTCAAACTCCCAAAGAGCTCTTAAGTACAACATAATCATTAAATGGCCATTCCATGGTTACTTGAGATCTATGATGAAGACTAACACATGTGACAAATGAAAATCCCAAGAGACAAGAGTTTCTATGTAGTTAATAATCAATTAATTAATCAGTCTAGTTAATAATAAAAAAAATTGATGGTCAGTGGTTTCTCTCAGTAACCAAAGACCCCTAATGGATTCATTGAATGCCTTAAATATATTTTTTTGAAAGGGAATACCCTCATAGGAGAAATCAACCCTGATTGGTGGACATTTAAATGAGGAGGTAGGCTAAAAGTCTTTAGCTTTTCTTGCTGAGAATGTGGTTTGATCATGAGACTCAGCCACCGTCAGCAATCTAGACCACTCTGGTTGGTCTTCTCTTTCATGAGCTAAGTCACTCTAAACTCCAATGGAAGGATGCAAGCACTTGTGCTTATTCTCTATGGGCAAAAATTCAACTGGATTCAATTCTGTTTACAATCTAAACAGAAATAAGGTTTCCTAGTCAGGTGGGGTCCTGCCGAAGATTGAGGAGCATGTTCACAGAAGATTTGGAAAAACTCATCCCTCAGTCATGTCCTTCAGGGACTGACTCTCTACAGGGGGTGGGACCTAAATGAGGAAATAAGAGCCTCCATCATAATTAATAATTTGATATTAATAATAATGGAAAATAATAATAATATCTCTCACCCATTAGATCTCATTCCACTTTTGTGTTGATAGTGTTTTCTTGACTTCAAATCAAAGTTTTCCTTTTTGTAACATTCCACTATTGCTCTTAATTCTATTTTTTGGGATCAGTCCAAAGAAGTCTATTTTTTCTTCTGAATAATAACTCTTCAAATACTTGAGAACCACTGTCATGTTTTCTGAATATTTTCTTCTCTTGATTCCAATGGTTTAACCTTTCTTTCTATATTATATGCTCTTCAAATTAAATGATTTTGCTTTTGGTTGTATTTGGTATTAATTTATTTATAACATCAAGATTTCCCCCCATTGTCTTTCTTCCTATAATTTTCATTTTTTCTGCCTCTTAAATCTGACTTAGTTTCATTACTCTATTGCTGTTTCTTGTGCAGTTTCTTGTGATTTTTCTATAACGAGATCACTATTCAGGCCTAGAACTATCTTTCTCACAGAATAGGGTGCTAAAGGATATTATTTTTACTACTCTAGAGAAGCTTCAACACTGCTAAGTCATAAGCATTTTCTTTCTGTTCAGCATATCCAGGATATTGCCATATTCAGACCAAGTAGACATTCTGCTGTAGACCCATTAGAATTCTAGTAGCTTAGTACCTCAAGTGCCACATTAAGGCAAATGAAGTGCAAATATAATTGGCTTTCCCCCCAGTGTATAGAAGTTGAAGATAGGAATACTTGTGATAACAACCTATTGGGTGTTTTTTTTTTCATAATATTAAAACATTTCAAATAGCCTAGCGAATAAACCGGAACATAGTTTAGCTTCCTGATATTTTTTATCAAAAACTGTCTACTTATGCATTGAAAATGAAGTATATAATTCAACATTTTAATTATTGAGGATAATTAGAATTACTTCTTAAGGTAATTATTTTCTATTAGGCAGCCATTAGAAAAAATGATAAAATTATACAGATGAAAAATGGAGCACCTCTTTTAACTTGCAACCATTATGAATTGAACTTGATTTTAGCACTTTTTGTTGAAAGTGAGAAAGTTGATAAAATACCATGATGATAGCCAACCATCATCTTAAAGTAGAAAATGGAACATGAGAGGGGTCATCACAACCCTCATAAGTTTTAAAGATTTAAAGAGAAAAATTTCAAAAACAAATATAAAAACCTTAAAAAATTGTACCTCTCTTAGACATCAATATTATTACTATAATATATTAAATATTATTATATTAATATTAATAAATTATCATATATGATTAATGTGTTATACACTAATATGTTAATATTAAATATGTTTATATTTATATACATGCATACACACATTATTGTGCTTTCTTACTTTACTGTATTGGATAAAGTCCAATTGAATCTGGCTGGTTTTCAAGGTTTTTTGTCTGTCATTTTGCCCAAAAACATTCATCCAGTCTCTTTTCCAACCAGCATCTAGTGGTATGTGAAAATTTTGGTTCAAGCAATAATCGTAATATTGATTAATTTTATGATGAATCATAAATGTGTACTTCATTCATGTGTACTTTTACTGGCACTGAGATGACTCAGAATATGACACTGATCAAATGAAACTTGATTGAGCTATTTTAACCACTTTCTATTATCTGTCTATCATTTATGTGCTGGAAGTGATGCTTCCTTGCCCTCTTTTGTGTTTTAATTTTGTAGTTTTAATAATGTTACTCCAAGGAAATGCTTAATTTTATTTTTCATAATTCTTAAAGAGCCCAACTCACTGACTATTGGAGATATTGCAGTAGGTTTTGTTTGTTTGTTTTTGTTTTTTTGTGCGTGGAAGGATCATTCAAACCCTAAATGAAATAGCACAGATTGCCCCAAATAAATAAAGAAACATTCAGTTGGGGTGGGGGAAATCCATACAATATGAAGACTCAAAAACTATTGCCGCACAACAGCCTAATTAATGTTAAAAAATGATCTTTCGGACATGGCAGTTAGGGGGACTATCACTGAGTCATCTATAACAGGCTTCTTGAAGTTGTAAAAGTATTGAGACTGGTTGTAAAAACAGTACTCTTCACCATCAATATGAAGACAATCTTCTTATCATGAGCAAGATAATACAAAGCCTGGGGTGCTGAAGATCAAGGGAAAATTACTTTTTTTACTGATGACACTCATAATTTTATGCAAAACTACATCAAAACCATTGTTTAAGATATATTTATGACCCTATAATAACTGGACATCTTCAATAGACCATTTAAATTTGGTATTTGGGAGCATTTTTTTTTTGTGGGGCAATGGGGGTTAAGTGACTTGCCCAGGGTCACATAACTAGTAAGTGTCAAGTGTCTGAGGCCGGATTTGAACTCAGGTACTCCTGAATCCAGGGCCTGTGCTTTATCCACTTCGCCACCTAGCCGCCCCCATTTGGGAGCATTTTAAATATTGCACCTGGAAATTTTGTCCCCATTGAGGAAAAGTGAACTCTGATTTGAAAAGAAAATTCTTTCCTAATTCTATAATTTCCAAATAGAGATAGAATATTGCAGTATGAATTTGCACTGTGATTCATGTCATGAAAGATTAGGAAATTTATCCATACAATAGAGATAAACATGCTCATATAGCACAGAAACTCATCCAGTTTAAACACATTCAAAACTTTTTGACTATAATCAAGGAAAAACAAAAGAATTGTCCAAGTTGTATTTAACGTCCAATATGATGACAGTGTAGTTTTGCAGTAAAGACTTAAGGAATATATGTAAAAATTTTGTGAATTCCATGTCAAATCATGTAAAATAAGTGATTTCAAGAAAAGACTAGTACATATGATGCAGACTCAGATGTTAATATGTTAGTAAGTTTTGCTTTAAACTTGTGCTAATTTTTTTTTGTCTTTTTTAAAGCTCTTGTTATTTCTTAGTCTTTATTACCAAACATGGCCCTTTGAGGAAGGATGTATTTGGAAATGAAAGCAATATGAAAATAAAATATATAGCATAAATGCATATTTATGAATATAAAAATATGAAGATATGTAAATATATACCCATATACATATACACATTTAATGGCTGGCAAGTCAGACAAGCTTTGAGGATTCAACAGAAATATTTATAGCAAAAGGTTAAATGGCAAAAGAGCAGAAGTCACAATGACCTCTAAATTAAATTAATCTTTTAAGCAAGTAGTCAAAGGACACTAATAAAGACATGGCTTTGTGTGAGCCATAAATTAAGAAGTTGAAGGTGGAGGGGTGATATGAGGAAAGTGCTGATTAACATAAATTATTACAAGGTAAACATGAGACATTACAAGAAAAATTATTTTATTGAAGGTGGAAGGAAAAGTAACAGATCACAATTTGATTTGTGCTGCTGACTTGGAATCTATGTATATGTTGACTCAGAAGGCAGAAATCACTGGTGTATCATTAGGTATAAAAGACATTCTAGGAACATGCAGTGCTTAGGTCCCTGAGGACACAGATTCATAAACCCTAACCCAACAGAACTCTTAAGGACTATTCTTAGCTCTTAGCAGGACAATAAAAGAGGAAATAGGAGAAGAATTTCTCTTAGCATATGGAAGTTACTGGTTTTCTTCTTGTTTGTCCTTCATTTTCAAAAAGGACCAAGACATTGAGAGCTAACTTGCACTGAATTGGATTTAAGTGAGGGAGAGCTGTGCAAGGTCACCAACCTCCCTCTCTCCTCCAGAGCCATCTGGGTTCAGTGGCAAGCTCTATATCAGAACGAATGGAAATGGACCCAGATGTTTAAGGCAATAAACTACCAGCCTAAAGGGATTATGGAACAATGAAATGAGCAAAAAAAACCCCTAGGGATTAGAAGTGCAAAAGGAAATTTAAGTTCCTATTCAAAGGCCTTAAGATTCTGCTTGGATTAGAAAAGCACAAAAAGAAAATTATGTTGGCACTATGAAAATTTCTTTGCTTTTTGAATTGACAATTGTGAATGATACATACCTTGTTCACAAATATGAGAAAATAATATATATTAGTTATTTTTATGAACCTCAGAGCTGTGTAAGAGAACCAGTACACAGAAACTTGATTGGAATTGTTTTTTAAAATAGCTGTACAATGTTTAGTTAAAATGCCAAAAAAAAATTTCAAGAGGCAGTTAATGAATATAGCAATTAAAAATCAAGGATATATACTATCATGTCCTCGGGCCACAATGCCTTTCAAGCACACAGCTTTGCTGTTCCTAAATTCTAGGTATTTATTTATCATAATCCAGCTTAGTGTCTTTTGAACGTCACTACAAAAGTTAAGATTGATAAAAGTCCTGGGTTGAAGAGCCTCCTTAATTGTAAATGTTCTAGGACTACAGTGGCTATTATACAGGTATTATGTAAAAATGAATAACTTAATACTTCCTTGACATGAAAGTACTAGTCATATCAAAAGTCACTACAATTGTTAGAATAGAAATACCTGGTGTTTCAACACCTAATGGTCTAATATAGAGAAAGCCTAGTAAGAGAAAAGACCATATCTGGACTCTTTTCAGAGCCCTAAAGGCAGAGAGGTTTTAGTCTGGTCTTAGGCCCTACAGCTTTGTTACCTACCCCTCCCCCCAAATCTCCCAGTAGGGTTCCTCCCAGCACCCAAGGTTCTGAGGAGCAGAGGCTCCTGGACCTTAGGCCTGAACTGGGTCTGCAACAGGGTCTGGGCTTTGTGGGAGTTGGGCTGGGCTGGGAGTTCACCTTGAGGCACCAAGGTGATTCCCATGTGACTCAGAGTTCAAGGCCTTACTCAGGTTTTGTTTTGTTTTTGACAGGTTATGTTTACACAAACACTTGTCCAAAATAAGGGTGGGGCCTAGTGTCACAATCTGATTGGTCAAACTCAGAGTTAGGTTTTCTTTCTTAAAGAGTTATATATGTTAACACAGCATTGTTCTAAGTAGTAACTGGCATTCTTGCTTAGAATAAGGTTAAGGCCTGGTTCATGTATTTTGTACAATCTGATTGGTTGTTACTGTTATTCCGTATTTAAAAATTAGCAATTGTAATAACTCAAAATAATTGAAATGTAAATAGGGGCAGAGTAGAAGACCTCAATGGGATTGGTTGGAGGGGACACGTTGAGGGGTATAAATAGAGGTGAGGGACCTCACTTCAGTGCACTCTCCATCACATTCTGAAGAGTGCCCATCTTTGTGAAGATGAATAAAGACACTGCCTTCACCCACCAACTGCTGCCTGCTTGGATTCTTTGAGCCAACCTACTAGCAACATTTGATTTTTTAACACTCAAGTTGCTAACACCAGAGCTGCTAACATTAGAGCTGTGCAACACTATTTGAGCTGTCAGCTTTGTTTCTAACACCTTAACTAAATGGAAAAGGCTTTTATGGTTCTTAAAAATAAATATATTATTTATTAAACATTGTATTTTTAAAATTTTGTTTGCTGTATTCTTTCCCTCCTGCCCCTCACATAACCATTGAAAAGACATGTGGAATCATGTAAAATGTACTTCCATATTAGCCATATAGCAAAAAAATAAACAAAAAAAAAAAGTAAAGAAAGTAAAAAAAAAAAATATGCTTCACTCTGCACTCAGACTATTCTCTCTCTGGAGGCAGATAATATTTTTCATCATTAGTCCTTCAGAATTGTCTTAGATGATTATATTGATCAGAATAGCAAAGTCATTAGCATTTGATCATCATACAAAATTGCTGCACCCTGTTTACAATGTTCTCCTGATTCTGATCATTTCACTTTGCATCAGTTCATGTAAGCCTCCATGCTTTTTCCCCCCTGAAACTATGATGCTCTTCATTTCTTATAGCACAATAGTATTACATCACAATCATATACCTCAACTTGTTTAGCCATTTCCCAATTGAGAGGCACCTCCCTCAATTTCTAATTCTTTGAGACCACAAAAAAGCTGCTATAAATATTTTGTACATATAGCTCCTTCTCCTTTGATCTCTTTGTGATAGAAGTCTAATACTGCTATTGCTAGGTCATAGAGTAGATACAGTATAGCACTTTGGGCATAGTTCCAAATTATTCTCCAGAATTGTTAGACCAAAATTCCACCAACAATATATGTATTGCAATTTTTTCACATCCCCTCCATCATTTGTCATTTTCCTATTCTGTCATATCTTTATATCATATTCATTTACAAATATATCCCTCCCAACCATTCTCTATCCAGGGAACCATCACTTCTTTATAACAGTCTGATAAGTTGAGGTATAGTACCTGAGTTGTTTTAATATTCATTTCTCTAATAAACAATGATTTAGAACATTGTTTTCATATGAGTAAAGATAGCTATGATTTTTTTTTTGAAAACTGCCATTTGTATCCTTTGACGATTCATCAATTGTAGAATGACTTCTATTCTTATAAATTTGACTCAGTTCCATTTATATGTGAAAAATGAGGCCTTTATCAGAGAAATTTGCTTCATTTTTCTCAGTTTCCTGTTTTCTTTTTAATCTTAGCTGCTTGGGCTTTCTTTTTAATTTCATTTAAACAGAATTGTCATTTTCAATTCACATGATCCTCTCTATCTTTTGTTTGATTGTAAATGATTTCCTTTTCCTTAGGCTTGACAGATAAAAATTTTACATTTTCCCCTAATTTACTTATAGCATCATCCTGTATGATTAAATCATACATTTTGAACTTATCTTGCTATACAGTATGAGTTATTGGTCTGTACCTAGTTTCTGCCAAACTGCTTTCCAGTTTTCCCAGCAATTTTAGTTAAATAATGAGTTCTTGTTCCAAAATCTTGAAACTTTGGGTTTATAAAACATTATATTACCATGGCCATTTACAATTGGGTATTGTGTACCTCAACTATTCCACTGATCCAACACTCTATTTTTAAACAGTACCAGATTGTTTTCATGATTACCACATTTTAATGTGTTTTGAAATCTGGTACTGCAAAGCCATCTTCCTTCAATTGTTTTTCATTGATCCCCTCGAAATTTTTGACATTTTTTTCTTCCAGATGAATTGTGTTATTATTTTTTAGTTCTATAAAATAATTTTTGGTAGTTTAAGTCAATTAATTTAGGTATAATTGTCATTTTTATATATAGGCTCATTCTATCCATGAGTAGTTTATATTTCTCTGTTTGTTTAGATTTGTCTTTATTTGTGTGAAAAGTATTTTGCAATTGTGTTCATATCGTACCTGGGTTCATCTTGGCAGGCAAACTCCCCAGTATTTCATAGTGTCTGAAGTAATTTTAAATGGAATTTCTCTTTCTAGCTTTTCCTTTTGTATATTGTTGATTACATAAATACTGATGAATTGCATGGGTTTGTTTTATATATCCTGCAAATTTACTAAAGTTATTAATTGTTTCAATTAATTTTTAGTTGATTCTCTTGGATTCTAAGTATACCATCATAACATCTGCAAAAAATGATAGTTTTATTTTCCCATTTCCTAGTCTAATTCCTTATTTTCTTTTTTTATCTTATTGTTATAGCTAGCATGTCTAGCACAATATTGAATAATAATAATGATAATAGAAATTCTTGCTTCACTCCTGATCTTATTGGGAAGGCTTCTGATTTATCTCATTATAGATAATGCTTTTTTTGCAATACTTTTAAATAATACTACTAATCATTTCAAGGAAAGCTGCATTCATTCATATGCTAAGGATGTTATGTATAATAAGTTCGGCAGTATCAGAGAAGATTAGAGTGTCTGTTGGTGTTTTATTATTTTTTTAGGACTCAAATCTGAATGTTGTCATGATTTCTAGAGGTAGATTTGCTCAACATTCTGTTTGCTATGATAAAGTGCTGCATCTTCTACATTTAAATGATGCTGACAAAATAATATCCTTCTCTAATTCATTCACTAATAGCTTTTCAGCAGACTGATAGGAAATTTTTAATACTGTCCTTCCTTAAAACTATCATCATATAATAAGTTATCCATGAATTAGAAACTCTAAAACACTATTTTCCAAAGAAGGGCATCTCTGTCCCCTTTCTATTTTCCATAATATAATCCACTGGCTCAGATTTGTGCACTACACATCAAATTCATTATATTTTAAAAACCATTAGTCTTTTTATATCATATTCATTTATATATATCTTCCAACCATTTCCTACCCAGGGAGCCATCACTTCCCTATAACAAGTAATTTTTAGGGGGCAGCTAGGTGACACAGTGGATAAAGCTCCAGCCTTGGATTCAGGAGGACCTTAGTTCAAATCTGGCCTCAGACACCCTGGGAAAGTCACTTAACCCTCATTGCCACACCCCTGCCTCCCCAAAAAAAAGAAAAGAAAAGAAAACAAGAAAAAACATTAAAAATGAGGAAAAGAAACAGAATAGTAAAGCTAACCAACATGTTGACCATGTCTAATAATATGTGCATTTTACCACATATATGTTCTACAACCTTTATAAAGCAAGTATAGTTTATCAGCTTTCATGAGAGCCAGGTATGGTTATCATTATTATTTGTTTAATTTAGTAATTTTTTTCTATTTGCATTTTGTATAGTTTTTCATTTTGCTTTCTGCATTTTAAGTCAGTTCAGATGAGTCTTCCTATCTTTCTTTGTATCTTCATATTAATCCTTTCTTATGGAACAGCAATATTCCATTATATTCATGCACTACAATTTGGTTAGCCTTCCCCAATTTATGGTATTCTACTTAGTTTCCAGTTTTGTTTTGTTTTTGTTTTGCTATAAGAAAAAGTGCTTACATAAATATTTTGCTACTATGTGGAAGCTTACTATCTTTAACCTCAATGGGGGAACATGCCTAGCAGTGAGATGCCTGGGCCAAAGCATGTATTCATTTAAGTTGATTTTTTAGCATAATTCAAAATTACTTTTCAAAATTGTTGGATCAATTCACACATCCCCTAAGAGTGTAGTTGTATACCTCCATTTCCCTATTATGTTTTTTGCACACACATGGCACTTTACTTCCTCCTTTACAGTTGTTACTGCCTTTACTTTCTACCTGCTACAAAATTAGCATGTAAAAACAGGGAAACAAAGAAGATTGTGACACACAGGTGACATCTCTGTAATGGAATGAAGTGTGGTTGTGAATTGCTCCTGGGAAATGGTGCCTTATGATAAGACTATAGATCACTCCTACCAACTTTCATGGTAATCAGGGTGGGAGGCATATAGAAGGCAAAGAGCCTAATACTTTTTGAAGGATAGGCATTAGCCTGCATAAATGACATTCTGGGAATATTATCATTTACAACTCATCACTTTTTCATTTAAATTGCATAGTCATTTGCATAGATATACATATATCATCCCAAGCCTGTGTTGTTTATACATTTAAACTTAAAAATAACTTTACTGTCTTTGAAGTTATGACTTCTTGGTTTGGTTTATTTTATATTTTCTTTTTTCTCGTTTTTCTCTACTCTGATTTTGGTGATGTGGTGAACGATTTTTCTAAATACCCATTACCTCTCTCCATCAAATTAGAGTACATTAATTAAGTAGCCTCCATTAAAATGAAATTAGTCTATAAAACATCAAAGAATTTGAATAGAATCCAATGCCACCGAAATTTTATGAAGAAAGGGAATCTATACTTGTTAAGGGCCTGGTCTTCTATAAGTAAAATTAATAGTGATATATCTTTTTCTGCATTTTCTTATTTTAGCTATCAATATCACAATTGAAATATGGAGGACTACAGCATGGACTTTTTCTTTTAACTTTGTTCAAGCAGCAGGAAAGGAACCCTCAGATAATGTAAGGATAAACAGATCTTGAGGGCAGCTAAGTGGCACAGTGGATAAAGCACTGGCCCTGGATTCAGGAGGACCTGAGTTCATATCTGGCTTCAGGCACTTGTTACTTACTAACTGTGTGACCCTGGGGAAGTCACTTAACACTCATTGCCCCCTACCCCCCCCCCCCAAAAAAAAAGGATAGACAGATCTTGAGACACAAGTATGAGTCAGAATAGTAGGGGAAAGGAGAAAAATAATGAGGAAGATGAAGAACTCACGTCAGCAACCTGCTTTATCAACTAATTTTTAATGATTAATCCTCCATAATGATGAGGAAAGTAAAAAAAAGTCTTCCCTTCTTCCCAATTGTTGGCTACATTTCATGTGCTGTCATTCCCCATTAGAACTTACACTCACTGAGAGCAGATACTCTTTCTGCCTGTATTTATATTTCCAATGTTTAGAACTGTGCCTGAAATATAAGTACTTAATAAATGTTTTATCTATCTGTCTACCTATCCTTCAGTGCATACCTGCAAAAAAACACAATTTCCTGCATTAGCCATGCCTTAAAATGTATATATTTTCCCACATTTTAAATTAATTACCTCTGTCAGAAAATGACATGTTTCAGCTTCATTATTTTTTACCTATTTGTATTTTATCATTGCATTGATGGGGGTTTAAAATTTTTCATTGTTGTTTTTATATGCTATCTTTGTATAAACTGATTTCTCAATTCTACTCCTCTCAGTCTATATCGGTTCTTATAGGTCTTTGTTGTTCAGTTGTTTTCCGTCATGTCCAATATATCCTTTGCAAAGATACTGGATTGTTTTGCCATTTCATTCTCCAGATCATTTTTTAGATGAGGAAACAGACAAATAGAGTTGGGATTGGCCCTGGGTCATACAGATAATGTTTGAGGCCAGATTTGAACTCAAGAAAATAAGTCTATCTTCCTGACTCCAGCCCTGGTGCTCTATCCACTAAATCACCTACCTGTTCTAGAGGTCTTTCTAGTTTCCTCTAGAAATTGTTACTTTCATAATGTATGATATAATAATATGTCATCATATTTATAATCCACAGTTTATTTAAAAATCCTCACCAGGAGGATAGCATTTAGTTTCCAAATTTGGGGTAAAATAAAGATTCATTATGATAGCAAAATATTTATGGAGGCATGTTTTCTTATAGTAAAACAAAACAAAACAAAGCTGGAAATAAAGTATAATCCCATAAATTGGGAAAGGCTGAAATAAAATTGTTATAAATATTTTTGTACTAGGGGCAGCTAGGTGGCACAGTGGATAGACCACTGGCCCTGGAGTCAGGAGGACCTGAGTGTAAATCTGGCCTCAGACACTTACACTTACTATGTGTGTGACTCTAGGCAAGTCACTTAACCTCAACTGCCGCACCAAAATTAACTAACTGGGGGCAGCTAGGTGGTGCAGTGGATAAAGCACCTGCCCTGGATTCAGGAGGAGCTGAGTTCAAATCTGACCTCAGACACTTAACACTTACTAGCTGTGTGACCCTGGGCAAGTCACTTAACCCTCATTGCCCCACAAAACAAACAAAAAAACAAATAAGCAAGTAAAGGGCTTCCCTTTAAAAAAAAATAACGAACTAACTAACTAACTAAAAAATAAATAAATATATATTTTTTTACTTATACATTTTTTTTCTTTCATTTCTTTGGGATATAATGCTAGTGTTGGTATAACTGAATCAAAGAGTATATCCACTTTAGTAATTTTCTGGGCTTAGTTTGAAATTAATTTTCAGAATGGCTGGCCAATTCACATCATAATTGTTATAGTGTACCTATTTTCATGTAGACTCTGTAATAATGATCATTTTTCTTTTTTCATCTTTTCAAATATGATTGATATGACATGTAACCTCAAAGTTGTTATAATTTAAATTTCTCTAATTGGTAGTGAAGCACAGTATTTTTTTCAATATAGTTGTTGATAGTTTAAATTTCTCCCTATGTATATAGTCTATTTATCTACTGGAGAATGACAATCTTTTAAAATTGAACAAATATCAAATATGTATGTTTGTGAATGAGAACTATATCAGAGAAATTGATTGAAAAGATTTTATGTAGTTTTCTGTTTCCATTCTAACTTTGACTATATTAGATTTGTCTGTACAAACAATATGTTCAAATTGTCTATGTTGTCATGTGATTCTCCCTATCATTTGATTAGTAATGAACTTTCCCACTATCTGTAGTTCTGAAGGGTAATTTTTTCCTTGCTCCTCTAATATGTTTATGATGTGACCTTTTTTATCTAGGTTATGGTTCCATTTGGAGTTAACCTGGATGTATGGTATAATGTGTTGGTCTCAAACTAATTTCTTGGTTTTTAGGTTATATTTGTACAATCATGTTAGACATATTTCCACATTATTAATGTTGTGAAAGAACAGAACAAAAGGGGAAAACCTCAAGAAGGAAAAAAAAAATTAAAGTAAGCTTTCCAGTGCCAAGATCGTGGGGTGAGGAAGGAAACTCTCTGGAGCTCTCCCAAATTTCTCCTCCAAACCAATAGAAAACTTCCCCTCCAAACCAATAGAAAACTTCCCCTATCAGCCTGGCAGGTAGGTCTGTCTTCCCTGGGTGGGAGGGAAGTGAGGTCCAGCGGCAGCAGCAGCAGAAGAAGAAGCAACAGACAAAAACAGCATCATAGCAGGGAGTGCGAAGCAGTGTTCTAAGCCTGGGGCAATCCTAGAGTGAGGCACTGCCTACCTGAAAACCAGCAGCCACCTAGGCAAATGAGCAGTCTGGGCAGCATATTAGGGGCACTCACCAGGCACCCCACACCTAGCACATGTGAAGCTTAAAAAAATCTTACTGTGATGTCTAAAAATCTAATGAGTGGTCACCTTAAATTAGAAATGTATAGCACTAATCTTTGAGCATTAAGTATTTATTAAAGTATATTAGGGGTTAGTAAAAAGAACACATGGAAAAAGAAAGAAAAAACCCTCACTCCCTGTACCTGCAGCTGCTCCTCTTGCGACCTCCAGTGGAAAACCGGATCACCCCCATTCTCTCCAACTGAAGCTCCCTGTGGGCCTGACCAGGCACGGTCCCTCCACACACAGCTCCAAGCTAATTAGCTGGTAGCATTGATTGACATGACTTATAGGCATGTAACATTTTGTACACTAGTCGCATGTTTTCTCCTCAGGGTAGAGCTACCCTGGTTCTCACAATGTCTTTCTCAGCAGGGTGGTGGTGCTCTGATTCTCACACTCCCTGATGTTCTTCATGAAGAAACATTGTTTCCTTACATGAAGCAATAACATTACAGATACTCATGACTAACAAAATAAAGGAAATGAAAAGATATAAAAAGAAACTGAGTGATGCATTAACAAAGGTTAAAGGGGGCACTCCCCTTTAGTAAGTGGACATTATAAACAGTGTATACAATGAGGAAAAGGAAAGCAGGAAAATGTCTATTTAAGTCTTTGGAAGTCTTTTCTCAGATGATTCTTGGGATGTCCTCTGTGTATAGTTGTGGAATGTCTTTCAGGTGTGGATGCTGATGATCAACTAACAAGTCTCAGCTACAGAGTTTTGGGTGTGATTGTAAAGTCCCTCAGGTGTTTCAGATTTTGGTAATCAGCTGTGAAATTTTCCTACAAAATTGAGTTTAATGTAACTTTAAATACCTTTGCCATAATCAAATCAAACAATGAGAGTTCTCAAAAACATGTCTAAGGAAATTCAGAATCTTTTAGAGATTTTACAATTATTGTAGAGTTATTACCCATGAAACATATAATAAAAACAAACATTGAAACATTCTCTAAAACTCAATATTACTACACTCCCCCCTGTGGAAAATAAATTGAGAAGACAATTGTGATATTAATTTAGAAAATAATTTTTATCTTTGTTTCATCACTTTTTGCATCATCTGCCTAATTATCATCATGCCATTATGAGAAACTACGGGATCTAATATAATTGGTAGCAGATGTCAAGGCCAAATCCAACATTGTATTTATCATGACACCTGATATAATTATGGGGGTTATCATAAAAGAACAGAGTGGAAACTGAGTCAGGCTTAATCAGATGCATAGGACTGAGATGTCTATGACATCAAGCAAATAGGAGGGGAACTGAAGTCAGGTATCCAATGAGATGGCATAGCCTGGACATCTGGTGCCATGTGGGGGAAAATTAAAACTAGAAATCCAACCTCAACTCTTGCCAATAGCCATTTTCTTAGCCTTTTCAAGGCAATACAGGTACCTGGACTTCGTGCATGTCTCCCCTTTTTTTTGACAGTTCAATGTCTGCTCTTGTATGTTTTCCTTTTGTGATTGGCTGGCATCTTGGCCAACTGGCATCCAGTAACTCAGAATGAAGGCAATTAATGACTTAATCGATAAGTTCTCATAATCCAAGTCTCATATGGATTTAAAAATTGAGCATACTAATGATAGCAAAAAAAAAAAGTGAATTTGCTTTGACTCAGAGTATGGTATAGAATATACAATCATTCCAAATAATAACTTTTTTTTACTAAGTATACAATTATCTTTGTGAAAAATCAGAACATATTTTAATACAAGTTAAAACAAAATCTTAAAGAATAAGAATTTCTATGAAAATAAGCCCATACTATTGATTCAAAATGTAGGCAATAAAATAAAAAAGAAACCCTTATGTAACATTTGAACTGACTTCTTTCTTTTAAATCTAGAACATTTTTATTTTGATAAATAAAATCCCAAATCACATATTATTATATTATTATTTTGCAAAATATGTCCCTATTTATGGCAATAATAATTTTGAATACATGAATATAAAAACTTTTTTTTTGCAAATGTTGCCCTTTTTATGCCTAGCAAAAAAAAAATACTTCTAGAATTAATTTACACTTCCTATGGCAACCAATTTGCTAGGGAAATGCTTTATAGAATTTGATCAAATAATTAGTTGGAAAAACAAACAATTTAGAATATGGGAGCACAATACTCCCAGAATTAACATCGTATTATGAAATCAAAACCATCTGGCATTAGTTCAAAATTGGAGAGATAGATGAATAAAATAAAATATACATGAAAGAATAAAAGACAATGAAATTCAATGGTCTACATATGTTGGTACCAATTTTCCATGGGGGCAATGCATCTGTGAGTCATTCTCTCTTATTTTGATGGTGGTTAGAGTTGTTAGCAATACTTGGAAAGGACCTTCCCAAGCTGTCTGGGTCCCACTAGTCTGCTGAAAAATTTTGATATATACACTGTCTCCTGGTCTCAAATCATGTAAGGAGAAGTGCAAGGGGTCAGCCTGTACTGCTGCTCCTGCCTGGTGGAGTTCACATAGTCTGGCTTGTAATTCCTGTATATAGGAAGCAACAGAGGTATCTTCCCCTTCCCATGATGTGTATATTGGAGCAGAAGGTTTTACTTAGATAGGAGGATGGCCAAAAAGCATCTCATAAAGTGATATATGTAGTTCTCCCCTTGGCCTGCTGCACAAATAGAACAGTGCCAAGGGTGTGACATCAGGCCACTTCAAATGAGTTTCAGTGCACAATTTGCCAATCATGCTCTCAAGCTCTTTATTCATACGTTCTACCTCGCCTGAGCTTTTTGGGTGGTAGGGTGTATGGAACTTTGGAGTTACTCCCAAGAAAACGTAAATTTGATATAAAACAGAATCAGTAAAATGTGTTCCTTTGTCAGAGTCAATGCAGGCTGGTGGGCCAAAGCAAGGGACTTTTTCTTTAAGGAGAGCTTTGGCGACAAAGGCATTTGTGTCTTGGGAACATGGAAAAGCTTCTACCCACCAAGTGACATGATTAACTATAACAAGAAAAAACTTATAATGTCCTGCCTTAGGCATTGTGATATAATCAATTTGTAGACACTCGAAAGGTGTATATGCTAAAGGATGTCATACATAAGCTTTATCCCAGAAAGCATGTTGATTATAATTCTGACAGACAAAACAAGAGGCACAAACCCTAGACACCACATTACTAACTCCAGGGGCAATTCACACCCTTTTTACTGAGTCCACAATTCCTTGTGTGCCAAAGTGGCCTTTTCTGTGAATAGATAGGCATATCTGACAATAGAAGCCCTGGGGGAGAAGTGGCTTCCCCTCCAAAGTCACCCAGACCCCATTGACTTCTTTAGCCTTGAATTTCTTTTTCTACTTCTCTACCTCACACTTATCATAAGTAAGAGAAATGGAAACATCATCAGAAGAAGAAAGATTAAATATATGTTCAGGGGCTTCCAAAGCAGCAAGCTTAGCAGCAGCAGCAACAGCTCATTCATTTCCTTTTGAAACAGGGTTGCTTTTTCTGGTATGAGCAGGACAATGAACAATAGCTAAGGCAGATAGGAGATCTTTAATAAATTCTCCATTAGAAATAGCTTTTCCAGCAGAGGTTAAAAAATCCTCTCTGCATCCGTAGCATTCCTACTGCATGTCAGACACTAAATGCATATTTCAAATCAGTATAAAATAGTAGGACTTTTTCCTCTGGCTATAGAACAGGTTTGTATGAGAGCCACAAGTTCAGCAACCTGTGCACTAAGATTTGAAGGCAGAGAAGCTTCTCAGATAGTATCATAATCTGAAACTACAGCAGCACCAGTATAGTGGCTACCCTCACACATAAAGAAGAACCATCAATATAGAAGATAAAATCAAAGTTCTCCAAGGGTGCTTCAAAAAGATCATCATGAGATTTCTCAGCTATGTAAAAAAGGGAGGTGCAGTCATACAAAGGCTCCCCTGAGAGTGGCAGGTCAGGGAGAAGTGTTACAGGGTTAAGGACTGTATAATGCTTTAAAGTGATTCTTGCATTTCCTGGCAGGGTTACTTCATATCTAGTGAGTCTTTGATCTGAAAAAGCCTGTGTCCTATGATGCAGTAAGAGAGCCTTAACTTCATGAAGGCATTTCACAATTAGAGGGTTACCTAAGACCAGATAAGAGGCTTTTTCTACCAAAAGGGCAGTAGCAGCCATTGTCCTAAGGCAAGGTGGCACACTAGCAGCTCTACAGAATCAAGTTTGGTAGGATAATAAGCTATTGGGTGCTGGACAGGTCCTAATTTTTGAGTCAGGACTCAAGAAGTCACTCCCTTCTGTTCATGTACAAAAAGAGTAAAGGACTTATTGTAGTCTGAGAGTCCTAGTGCAGGTGCTGATACTAAGGCCCATTTTAATTCTGTTAAAGCTGAAAGATGCTGGGAATCCATCTGTAAATGTTCTGGGATATAATTTTTGATTAGAGATGTAAGAGGCCTAGTAATTTCACCAAAAGAGGGTATCCATTGTCTGCAATATCCAGCTGCTCCCAGAATAGCACTTAGCTGCTTCCTAGTAGAGGGAGCAGAGAGTTGTTGAATAGTCTGGACACACTTAAGAGAGATGAATCACATGCCAGTGGCCAAAACAAAGCACAAATATTCCACCTGAGGTAGACACTAGTGTACTTTAGACTTAGAGACCTTATAGCCTCATTTGTGCAGCTCTAATAACAGGTGTCAGCTGTCTTCCTGGCAAATCTCAGTGTTAGGTGCAGCCAGGAGTAAATTATCTATTCATTGGACTAAAGTGGAAACTTTAAGCATAATGGAGGCTAAATCCTGTTGTAAAATTTGAGGGAATAGTGTGGAACTGTCAACAAACCCCTGTGGGAGTCTGGTTCAAGTCCACTGTCTATTCTCCCAGGTAAAGGGAAACAAGTATTGGGAATCCTGATGTATTGGTATTGAAAAGAAAGCAGAGCATATATCTATGACTATGAAGC
Organism: Dromiciops gliroides; assembly: GCF_019393635.1. Taxonomy (NCBI): domain Eukaryota; kingdom Metazoa; phylum Chordata; class Mammalia; order Microbiotheria; family Microbiotheriidae; genus Dromiciops; species Dromiciops gliroides. Next base: position 663,548,137 of record NC_057861.1, on the reverse strand, counting down.
ATGTTGCTTCACATGAGATTGAGGAAATGATAGTAGCAGGGTTATGTACTATTGGATGTATAGGTATAACATAGGAATTAATTGCTCACAGATCTTATACAAAATGGTAAAGTAGGCTTGCCATCTGGCCCAGGCTTGGGCTTCTTAACTGGCAAATATGGATATTGATGGGGGAATAAAGGTATGGGACAATAAAGAATTAACGAATCTATGACACATCAAGATACAGCAAAACAAATTAAAAAGTTAAAAAAAAAAAAAAGAAGAAAATGGGGCAGCTAGGTGGCACAGTGGATAGAGCACCAGCCCTGGAGTCAGGAGTACCTGAGTTCAAATCCAGGCTCAGACACTTAACACTTACCAGCTGTGTGACCCTGGACAAGTCACTTAACCCCAATTGCCTCACTTAAAAAAAAAAAGAAGAAAATGTGAAATTTCTCATTGGAAAAACAACTGACCTAGAAAATAAATCCAGGAGAGATAATATAAGAATTGTTGGACTAACCTGTAAGCCATGACCAAATTAAAGGCTGGACAATACCTTTCAAGAAATTAGTAAAGAAATCTGCCCTGATATATTAGAAAAAGAGGGCAAAATAGAAATTGAAAGAATCCACTGATAATTTCCTGAGAGTGATCACAAAATGAAAACTCGCAGGATCATCATATCAAAATTTCAAAGCTCACAGATAAAGGAGAAAGTATTGAAAGCAGTCAGAAAGAAATAATTCAAATATCATGGAGCTACAGTCAAAAATTACACAAGATTTAGAAGCTTCCACATTAAAGAACCAAAGGACTTGGAATATGATATACTGCATGCCAAAGCAGTTAGGTTCACAACCAAGAATCACCTACCCAGCAAAATTGAATATAATCTTCAGGGGGAGAACAGATATTTAATGAAATAGAGGACTTTCAAGCATTTCTGAACAAAAAGGCCAGAGTTGAATAAAAAATTTGACCCCCAAGTATAAGACTCAAGGGATTGAAAAAAAAAAACAAGAAAGAAAAATCGTGACAAATTCAATAAGGTTAAACTGTTTATATTCTATATGACAGGATATTTGTAAGTCTTAACAACTTTTTATAAGATGAATTAGAAGGAGTCTATGTGGACAGAGGGTGTCAATATAAAGTGACATTGATAGGATGACACCCCCCCCAAAAAAATGAAAGTGTAAGAAATAAATTGCATGGAAGTAGGAGGGAGGAAATTGAATGGGGGTTAATTGTCTCACCAATAAAAAGAATCATGAAAGAGCTACTATAACATAGAGGGAGATGTAAGTGAGCACTTGGCAGGTAAAGATTAAACCTTAGGTCTCATCAAATTTGGCCCAAAAAGGGAATAACCTATACCCTCAGTTGGTTATAGAAATCTATCTTACACTACAATGAAGTAAAAAAGGGATGGGGATAATAGAAGGAGGACTGATATAAGGGAGGGGATACTGGGAAAGGCAGTGATCAGAACTAAATCACATGTGAGGAGGGAAAGAGTAGGGTGATAAACAGGTGAAAATAGCATGGAGCAAAATAAACAATTAGGTATCATAACTATAAATGTGAATAGGATGAACTCACCCATGAAAGGGAAGTGGATAACAGAATAGATAAAAATGCCAAAATCCTACAATATGTTATTTACAAGAAAACCATTTGAAACAGAGAGATACCAACAGGGTAAACATAATGTGCTGTAAGAGAATCTATTATGCTTCAGATGAAGCAAAGAAAGAAAGTATAGCAACCATGATTTCAGACAAAGCAAAGCAAAAATAGATCTGGTAAAAGAGATAAAGAAGGAAACTAGATCTTGCTGAAAGTTACCATAGACAATGAAGTCATATCAATACTTAACATATATGCACCAAATGGTATAGCATAAAAAATTTTGAAGAAGTTGAATGAGTTACAGGGGGGGAATAGTTATTAAACTATACTAGTGGGGGCAGCTAGGTGCTCAGTGGATAAAGCAACTGCCCTGGATTCAGGAGGACCTGAGTTCAATCTGGTCTCAACACTTGACACTTAGAAGCTGTGTGACCCTGGGCAAGTGACTTAACACTCATTGCCCACTAAAAAAGAAAAAAAAAACAAGAAAAAAAAACATAAAAATAAAACTATACTAGTGAGAGACCTTAACCTTCCCTCTCAGAACTAGATAAATTTAACCAAAATATAAACAAGAAGAAGATAAGGAAATAAATAACATTCTTGAAAAATTAGATATGATCAATCTCTGGAGAAAATTGAATGGGAATAGAAAGGAATACATATTCTTCTCAGCAGTACATAGACCTACACAAAAATTGACCATGTATTAGGGCATACAAACTCAAAACCAGATGAAGAAAAGCAGAAACAGTAGACACATGCTTCTCAGATAATAATGCATATAAAATAAATTACATGTAATAATGGATGATTGAAAGAAAGATGATACAAAACCAGGAAGAGTCAAAACAGAAAAAAAATATAGACCAATCTCTCCAATGAATATTAATCTAAAAATTTTAAATGAAATACTAGCAAAAAGATTATGATACCAGTGGGATTTATACCAGGAATGCAGGGCTGGTTCAATATTAGGAAAATTATCAGCATAATTGACCATATCAATAACAAAAGCAACAGAAACTTATAATTATCTCAATAGATGCAGAAAGGCCTTTGACAAAAAACAGCACCCATTCCTACTAAAACCACTAGATAGCATAGGAATAAATGTTGCTTACCTTAAAATGATAAGTAATATTTATCTAATAATCTAGTAATCTAATAAATATTGAGTAACCATTATCTGTAATGGGCTAAGCTAGAAGCTTTCCCAATATAATTAGGGCAAAGTAAGGATACTCATTATCATCTCTATTATTTAATATTGTACTCGAAATGTTAGCTATAGCAATAAGAGAATAAAAATAAATTGGGGCAGCTGGTTAAACAGTAGATAAAGCACTTTCACTGGATTCAGGAGGACCTGAGTTCAAATCTGGCTTCAGACAATTAACATGGATTAGATGTGTGACCCTGGGCAAGTCACTTAACCCTCATTTCTCCGCAGACAAGCAAACAAAAAAAAACCCAACAAAACCCAACCCTCCCAAAAAACAACAAAAAACACCAACCCCCCAAAAACAAAAACAAAATTAAAAGAATTAGAATAGATAATGAAGAAACATCAATATCACATTGATCTTATACTTAGAAAATCCTAGAGAATTAACTAAAAAAAACTATTTGAAATCATCAACAACTTTAGCAAAGTTGCAGGATACTGAATAAATCCACATAAATCATTAGCATTTCTATATATTATCAACAAAGCACAGCAACAACAGGTAGAAAGAGAATTCCATTTAAAATAACTGGACAATATAAAATACTTGGGAATATACCTGACAAGAAAAAAACAGGAACTATATGACTAGAACTATAATACACTTTTCAGACAAAGTCAGATCTAAACAATTTGAAAAATATTAATTGCTCATTGGTAGGCCAAGCCAATATGATAAAAAATGACAATCTTACCTAAATTAATTTACTTTAGTGCTATACCATTCAAACTTTCAAAAATATTTTATAGATTTAGAAAAAATAATAACAACATTCATCTGGGAAAACAACTCAAGGATATCATAGGGATCAATGAAAAATAAAAAAGAATATAGTCTAGAAGTACCAGATCTCAAACTGTAATTATAAAGCAGAAATCAAATACTTCCAAAAGAAAACTTTTGTGATCTCAAGTATATCATAACCTCTCAGTAAAAAGGAAGTTGGCGAGGGGGGGACTAGATGATCTCAGAATTTCTTTAATGCTCTAAATTCCATATTGATATTAGCTGAGAAGACTTTGGTGCACTTATGACAATATCATCTGTGATTAGGGGCATTTGGAGAATCTCTCAATTCCATAACTTCCTTTGTTTTGAATCCTGTACAAGACATATTCTATGTTACTGCATACACATTAGGTAAATATATGTCTACTTATTTTATTTGTTTCTTGATGCCAATGCAACACAAATCATTGAGCAGTTATTCCTGTAGTTCCATCTGCCATACAGTATTGCATAATTTAAACACATACATTGGAAGACCACCTTGTTTGAGTTTAATCTTTGAGATTGCATTTGATTCTTTTGTATCAAATGAGTTTAAAAAATAAAAAATAAAGGGGCAGCTAGGTGGAACAGGTGGATAAAGCACCAGCCGTGGATTCAGGAGTATCTGAGTTCAAATCCGGCCTCAGACACTTGCTAGCTGTGTGACCTTGGGCAAGTCACTTAACCCTCATTACCTTGCAAAAAAAACCAGAAACAGTGGAATGTTGTATTAGTACACTTCTAAGTAAACCACAGGACTGTGAAGATATGTTATGAAAATAGTATTAAAAAATAAACCTGTTATTTTATTTGTTTTTGTTTTGTTAAGTGACTTGCCCAGGGTCACACAGCTAATACGTGTGAGGTGTCTGAGGCTGAATTTGAACTCAGGTCTTCCCGAATCCGGAAGCAGTACTCTATCCACTGTGCCACCTAGCTGCCCCCTTGTTATTTTCTTATCACATATTCACAGTAATGCTGGTGAATGCATAGACCATTCTCATAAAGAATTTAGTGGATGAGAAAAATAAATAAATACATTATAGTTGCTATTGTGGTCACCTAAAAATGAGGCATATAGATTTGTCCATTCTTTTGGAATACTCCCTGAAATCTCCTGAAAATTAAACCTTGGGGGACATTAAAATTATATAACTGCTTGTGTCTTTTTAATCTGCATATATTTAGCCAGATTGTTGCTCTTCACAATTTTATTTACTTCAGAGTCATGACTCCTCCTTCATATATAGTACATTGGATATTTGATGAAAATGTTCAAGTATGGTGGATTAACCTGTTGCAGCAAATAAAGGTAGGTAATTATATAAACACAACAGATCTGTTTCACTTTTGTCTATATGTAGTCCTCCATCTGGCATAAATACTCTAGGGATAATTTGTCATAGTAAGGTCTTGTAGCAAGTTTGCGACCATCCCATTTTCTATCTCCTTTTTGAAATTGTATGAGGAATAATTCCAAAAATCTTCTGTCAAAAATTTTCAAGTGGTCATCCAGATTTCTATGTCCTCTTAAGAGAGGGAATGATCACCTACAGAAGAATCCCATTCTATATTGGGAAAGTTCTATTAAGAAGTTCTTCGTGAAATAAAAACTATATGGGCCTTTTGTGACTTCTAATGATTGTTCCTTATTCTTTCTATTCTTATAGGTATCCTGTCCATACTATTTTCCTAGTGACATCATTTCTGCTCTAGTCTCATTTCTCCTCTTGGTTTTAACACTATAACTAATCAGTTAAATTATTAAAAACATTCCATATTTGACTCCTTTCCTCTTTTCTTACCATTTTCCAGCTTCAGTTATAACTCTAACCACTTAACTTTCTTCAGTAATTGAAAAAATCCTGGAGAAATACAAGCCAATGTGAAACTAGAACCAGGCAGATATAGACCATTTAGTATCATATGTGACCTTCAAAATTACATGAAATTCTTTTTACTTTTAATTATTGGTTGTTATTATCTCTGAAGGAATGATTATAAAACACCTTCTCTCTCTTTAAACCCCTCAATACCATACCAAATCACCTGTCTCTAAGGAGATTATGTTACTTTTTCCCCTTTTTTTTGAGAAAAACAAGACTGTATAATGTGAGTGCCTTCATTTCTCCATTTCCACATTTCAGAACTTTTCTATGTTTTTCCCTTTTTTCTACTCCTTTGATTCTGTATCTGAGGAAGAGTTTATTTTTACCAAGAAAAACTCTGCCTGTGGCCTTTAGCCTATTCACAGAATTACAAAATTATTGACCATATTTAAGTTAAATTCAATTATTTTCATAGAGTTTCAGAGTTGGAAGGAAACCTCAGTGGTTATGTAACCCAATCAAAGCCTGAAAAAAAATTATTATCTCTAACTATGTACCAAACAGTAGTCATACAGCTTTTATATGAAGACTGACACTGTAGGGATTCAATATTTCCTGAGACATCTCTGCTCCCTGTCATACTTGCTCTATACCCCCATGAATCGTTTCCTCTCTTCTTCTCCCTATCACTCTTCCCAACACTTTCATGACACCTACAAACTTATACAAGTGCCTTCTATCTTTAAAAATCTTTCTTTAACTCTGATATCCTTCCAAGTCCTATTCTCTAGCTTTGATCCATTCATAGGAAAATGCATCTCTGTGCTGCTTCCTCTTCTCTATCATTCACTTACTTCTTGATCCCTGGCTTCTTGATTCCAGATTTTTTCTTTCTCCTAAAACTGTTTTCTTAGTGTCACCAATGATTTCATGAATGGTAAATCCAATGGTCTTTCTCATTTCTAATCCCTTTGTACCTCTCAGCAGTCTTTGACATGATTAACCTCCTCATCTTATATATTATTTCTTCCCCTGACTCCCAAAATAATGAACTCTTTTGATTCTTCTCTATTTGTAGTAATTTCTCAGTCTCTTTTCCTGAATCATTATCCATCTTTTTCCCCTAAACCTTTGTGGATCCTAAGTCTCTGTCTTGTGCCATGTTTTTGTCTCTCAATAAACCCTCCTTTACTGATCCCCTTCCTTCATGGGATTCATTATTTTCTTTAATTAGATCACTATCAATTCAATTGATCAAATCCTAACTTCTCATCAGAACTCCAGTTTCATAGTGTCTGCATATCCCCAAATGTTTGTGCATCAAACTCCAAAATGAATTATCTCTCTCCATAAATCCTCCTCTGACTATCCTTGCGCTAATATCCTGCTATTTACTCAGGTTCATAATAACAGTTTTATCTTAAACTCTTCCTTCTTCCTTTCCCTCCATATGCAGTCAATCTCCAAGTCCTATGGAGGGATAACACATTGTGATCAATATCCTACCTTTACAGAATCTCTCTTATCGATTCCCTACTTTCTGGTCATCTTCTTAATTTAAGTTTTTATCACCTTTCACCTTTTCTGATATAACTATATCCCAATTATTTCACCTTGCTATAAGGGCTCAACACAGTTGCCAACAGTTTTCTTAGGACACAAGTGTGGTGGGGGTCAGCTAGGTGGCACAGTGGATAAAGCACCAGCCCTGAATTCAGAAGGATCAGGCCAAAGACACTTGACATTTACTATCTGTGTAAACCGGGGCAAGTCACTTAACCCTCATTGCCCCAGCCCCCACACCCTCCAAAAAAGAAAGAAAAGAGAAAAAAAGAGACCAAAGTCTGACCTTGCTTTTAACCCTACTTGAATACCTTTACTGGTGCCTTCTTTCCTCTAGCAAAAAAATGCAAACTGAGTCTTAATCTTCAGGTATTACAGATAACCTAAGATTCTAATATTATTTCATATGATCTACTTCACTCAGTATTCCATCACCTGGACTCCTCAATCTGCCTTGACATTTTTTGACTTCACATAAGCTGTCCCTTATGGCTACTATTGACTCCCTGCTCAACTTTTCCCCTCAGAAATTAGATCTTCCTTCAAATAAGTGTTAGTATTCTATAATTCCACTTCTATTCCCTTTGATGGTGCTTTTCCCCTTCTTCAAATTGCCTTGAATTTACATTTTTTTCTGTACACATTTCCCCATTAATAAAATGTAAACTTCTTGAGAGAAATTACTCTTTCTTTTCTTTCTTTCTTTGTCTGTTAATTTCCTGTAGTTAATATAGTAGCTTGAACATGCTAAGGGCCCAATAAGTCTTTATCAGATTGAATTAGCTTGTGTTCATGTTCAGAACATTTTGGGCTCTCTTCTTGAAGAAAGCATTCTTATAAAAATCAGATTTTTTTAGTAGAATCACATCATTATAGGATGATGTAGAGCTAGAAGGGAACTCAAAGGTGTTTTATTCTAAGGTCTTCATTTTAAAGATGAAGAAAGGAATGATCAGGTAGAATAAATCACTTTCCCAAAGTTACACAGGAAGTATCAGAGGTGGAATTTGTATCCAGGTCTTTTGATTCCACAACCAGTGCTATTTCTATTTATCAGGCTTTGGCCTCTTTCATTTCTTGATTATAAATCATATTCTCAGAAAGAGTTGTCACTGGCTGCATCTCAGAAAGACTTTTCAATAATCCACATTTAGCTTGAAATCAACAATACATAGAAATATATTGACTAGGTTTGGAGGATGTTGAGACAATTGCCTATAAAAGACATGACCAATGTGAAAAAGGAATACATTTCCAATGCTAACTCATCTCAAAGCAAAATACTCACCAGAACAAAACAAGGATTTCATTTCCCATGACATTATATGCTCATGCACAGCCTACTAATTTGTGTAGTGCAAATCTGAGAAGATGGAAGCATGAGAGCCTGTTCTACTGGGATTATGGCTCTGTGGAAAAAAGATAAGTGTTTAAGACAAGCCAAGTCACAAGCTTTATGGATGTGTGACTGAGCTATGATAAAGAGCTAAGTTACAGAGCAAATATTTCAGGAAAGCAGCAAAATCAGGCAGCTAGACTTGATGCTTCATTGAGTTTAATTTTCTTAACCCACCTAGAAGTATATTCAAGCAGTCCAATGTCTTTCCTATTCTAGAGGTGATTTGGGAAGAATCTTGAATACCAAACTATTCTAATAAAAAGAAGGTTTGAAACCTAATTCATTAAGGAAAGTAGAGATTATTTTCTCTTACATTTCTGTTATGGTTAAGATTTTATTATTTTAATGTTATTCTTTCCTGGATCTATTAGGATTGAGGAACTATTAAATACCTTGAATTAATCTAACTCCAGAAATTCCAAGTAAGCCACTTAGTATTGGAGAATTTATCAAGATTCGTACTCAGTTTATAGAACACTGACCATGGGCCAAATGTATATGAGGAAATTTTTTCTTATACTCAAGCATCATGGTCACTATAAGGTAAAATTAAGAAGAACCAATACAATTTAGTAGTTAGTATAAAAAAAAACTTATTTGCCTTAACATATATAAGCAATATACATATATGCATATATACATGTATAGCATATATTTACAAATATATATTATATATATGTTTACATATATATTTAACATAGGAAAGGTGGTATTATATCTAATATTTGCTATAGGCTTCAGTATCTAATTCTTCCCTGATGCTTACTTACCTGAATCTGATGGAAATGAAATTTGAGAAAAGGGACAGATAAAATCAACAGAGAGATAAAGCATTATAAGAAGGTTGTTAGAGAGAAATGAGGAATAGGACAGGGGCTTTAGGAAATGGGGGTGTTGTCTGATTTGAATTCACTCTGCTAGTTGGAAGAAGAGGATACCAAGAATTTTTGAAAAGCTAAAAGTGACAAGAATGGTGTAACTGCCTCTAAAAGACAAAATCAATAGCATAAAGGATGAGACCTCACCATATATGTCATGTAGACATAAAATTCACCCCAACAGATCAAGCATAAAGAGAACACATGAAAAGTCTAGAATTCAAAGATGTAACTTTTCATTTGACATATTTATGATACTCCTGGGATCAATGAAGAGCTATGGTTTTCCTAGTTATATAGACAAATACGTAGGATTTTATTTTCCTCCAAGTAAAAGCATTAAATATACTTCCCTATCTGCAGTTCAGTGAAGAACTAGCCAGTGAAGTTTTTATTCATAAATTTTCCCATTGTCAACATTTTTGTTTTAAAGTCCCAATGCATGAACTATCAAATTGCTTAATGTGAATGTTTTCCTGCTGATAGTGGTTTTGTTTTTTAAAGAATTGTCTTAGTCTCCTAAAACCATTAAAATGAAGTTTTGCTCTGTTGCTTGATGACACCTCTAGAATGTACCATGTTGGAAATGATAGAGTGCATGAAAATCTGCACATGGTCTCTGCTTGATATCAGCAGAGAAGATAGAACTCAGCCCTGGAGACAAGGGGTCAGGTGGGCCAAGCAGCTGATATGCATCAGTTAATTAAACTAAGGGGAGGAGTGAGGAAAGTTTGGAGGCACTTGGCTAACAGAAAGTAATGCCATGAATTCCTAGAAAGAGAGCTGCAAACTTTTGCTCTCTCTACATCTATTTTTTTTTCCATTTCCCATTACCATATTTTTTACTCTGGTTCTAAGACATTGGGGAAGTTCTTGATAATGTCATGAAATATGCTGTCCAGGCTCTTTTTATATCATGGTCATTAGGTAGTCCAATTATTATTTTTAAATTATTTTTAAATTTTTAATTTTTGCGGGGCAATGAGGGTTAAGTGACTTGCCCAGTTTCACACAGCTAGTGGGTGTTAAAGTGTCTAAGGCCAGATTTGAACTCAAGTCCTCTTGAATTAGCTGCCTCTCCAATTATTCTTAAATTGTTCCTCCTGGATCTATTTTCCAGGTTTGTTGTTATACTGAAGAGGTAATTAATGTTTTCTTCTACTTTTGTATTCTTTTGACTCTGCTTCACTTCTTCCTGTTATCTCATTGAATCATTAGCTTCCATCTGTCCAATTCTTATTCTTAAGGAATTATTTTCCCAGTCAGTTTTTGTACCTCATTTTTCATCTGGCTAATTGTATTTTTTAATGTGGTATTTTCCTCAGTCAATTTTTGTCATTCTTTTCCCAAGCTATTGATTCTTGCATAGCTCTCATTTCTTTTCCCAATTTTTCTTCTTTCTCTCTTACTTGATTTGTGAAATCCTTTTTGAGCTCTTCCAAGAGGGGTTTGGTATTGAGACAAATTCCTCTCCCCCTTAATGCTTCACATATATGCATTTTGACATTATTGTTCTCTGAGTTTTGATCCTCTCACCATAGTAATTTTCTATGGTGAGTGGTTTTTTTCTGTTTATTATTCATCTTTTTGCCTATTTCATGACTTTTAAAGTTGAGTTCTGTTCCTGGGGTATAGCTTCTTTTGCTGGGGGCCAAGAGCCCAGTCACTGGCTTCCTACTCTGAGGCCTCAGTCACTTGCAGCTTGCTCACTGCACTGAAGTGGCCCAACCTAGTTGGACCTTTTGGGGGGCCTGACAACTAGCTTGCTGAGTTAGGAACTTGGGTCTTCATCTGCTGATCTGTGCTGTGGCTAAGGGCCTTTTGTTAGCTTGCCAAGACATCCTCTGTGCTGAGTTGTGCTCTCCTTTCACCCAGGTAAGACAGAACTTTTCAGAAGACATTCTATATAATCTTAAGCCAGAAAATTGTTTCAGTCCATCTTTTCATAGGTTTTGAAGCTCCAGAATCCATGGAGATGCTTAATTTAATGTGGTTTCTGAAGGAAATTTGGGAAAGCTCAGGCAGCTTCCTGGCTGCGCTTTGCCATCTTGGCTCCCTATTTCCCATTACTATAAATGGAGATATGTAATAAATACATATTCATATGCATGTGTTTGTTCAGTCATTCAGTTGTATTTGACTCTTTGCAATATGATGAACTTTACTGTCCATGAGGTTTTCTTGGCAAATATACTGGAGCTACGTGCCATTTCCTTCTCCAGTGGATTAAGGCAAATAGAGGTTAAATTACTTGCCCAAGTTCACATAGATAATGTGTCTGAGGCCAGATATGAACTCAAGTCCTCTTGACTCCAGGCCCAGTTCTCTAATCACTGAGCCACCTAGTTGCCTCCTAGGCAAATAGAGGTTAAGTAACTTGTCCAAGGTCATATAGCAAGTTAGTGTTTGAGGCCTGATTTCAACTTAGATTTTCCTGACACCAGGCCCAGTGCTCTCTTCACTAGGCATTCTAAATATGTGTGTGTGTGTGTGTGTGTGTGTGTGTGTGTGTTTGAAAATGGACCCCTTGAGGCTCCAACTTTAATTTAATCTCCTCAACAAAGAGGACCAAATAGTTCACGAATCAGGATTACTTATCTGCTTTTATTGTGAAAGACAATCATGTTTGCAAAGGATCTTATGACTTATTTAGAGGCTTATGTAGTATAATAGTGACTGAACAGGATTTCCTAGGAGATTCAATCATTTTGCTTTACAAGTAATGATTTTCAGGCAACTCTTTAAGAATACAATTCCATAGGGGCAGCTAGGTGGCACAGTGGATAAAGCACCGGCCCTGGATTCAGGAGGACCTGAGTTGAAATCTGGCCTCAGACACTTTACATGCACTAGCTGTGTGACCCCGGGCAAGTCACTGTCCTGCAAAATACCCCCATAACCAAACCAAAACAAACAAAAAACAACAACAAAGAATACAATTCCATGACACATACCAATCTTCATTGGTAGAGAACATTTGTTCACCTGGGAGCACCCTACACTGATGAAATCACAGGTCCAGAAAAACAATAAATATGGTTTAGAACATTGAGGTTTAGAACAGTTAAAAGATTCCTTCATGAGTTCAATAAGAATTCAAAAGTGATTGGTCTAAACATTGGCTCTGCCAAAAAAAAAAAGAGTGGATAGAAAATGCATCATCCAGGTTGATATGCATTCAGGTACATTCATGAAATTAGATAGAGGTGATATAGCTGAAGAATCAATTGAACCTAGAATTGAACAGGAAGAGGAAGAAAGCAGTCTAAATTAAATATCAAAAATGGTTCAGTGCTTTCAATCCCCAAATGATGGCTGCTACTAAATCCTCTTTCTTTATCATTAATATTCTCCTGGTGATAAGAATATACACAGCATGGTATTGCTGAGTTTGAAGCCAGGATCATCTGCATGAACATTTCTCCTGTGGCACAAACTATGTGATTTCCCACAACTGTCTAGGACTCATCTAAGACATCATTGATGGCTGATGTTTAGTCATTTTTGAGTCATGTCATATTCTTTGTGAGAAGAAGAAGAAGAAGAAGAAGAAGAAGAAGAAGAAGAAGAAGAAGAAGAAACATATTTTGTACATCTTTTTAGGCATATAGCACCCCTTCTATCACCCCCTCTCAACTTGGGACATCTATCCCATGTTCAAAGTATAAGTATTTTCTTGGTATGGGAAACAATGGATTGGTTGTGATCTACATTGACAGAAAGAATATCTACACTGAAAAGATCACACATCCATTTTAAATATGTAGGTTATTGTTACAAATTATGGCAGAACATCACACTTAAAACTGGTGTTATCTGTAAAGGTCTTCCATAAAAATACTAATCTGATGCTGTGTGTCACTGTGGAGATAAATATGTATTCTTAAAGGCCATGACAATGGATGGTTCTGAAAGGTCCCATAACAACTGAAAATGCTTTTAATATGGACCTGGCAATAGAATATGTGTCTATTGTTTGAAGAATAGTAAAGTGTGGAGGATTTACCAACAAGTCATTAATCTATTCATTCCAGCAAGCCAATAAGACTATCTAGAGGCAGCTAGGTGACCCAGTGGATAGAGTGCTAGGCACGAAGTAGTGAATCCCACCTCAGAAGTTTACTACTGGGGGCAGCTAGGTGGCACAGTGGATAGAGCACCGGCCCTGGATTCAGGAGGACCTGAGTTCAAATCCAGCCTCAGAAATTTGACACTTAACTAGCTGTGTGACCCTGGGCAAGTCACTTAACTCCCATTGCCCCGCAAAAACAAAACACACACACACACACACACACACACACACACACACACACAGTTTACTACTGATGAAACCCTGAGTAAACACCAACCACTGCCTGCCTCTTTTTCTTCATTTTAAAATGGGAATGATAAAAACAGCGGCTAAATTCCAAGGCCATTATGAGTTTAAAAGAAGATATTATATAATAAAATGAGATAATAATAATAACCACTTTATAAACCTTAAAGCACCATATAAATCCCAGTTATCATCATTTATTCAGGCATAGATGGATTAATAGATGCATCAGTATGGATCCTCCTTATAAACAAACCCTAATTAATGTATCTGATTAGGTTCTTGTTTGTTTTACATATTATTCACTCTTTAACCAATGAAGATGCAGCTCAAAGTTGACTTATTTTCTCCCTTTGATGGACAAAAGGATCCAAAGTAGTTAAAGGCCAATATTTAGTCCAACAGTTGGAAGCAAGAGAGTTTAGAAACTAGTTAGTAAACATAATTAGTTAAAATGAGAGGCCATCAAATGTGCTTTATCTCTCATCCTTCCCTTCTACTCCACCAACTCCTACTTCCCCTCTCCCCGTCTCAGATAAGACAGGCTTCCCAGCAACAGGTTCCCACAGATTTAGCAGGGATTTAACCCCCATCCCATCCCCAGTATAGTACACTCTAGCTCCCAATTTGCTAAAATGTGTGGTTTCTCTGTCATAGTTGCATGTACACTAGCCTTGAATATACCTTAAGTATAACTCCAGATTTAGGAATATAGGTCTCTTGTAAAAACCATGTGGTTAATTAGCTGGGTGACTTGACATGCTACCTCCTTCCTCTCGATCACCTCCCTGAACTCTGCTTTTCTAATCAATAGGATGACTTGATGATATCTAAGATCTCACCCATACTAAGATTCTCCAATTCCTCCACTCATTAAGTCAGTCTTCTTTAAGATGCTATTGCTCTTTGTTACTATCTATACCATTTCTCTAGTGGTCATTAAGGTAAGAGGAATATCAAACATAATTTTAACAAATTCTCTGTGTTAAGCTATAGTTATGATACCATTGCTTAAGACAGTTTAAGAACTTGGGAAACAGTATTTTAGGTAATCTAAGAAACACGACGAAATGATACTCCTTGATTTATCTGTTGTTTCTGTATACTGCCAAACTGTGCATGCTTTTAGCTTCAAATATGTTAATTTATTACCAAAATTTACATTTCAAGTGGATGCTCAGCATTCAAAACTTGCACTGTTTGTTTTAGCATTTACGGCTGCTATTATGGAGCAAACATCTACCCACTTTACAATCATCTTAATGACAAATTCATTTTAAATAGTCTCAGTTTGAACTCAGACCAACTTTAGGGCTGCCTAGATCATTGCAGTAAGAATATTTAGCAGGCTTAGCCATAAACAAAATGGGGATAACATATTGCTTCATAAAATTTGTTTCCCACTTCCTAAATGATGGGAGGAAAAACTGGAAGTTGTTTTTTAGAGGCATAGGACCTCTCCAAAGAGATTCCAATTAGAATGAGGGAGATAAGACTTTGGGAAAGGGGGGGAGGTATTATTTTCTCCCTGGCTTATATATGTATATATGTGCATACATATGTATGTATATATACATATTTGTGTGCATATATACCAATACGCATATATGTATGTGTATATGTGTGTGTGTATATACACACAATGTTATTATTCAACTGAAATTATTATATCCACACTTACCAATGTTATTTTTATCTTTTTTTTTGGTGGGGGCAATGCAGTTTAAGTGACTTGCCCAGGGTCACACAGCTAGTAACTGTCAAGTGTCTGAGGCCAGAATTGAACTCAGGTCCTCCTGAATCCAGGGTCAGTACTTTACTCACTGTACCACCTAGCTGTCCCCAACCAATGTTATTTTTATTGTGAAACCCAATGATTTTTTTCCCCTCAGTTCTCATCCTTCTCAACCTATCTATGGATTTGATGCTACCCTCTACTCTTGCATACTCTATCTTCCCTGGGTTTTCATGACACTCCTTTCTATTGGTTTTCCTACTACATCACTCCTCTATCTCCTTTAGAAGCCTTATTATGCCTCCAAATTGTGGGTATGCCCCAAGTTTCTGCCCTAGATTCTTTTTTTTTTCTTTTTCTATTCTCTACTTCTCTATCATCTATTCTATACCTGTCAGTCTGTCTCTTTCTTTCTTACCTTGCTCTCCCTCATCTATGTCTGTATATTTGTAACTTTATCTCGCTTTTTCTTTCTCCTTAACTTCCTCAGAAACTTTGGGTTTAACTATGATCACTAAGGAGCTGACTCACAGAACTACATATCCAGCCCGAACTTTTCTCTTGGCCTTTAGTCCCACATCACCAATTTCCTAGTATATATTTCAAACTGGATGTCCAGAAGAAATATCAATCTCAACATGTCCAAAGTTGAATTCATTATTTCCCCCCACCCCCAGACCAATCTCCCCTCTTCCCAACTTCACTATTTTTCTTAAAGGTACCACATTCCTTTGAGTCTCCCTGGCTCCTAATATAATTTTTAATCATCTCTTTATTCTTCATTATCTCCACATACAGTCACTTCCCAAATCTTGACAATTTTAATTATGTATATACTTTCTCAACTGAATACTTCTCTCTACTCACACAGTAGTGAATACTGAACTGTAGTTCAGGTATTTATCACCATTTTCCTGTTCTATGGCAACATTTTCCTGATTGGCTTCCCTACCTCAAGTTTTTCCCTACTTTAGTCCATTCTACCTACAACAGCTAGGTGGTGCATTGAGTAAAGCATTGGCCCTGAGGTTGGGAGGATTTGAGTTCAAATCTTACCTCAGACACCTATGAGCTGTGTGACACTGGACAAGTCACTTAACCCCAATTGCCTTAAATATCTGGAGCCATTTCCAGTCATCTCTGATGTATATCTTTCCCCTGGATCCAGATGGTCCAGAAGAGGGAGTGAGGCTGATGACTGCAATTCACTGCAAGTCATGACATCACTTCCCAATGTGATGGTCCTCTTAAAGAATGAAGGAAAAACGACAACAATAAGTGCTACTCCATCTTGTATATCTGAGCCTTTGCAAGCCACCTAGATGCCTGCACTATACTCCTTGCTTATGTCTGCCTTTCAGTCTTTTCTTTTTAGACAGTAGTCAAGCACCACATTTTCTATGAAGTCTTCCTCAAACCCTCATTTCTACTACCCTTGTCCCAAACTACTTTGTACTTAATCACCCTGCATTGTTTCTTGTTATTTAGTATATAGTTGTATAAGTACCTGTTGCCTTTCCTTTTAGAACTTTAGCTTCTTCTCAGTAGTGATTTCTTAATTCATTATCTTAGCATCTCTAGTATCAAGTACAGTAACTAACAAAAACATTTGCAATATGCTTTTCTGAGCTCTGGAAATATGAAGGTAAAAAAAAATTCTCAAGGAGCTCCTATTCTAATCAGGAAGACAGGATAAAAAAAGGGTAACTAAAACAAGGACATAATATATTTCTAAATGATTGTTCCTAGAGCACTTTTCAATGCTTTTGGTAATCTGTCAGTTTTTTGAATGTTGGGCAATTAATCACAAGTAATTTTTGGTAATTTGGTGATTTGTTAAGTTATTTGGTAATTAATCCAATTTGACCTGTTGACAGAGTATATGGTAAAATACTAGCATCTCTGGTGTGAGGGCTTGCTATTACCTTTTCAGGGTTGCTCATATACCTTTTGTGTTTACCTGATATTCAACTTTCACCTATTACTCCAAGAAGCTATAGCATATGCAGCAGTCACATCCCAGGAAAACGTCTTGACAAATAAACCAGGTTGAGGGTAAACGACAGACCACAAAACTATTGGTGAATTAGTGGGATGTCTACCACAAGCATGTGCAGACTTCCCTCAATGGAATGGGGAGATGAGAACGATTTGTTTCAACAGACATGAAGGAGCCTGAAGCAGGCTCTATGGAGCACTTAGAGCCTGGTCAAACAACTAAACTGCCAAGGTCATCCACTGCATTCTGGACCATTGCCAGTCACCGTGACTTCTGTCTTGCCACTGAAATTTAATGACTCCAGGAGGAAAAGTGAGGTCAATGACTTTGTACAACCCTTACTTAAATCCAAACCATTCACAGTTCAAGACCATCATTGTTCTACTTCACAAATGAAGAATAAGCAGCAGCAACAACAACAACTTTTTGGCATCTCTAGATGTTTTTATTCCCCCCCCCCCACCCCAGCTAAGCTATTTGGACATTGATGACAGGGACCATAGCTTATATTATTGAATTACATACAACTTTGGATATTGTAGGTTCTCAGTAATTCTCTAGTTTTAATTTTATAAGAAATAGAGATATGAAGTAAAGACTCACAAAGGCAACATAATATATTGACCAAAGTGTTAGGCACTGTTACAGAAGTTTGGGGTTTGAGTCCTCAATCTACTACATAACTATTTCTCTTACCTTGGGCAAAACCCTTAAGTTTTAAGACTAACTTTTCTCATCTGTAAAATGTCTAATCGAATCTTTAGTCTCTGTAAGATCCATGAGCTTATTTTTTGTGTTGTTTTGTTTCAGAAAAAATGGAGGAAGTAGAAAGAAACTACAGTATAAGTAAAATGATGGGTGGATAGAATAGGTCAAGGATAATATGAAAGACTTCAAAGCTAGAGCATATAAGAAAGAGTTGGGAAAAAGAAGCAGAGAAATTATACTTATATCTATAACATTAAATTCAATGTGTACTTTGTGTGTGTGTGTGTGTGTGTGTGTGTGTGTGTGAGTAGATATTCTATTCACCAATGGAATCTAAGGGATTCTGATAACTTCGTTAAATATCTTAATGGAGGGAAGGTAGATGTCTGTTTTAGTCAAAACCCCATGGATTCCTCTTCTGGGAGGAACCTAAAATACATTTAAAATAATTTCCAATTCTAAAATTCTATTTTCTGTAGTACTGACCAATCATTCTAAACTGTTAGCTTGGATCTACCTTTATGAAGGGCCTCTATAGTTGACTGGAAGAGCCTGTGAGACCTATAACAATACTAACTCTCCAAAAAATACTAGACTAAAGACATCAAACACTTTTTATATCTGGGAGAACATGCTAGACTATCTCTACATATGTCATAGGAATTAATTATGGTAGACTAATTGAGAACTGGATGCCATTATTCCACATTTAATCCAATCTACTATTTATATGCATGCATTGGTTCTACTGCCTATTCTAGGACTCTCTATTGAGAGACTTGAATTCCTTGATATTTTTCTACACAGACTACAAAACCATGTAAGTTTCTCTAATAGAATGTAATTATAAGTAGAGGTTGCTTTACAATTATATTAAATTAGATTAGATTATTGTATCTATTATAATGGCCCCAATATAGTAGATACCTAAAATGATCATTGATTGAGAAACAAATAGATTTTCAAAAACCAAAGCAAGACATGCCATATTTTTGGGGCTGGGCAATGAGGGTTAAGTGACTTGCCCAGGGTCACACAGCTAGTAAGTGTCAAGTGTCTGAGACTGGATTTGAACTCAGGTCCTCCTGAATCCAGGGCTGGTGCTTTATCCACTGCACTACCTAGCTGCCCCTTTGCCCTATTCTTTTAACACATTATATGTATTATAAATGCAGTTTTATATCAAAGGGATAAGAAGCCAGAGGACACTTGAGAGAATTCTGACAATTAAATGAGAAGCTGAAGCTTATTTAATTAATGAAGCTACTTGTGTGGTTACATTGTGACAATGACAAATTGTGAGGAAAGGTGGGCTGTTTTAGCTAGAATATGTCCTGAAATGTGACATTTAATAGATGATTTTCTTGAGATAAATTAACTGTAAAAGAAAGAGTGTGGGAGGGTGAGATTTTTAGCTTACTCATAGCAAGGTCAATAGTGGTCATCTTATGCTTTGTAAAATGCTTAGTATGAAAGCTAAAAATAGTAGCCCATTTTTAAAAATTCAATGTTCTTATTTCCATATACTTAGCTTTTGCCAACACTGAAGCTAGGTACTTTAATGCCTGGATATCCAGAAGAAGGATGATAGTAGAAAACCTCCAGATTATCAATTGAAGTAGGAGATCATCGATGGGGTAAATGGAGAGAAATGCATTGAAGTTCAGGTGAAGTGCAACCCTAACATCTATGAATTACCTCAAAAAGAAATGACAAGGGGGCAGCTAGGTGGCACAGTGGATAAAACACTGGCCCAGGATTACTTGAGTTCAAATCAGGCTTCAGACATTTGACACTAATTAGCTGTGTGACCCTGGACAACTCACTTAACCCTCATTTCCCCACCAAAAAAAAAAATGACAAGAGAAAACTCACCTTGTTGGATGGATAGCAGTCAGAAATATCAAAACTTGGGGCTTCAGATCAAAGTGGGCCTAGGGTTAAACTTTGTAGATTTATTTCTGTGATGACAAATTGGAGGCAAGACAAAACATGTATGAGGAAGAAGCTGTGGAGAATTAAAGTCTTTTGCCTGAACAAAAAGATGAACAAGTTGAAAAGTTTGATACTTTAAGGCTTTTCACAATGGTATTTTTACCTTTTTTGCCAGCTTCTTCTAGAACCCTTGTTACATAGTATTTCTGAGCCCACTCACCAACAAAATAACTGGGTAGTGAGAAAAAGGAATAATTGTAATAGCTGATCACCTTATAGTCATCAAGGTGTTTAATTCTCCCCTCCCCCTTAAAACAAAGGACTCCCATGTTACAAGAATCAACCCTTGGACCAGTGTTGAGCTCTCTTATTTAGTCTCTCATCCTTAAGGATCAAGGATCATGTATATAAAGCTTGTTGGAACATTGGAACACATTTAGTCCAGCTCTCTATTTTATAGTTAAGAAATTAAAACCAAATAGAAAGTATATTGACCTGTGTTACAAACTAGTATTTGGCAAAGCTGAGATTTGGGGCAGCTAGGTGGCACAGTGGATAAAGCACTGGCCCTGAATTCAGGAGTACCTGAGTTCTAAATCTGGCCTCAGACACTTGACACTTACTAGCTGTGTGACCCTGGGCAAGTCACTTAACCCCCACTGCCCTGAAAAAAAAAGCTGAGATTTAAACTGGAATCCTCCAGATCCAAATGCAGTAATACCTTACCCTATGTCTTTTGAAATAGAATCTTTACTTCTTTCAGATCCTAGTGATGCTTCCAATACTTACAGAACACAGAAGTTGCCGCTAACAAAACTTCTACACCACATCTGTATACATTTTGTTGTTGTTGTTGCTTTGATGCATTTATATGTTCTCTAGTGTTAGACCCACATTTTTGATCACTGTTCCCTGTCTGGAGACATAAATTTAATTCAGTCTAAAGAGATAATAATATACTAGCTCAAAGGGGAGAAATTTAAAACTGTTCTAATTAAAATAGAAAAATAATGTAATTTAAATGGCTCAAAGACTATATATGATATGTTAACTCACAGCATAATATACTGTTTAAGTATGATTTGTAAAATATTCTCCCTGCCACAAGTTTCTCCTTACTTGAATCCATCCTCAGTTCTGCTGTCAAAGATCTTTTAACCACATCACCACTCCCTTATTCAATGAACTCCGATTTATCTATCATCTCTAGAATCAAATATAAATCCTCTATTTGATTTTAAAGACTTTTATAACTTGACCCCTTCCTACCTTTCCAGTCTTTTGATACTTTCTTCCTTTTCATATTCTCTTCAGTTCAGTGACATGGGCCTTCTTGCTGTTCTGTGCATGACATTCCATCCATATCCTGATTGAATTCTTTCACTCCATATCCTCTGTGCCTGGAATTCTCTTCTTCTTCATCTCTACTGCATAATTTCCATAATTTCCTGCAAGTCTCAGCTAAGTCTCACCTTTATACAAAAAGCCTTTTTAGTTGTGCTTTAATATTAGTCCCTTCCCTCTGAGATGATTTCCAGTTTATCCTGGCTACATCTTTGTACATAGTTATTTGCTTATCTCTCCCATTAGTCTGTGAATTCCTTGAGAATGAACACCAACTTTTTTTTTTGTCTTTCTTGTATCTATAGCACTTAATAATGCCTGATGCATAGCAGGTATTTAATGTTAGTTGATTGATTGACTTTAGTATTCATGATCTCATTGGATTTTTGTGAGCAAATCCAGTCTCTTTACATTCTCCTATATGTTTTATAAATATTAAAGTGCTATGGCAATCTGTGTGGTTATTGCTATACAATAACAACTAAGTGAATAAAAATTGAACGGTTCTCTTCCTTTATTGTAAAATTCATACTTGTAGTCACAAAAGGATTCATTTTTTAAATAAACATATATTTAATATGAGCATTAAATATAATCCATTGATCTACTTTCTACTAATACATTCCCAGTCAAAGAGTGGGAAAAAGTGGAGTTATCCTTAATTTCCTTTCTTCCTGACACCCTACACTGAGTCAGTCACTAAGTCATAACTGACACTAGACCTAAGCTCTTTGAGGACCAAAATCATGGCTTTTTCATTTAAATCCCTTCAATACTTAACATAATGCCTGAACTATAGTAGGCACCCATTAAATATTCATTGAATCAGTGAATGAAAGAATGAAGGAATGAATAAATTAATTTAAAGGATAAGTAGTCTGATGTTTTCTACTTACCATTATTACTTTCACCTTCTTAATTTGAACCTTCACACCTGGTATATCTATCCAATCCATCTAACATATCATCATCAGACTAATATTAAAGTTCTAATATTTCTAAATTGCCATTCCTTTATACTATTAATGCAATGCTATGACTCCTCTTGCCTACTAACTAAAATCTGAGCCCTATAATCCTAACATCCAAGTGTCTTGATACTCTACAGAATTCATTCTACTTAACCAACATTATGTCTCCCTACTTCTAAAAATTACCCCATCCATTCTAGAAAATCCAGTCTCCTTACATTCTTCTATGTGTTTCTTTCTGCCTTAGTGTTTTTATGCCAAGTGGAATGTTTTCCCTTATCCTTCCCTCAACCAAAGTCCTAATTGGCTTTTTAAAGCTCTCATGTCCTGGCTACTCAAGAAAGCTTTTCCTTGTCACACTAGCCTCTCTTTGAAACTCTAAACTATATATAGGACCAGTACCAACTGACTTCCATTTATATTACATATTGTGTTATTGTATTCAGTTCACATTTGTAAATCTTTATGTACTCAAAAAAATTGGGAAAAGATCTTAGAGGTCAGACACTGTCTTTTATTTTTCTTTCTCCCCTACAGGCTTGTCATACTTTGTCCCCTTAAAAACACTTGTTAATTTGACTTATTGTAGTTTGTAAGTATTATTTAGAATATTAGAAAACCAACAGGACACTGAGAAGTGGTTTATTCATTCATTTAACAAACCACAAAGGGCCATATGCATGTAAGTTGTTTTATTATTCCTGTGGTATGGCTATGGTTATTATTATTATTAACAACAATAATTGTTATTTATTAAGCACCTGATGGGTAAGGTATGAATAAATCTAACTAACATTGTGTTGTGGAGAAGACAATAGATTTTAATCAGAAGACTTGAGTTAAAATTTGGCTATGTTACTTATTACTTTATGACTTTGTCCAAATCCTTAAACTTACTGGACTTTAGTTGGTTCCCTTGTTAAATGAGGGGACTTCATTCAGTGATCTAAAGGACCTTCTATCTCTAAATATTGTCATTCTCTGAACTATTCTAAGTTCCCAGACAAATCCTGCATTCTCCTTGATGTGTTTTGCTCAGATTATTCTCCATACCTAGGATGTTCTTTAAATTCATAATAATCTCTCCATATGCACCTGTTGAACCTGTACCTATTCATTAAAGCTCAACTCTAATGCTTTCTCATCCATGAAGTTTCCATTGATTCTCAGCTCTCTTCAGTTCCCCAACAAAATACTTGCACCACGCTAATGAAAAAATCCTCTGATTTAGTTTTGTGATTCTCAATTTTAGTGTCATGTCCCCTGACAAGATTGAAAGCTCTATGAAGTTAAAGATAATTTCCTATCTAATCTTTTTTTAGCTGCTTCAATACCTACTACAGTGCTCTACAAATTGCAGTCACTTTAGAAATTATAGTTATTTTTGTTGCAATGTGATATAGTAAGTTCTGTGGGCTCTGCAAGGATAATTAAGATAAAGAGCTAGACAACTAGATACCTAATCAGATATTTAAATATATCTGTAGAATTAGAAACTATTATTTGTATAAAAAAGTTTTAATGTGACTTGTTAGTCAACCAAATGGCTGCCTGAAATTTACCTTTTTCCCTTAAAATGTTCTATCTGATTTCCAA
Source organism: Dromiciops gliroides (assembly GCF_019393635.1). Classification (NCBI taxonomy): domain Eukaryota; kingdom Metazoa; phylum Chordata; class Mammalia; order Microbiotheria; family Microbiotheriidae; genus Dromiciops; species Dromiciops gliroides. Next base: position 663,524,245 of record NC_057861.1, on the reverse strand, counting down.
TTATGAAAAAAAAAGACCTCTACCGCTTAAAATCAAATGTGAAATTCACCAGAAGTTTCTGAAATACATTCAATTACAATGATTCATTACAGGTAATTGTGATGATTAAAACAGAGATAAAATGTCTTCTTTCCAGAGTAAGTTAGTCATTAAAGATACATACATGGATAGTAATTAGGGGGATATCAAATATCACCAATTAAACATTAGGCTTCGTTAACTCCTTAAATAGTATTTTTTTAACTTCAGTCTTTGTATGAATAATAGTAGGAATTTTGCAGAAAAATCTTGGTGAATTAAATATGTGAAATTTGTCTTTCACCAACTGGATAGTCTACTGGATATTGTCATTACTGTTAAAGATCAAACCATCCTGATGAATTAATTGGTGGAGATGTTTATTGATGGATGGTCCTTTTCCTCTTCTTGAAGTATGAACAATAAACATAGGTGACAGAAAGGAAGTCACACAGATATTATTGTGAAACTTTGAATCAAATTTAAAATTATTTTTATGAGTATGGGTTAAGAATATTTCATTTGATTGTTATCAATAATGAACTCTAGTCCCATAACTTTAATAAATTTCATTAAAATCATTAGACTTTATTTTGCACCATCCCTCATGTCATAAATGACATGTGTATATTTGCAATTAGACTTGGGAAAGGGCCATATATTTCCGATGATGGGCCTCTCTGAACCTGGACTGGTCCTCAGATGGCAGAGATTCAGTTCATTGTTATTCTATACCCAAAGCCTTTCCAACCAAAGTTTTTACTCTGGTGGCACAACCTTTGAGATAACAGGATTACATCCAAGTCATGGTAAGACATTGATTAGAACATAAGTGTGATCTATTAATGAACAACTTTTTATGCTCTGTATCCCTGAATGAAAGCAATGAATTACTCCATATTATTGATCATATTGAATTATCAATCCTATCATCTCCCTATTGATCATATTTCAAGAGATTATTCCAGATTCAGGAGAGTCAACCAGTTAGTCAACAAACATTTATTAAACCATATACTATGTTTTAGGCACTATGCTAAGCTTTGGAAATACAAATAGTGAACCCAAATCATTCTTTCTTCTAAGAACTCACATTCTAATGGGAAGAGAACAGGATGCAATTTAATCAGGATGTGTTAAAGATTATACCTTGTTCTGCCCCTGAAAATCACATACAAACTGTTCCAAAGATCAAAGGAGTATATTTTTCAAATTGTATCATATATCAAGTAAAATTCCCATCCTGGTAATATGTGCTGAATCAGGGGAAAAACATCTAGGAACTGCTTGTCAGGCTTCTCATCTTATGATGTGTAAATTACAGATAAATCTAGATCTCCACAGTGCTAGACCAGCAGAACTCATAGAGGTGCTGGTAACTTTGGAATGATGACTTTGTTTCAATGATTATTTTGTGATACTTTGAATATGTTAATGAACTAATTCCAAGGTGGCACAGATAGGAATCAGTCTGTCCTTCCCCTCAAAAAAAATATCTTATGAAGGAGACATTAAACTCCTGTCCCTGAAGCACTTTGAAATTTCATTTGGGTCCTTGAAGCTTAGTGCTCCCAACTCTAAGCCATGGTTATGTGAGTGATATTCCTCTGCCTCTTTCCCTCCCCATTTCCCCCCATGCTTTCTTTCTTCATTATCCCATGCCCCTTCCCTAAATTGTGTCATCTGCTTCTGTATGACTTCACAGACTGTCTTTGCTTCTTATTCAAGTGTGATTATTGACTGATATCCTGCTACCAATCATGGTCTTTCCTGGTGTGTATCCCAAGCATCGGCCATACCTGTTCTATTTCATAATTTCCTAAATTAATTATTGATTCACTGCAAAAACCCAACATGAGATTAAAGAATTAATTGGTGTCATCTAATAGAATTTCTTTGAGGTAGCACTAGGTGCTCAAGAAGGAAGGAAAAGGTGATGACAAGTTTAGTGTTTTTTTCCTCGAGAGAAATTGTTTACTTTGGTACAAAACATGAAAAATCTTTTTTTTTCTAAATGCATCAAATTCCTTCTATGATGCAGCATGGTTTAGTAAACAGAAGAATGGCTTTGAATTTGGGATTAGAGTAAGGAGAATTCTGCCCCTAACATATAACTCTGTGACAATGGACAAGTCACAAACTTCCAGTGACCCAAGTTAGTCTAGAAGGCTCTAACTCAGGGTTTCTTAATCAAGTGTTGACAAACTACCAAGACATGTGGATTGAGTTTAGTGAGATCTGTGGACTTTCATTTCAACATAATTGGCTTCATTTGTAATCATTTAAAATTATGCATTTCAAATGTTATTCTGAGAAGGGATTCTCTAGTCTTCATGAGACTGCCAAAGGAGTCTGTGCCCCATCCACAAATAAATAAAAATAAAATAAAACCATAAGGGTTTTTGCTTCAAGCTCACCACAAGTTGCCAATTTTCATTGCAAGGAGTATTCACACTGGGAGTTAACTTCATTGTTCAAATGATAGATCTGCACAAAAACAACTACAAACAAATAAAAATAAGAAAATTTTCGAATATGTCTTTAAACAAACTCAATTATGATGTTCTTTCAACACAACTAGAGGTTATTTAAAAATTAAAGGTTTTAACTTGGGCTCCTAGGGGTCATTTTACAGCAACAATCTGTCCTTTTCACTCAGCAAAGTCAACTTCCTTATCATTCCTGAAAGTAGAAGAAGCTGTTCTCTGTGACATGCCTGAAGTCAGATGGGCAGCAGCCAGGCAGTGACTGACATTATCCATAATTCAAACTGCTGACAAGGATCTATGTGATCAATACAAGCAGTCTGTTGACACAGATGACAATTTATTCCTCATTGATTGTCAGATGCTCAGTAACATCCAACATCTATCATCCTTGCCTGTTTTTGCCTCCTTGTGCATTATTATGTGGTCCTATGCATGTCTTTTGATGGTTTTTTACTATAAGCAAAACAAAGTCTGTGCACTAGCCCAACAGTGTCAGAGCCTTGAACCTTGCCTGATAAAGCCACAACTCTACTTCTACCAAATCTACAAGGGCAGCACATAAATCTGTACTAGATACATGTCCAATTCCAATGGTATTCTACCTACCTACATTCTCTTTCAAGAAAACATGTTTCCATCATATGTATTTATGAAAGGTAATGTGACTTTCCAGATTAAGATCTGGCCACAGAATAAGGACAAGGGTCCAAATCTTCTGACATTTTACTATCATGCTAAATGGCCAAATAATTAATTTCTCAGTGAAACAAGTAACTATCTAATACAAAAAGTTACAATGAATCATTGAGAAATATATATATATATATATATATATATATATATATATATATATATATATATATATATATATGAATCTACATCTACATATCTGCATACTTATGTATGTATATAGAGGATACTTCCTAAACAAATGAAATCATGGATCCAGGCAACCTTTCCATTCAACCACCCTTTAAAACATAAAGTAGGTCATTTTTCATAGAATTATAAATATAGAAGTGTTCTTAGTGAAATTCTAGGTCAATAGTGTATGGAGGCTAGAGGACTGGAGCTGGAGTCAGCCAGATCTGAGTTAAAATCTTGCCTCTTGTACTTACTAGCTGTGTGATCTTGAATGAATCATTTAACATATCTGATTCTCAGTTTCCTCAACTGTAATGAGTGTTTTTTTATTAGGTGGCCTTTAAGGAATCTTCCAGATATAAATCTGTGATTCTAGTATATTCCTTTCTCCCTTAAAGTGATGAAGAAACTTGGGTGCAATTAGAGAAGATGACTACTAAGATTGCAGAGGTAGGGGCAGCTAGATGGCGCAGTGGATAGAGCACCGGCCCTGGATTCAGTAGTACCTGAGTTCAAATCCGGCCTCAGACACTTAACACTTACTAGCTGTGTGACCCTGGGCAAGTCACTTAACCCCAATTGCCTCACTAAAAAAAAAAAAAAAGATTGCAGAGGTAGCTGACAGAACTGAAAAGGACAAATGAAGCAAGAAAAATACTCCCACCTGGAGGAGAGGAGAAGTTGATGTTCAGATCTTCCCTCCTTATGTGGTGTCTATCTATTATCCTGCTGTTAGTGAATGAGGATTTCACCACAGGACAATGCTTTAAATTGAGAAACTATTAGTTAAGTGAATTTAAAGATGTAGACATTTCCAAGTACTCATTCAATGGAAAGAGGCTACTCCTACTCACATGGAAAGCTAATACAAAATATCCACTCATACCACTAGTCCGGTCTTCCAAAAGCAGTCTCAGGCATCTGCTACTCCATCTTAAAGCTATCTGTTTTTGCTATTTGATTAAATAATTTAAGTTTAAAGCCTCCTTCTTCTCCTTACTAAAGTACTGTACCCATTCAATTAACCTTTGATATCTATCTCCAGGATAAAGTCAATATAGCCTATTTACGAGTCAAATAAATAACAAATGGGTTTGGGTTAGATTAGACAACCTCTAAAATCTCACCCAAATCTGAGATTCTGTTGTTTGGAACTACTCTTCCCAGACCTATATGTAACAAATTTGTAGGAAGTAGTTTGTGCCTTCGGTTTAGAGATTTTTAATGGTAATGGTAGATCTTAAATTTAGAAGGGAACTGAGAAATATCTTCTTTAAACATTTCATTTTATAAATGAAAGAAACTGAAGATCTGAGAGTTTAAGTAACTGTTCCAATGTCATACATAAATAGTAGTAATTAACAGAGGTGAAGAGAGCTGGCAAAGCATTGGATAGAGTCCTTGACCTGGAATCAGGAATAAAGAAGATTTGAGTTAAAAATCCAGCCTTAGACACATATTAACTTTGTGAACTCTAAAGAATTAATTGTTATTTGAGGTTTTATGACGCCATCTTTTGGCTGGAATTAAAAAAAAACCCTCAGTGCCTGCACTGACCTGGGGCTCCACAAACAGCACGGTGCTCCACCCACAGGTTGTAGCCATCGCCATGGCACTGGCACCTCATGTCATCACCACTCACTGACACCTATATGGGCCTGGCAAAATTATAATGATTGGAAGCCCAGTGAGGGCAGTCATGTGACTGTCAGAGCAGCCAGCCAATTGGCTGGGGGCTGTGTGTGGTCAGCCTGGAGTCTGCTGGGAAGAAGGGAGGATTTTTGCCATTCTAGCTTGAAGCTGGAAGGCAACAGGATGCTGCTGTGTGTTCTCAGCTGATTTCTGGGCAGTGGTGTTATTCAGGTTGTATTACTTCCCTTTCCCCATTTTATTTCCTTTTCCTTAATCCTACTGATCCTATTTGTGGTTTTTAAAGTTTGTTCTTGTTAAATAAATCCTGCTCTGTTTTGAGGGAGACTTTCGGTCTCCTTCCTTGCCCCAATATTTCTGTGAGCCACCTAGCTAACACTCTCCAATTAAAAATTGGTCCCTACCTAAGTAGGTCATTTAACCTCTGATTACTGAAGTTTCCTCAACTAGAAAATGGAGATGATAATAGTGGCAACTTGGCAGATTTGTTGTGAGGATTAAATGAGATAGTCTTTGTAAAAAGTGCTTAAGACTGCATTTGGCACTTAGTAGGTACTTAAATGATTTCCCCCTCCTTTCCTGGACTGGAATTCAGTTTGCTGATTCTAAATCCTGCTCTTTTACAACTGCGTAAAATTAGATTCCAATGGAACAGTGAACCATTTTGAAATGTTGAAAGTTTGGTTGATAGAAGGGAAATACTGGGTGAAAAACACTGCTCAAAGAAAAGTCACTTAAGGTATATTATCAGAGCATCCTGTTTCCTAGCCTATGGTTTGCATATGGCTATTGTGGATATGTGAGAAAGTAGGTAGGAAACTCATCCCTAGAACTGTTTGTTAGTCAAAATAAATTTGTGTTTCCTAGTTGAAATATAGATGGCAAAAATGTGGATTCTGGCTTATCACCATGAGATAGAGGCAAATCATCTCATTGAAGAGAATCTGATTTGTAGAAAGAAAATTAATTCAAAAGGGAAACAGGCTACAAGTCAATAAGCATTTATTAAGTGCCTACTATGTGCAGGAAATGCACTAAATATTGGGGATAAAATAAAAGGCAAACAAAAGTCCCTGGCTTCAAAAGCTAATAATCCAATGGAACACAGAGAATTCAGAGAGAAAATTTAAAGAGAGAGGGAGAGAGAGAAGAAGATAATAGAAAAGAAGATAATAGAAGGAGGAGATAATAGAAAAGAAAGAAGAAAAACAAATTTAATATGTGTTGGGCAGATTGCAAAGAGGGAATTAACAGGACAGATGAAGAGTTCTTTACCAAACAATAAATAGACATGATTATAGGAAATAAAATTGACAATACCAATTGCATAAAATGATTGTCTTATTTTCATGAAGTATACAGTCTATAGCACTGATGTTGCCTTGCCTAAATCACATCCATCCTTATGATTTTCCATTGTTAGCAAATGTGAATCTCAGCTAAAAATCTCAAAGTATGCGTGCAATTTTATCTAATTTAAGTCGCCCATGTTTCTGAACTCTGTAAATACAATGAAAGTTATTTTTCCTCTCTTCCCTAACTGATGTTTAATAAGTAGTTATGTTTCCATAACACTTTTTTGATTGTTCCTTAATAGAACAGACTAATCCATATTTGCCATAAATTTGTGATCTTCAAAAATTTACAGACATATCATGCATTTGGAGACCTTTCTCACAAAATAGATGATAGCTTGTCTGTCTAGAAGACAAGTGAAAACTCAGTCGATAAATCAATCTTCACTCATTTATTCTGTCTACTGTGTACCTAGGATTGAGCTAAGTGCTGTATAGACAATGGGCAAATTGGCTAGCTTAGGAAGTTTGAGACAAAGAATGATGTTTAATATGACTGCAAAGACCATTTGGGTACAGGCCATGAAGTGCTTTATCAGAGTTTATTTTTTGCTCTTACAGGTAATATGGAACCACTGGAGTTTATTGAATAGCAGAGTGACAGATCTGTACTTTAATAAAATCCCACTGGCAACCATGTGTGGGGTGGAGAGGGGTGATAGAGACTTGAGGCAGGGATAACAATTAGAATCTTATTACAAAAATCCAGTGAAGATGAGGAAGGCACAGACATGAATGATACGGAGAGATGACTAAGACTTGACAATTGATTAAATATATGGCATGAAGGAGATTGAAAGGTAGAAAATAACTGAAATTAAGTTCAATTAAATTCAATTCAAATGGTATTTATTGTCTAATATATTGTTAGCCAGTCATTGAGAATAAAAAGAAATTCAAAATAATCTCTTCCTTCCAAAGAGTTTGCATTCAAACTCTATGTGCCAAAACAGAAAATACGAGATATATATCAAGTATATACAAAATAGTTTCAGATTCTGTTGAGAATGCTAAAAGTTGGGGGATCAGGAAGGCCTGATGTTGGAGCCTATATTTGAGTGGAGTCTTGAGGAGAGGCAAGGATCTTTAGGAGGTGATTCTAAGCACTTGAGGACAGCTCCTGCAAAGCCACAGATATAGGAGGAATGTTGTATATGAACAAAAGAAGAAAAAACAAACAAAAACCAGAAAACAAAGGTCAGGAAACATGAAAGTCAGATCAGTTCTGTGGCAATAGTGAAGACATCAACACTTGAATAGAAATGATGTATTCATTAATTAATTCCCAGTTAGTAGGATATATTTGAAGAATTTTCAAATCCTAATAAAAATACATACTCCTAAGAAATAAAAAGAACTGGCTTTTCTTTCCATGAAAACATTTTGTATTTATGCATCATCTTGTTTCCTGAGAGCTCAGAATGTTTTGCACATTTTATCTCATTAATCTAAGGATTAGGCAGTATAATAACCATTCTGCTACTGATATTAGCCAGGAAAGTTTCACCCCTAATTTGCATAGTTTATGTCAGACTTAGAAATAATCATTGAAATCCCAGTCATTGACATTTTGAATCAGCCACAACTTCCACCAATCTTTTTTTTTTTTACAATTATTGTATAGCCCACTTCTCCCCATACACTTAACCCATATGCATATATGGATGTACATACATATGTATATTTCTAAATAGTATATGGATTATATGTGTGAAATAAACATATTAAGTATACCAACAAATATATTGTATTTGATTTCGTTGCTATAGGGAGGTAATCTTGATGAGGATCTTTCTATAACAAGGAAGATCAGTATTTCCCCTGAACCTTGACTTTACAGAGATGTAGAAACACATAAGAGGTGACTTGCCCAGGGTCAATAAATACCACCACCATAAAATGTATCTATGTACACATATTCACCCTCTCTTACACAGCTAGGAATCAATATAAGGAAATGACCTTTCTGCAGTCCTTTCATGAAGATGTACCTAAGCCCTAAAGATCAGGGGTAATTGTGGTAGAAGGAGCCTTCATGTATCTATGTTCAAATTATAGAAATATAGAAAAAGTTAGAGAATATTTTAGGGAGTACCTACTTAAAGTTACTTGTTGCACAAATAAGGAAACTGAGAGCCAGAGTAATAGAGATTTGCCTAAAGTCAAAAAGCTACTTAGTAGCAGAGATAATATGAGAAATCAGGACATCTAGTTGAACACCCTTTCTAGTACCCCATAATTCTCCAAGACATTAAAATTACTTAATAAATCAATTTATAATCATTTATGAAGTACCTGCTTTGGAGCACGGACTGTGCCAGGCTCCTAAATTGCAAAAGCAAAAGTAAAACACTCTCTTCTTGTCCTCCAAGAGTTTATATTCAATCAACAGAGACAACATGCGCCTTCATAAATATATATGAAATATAAACAAATAAATATAAGAGGGGGAGTGATAGCTGTGAGCTTTATGTTAGGAGGTAGCCCTTGATTTAAGTTTTGGAAACAACAAAGATTTCCAAGAGACATGAGTGAGAGTAGTACCTTATTACCTTTGGGTATGACCAGTTCAAAGGCACAGACATAAGAGTTGGAGGGCTTTGTTTGAGGAAAAGTAACAGACCAGACTGACTAGACCATAAAGTGTATTAATGAGGTTCAAAATATGGGTTGATTCCATGTCATGGATGACTTTAAATGTCAAGCAGCAGAATTAGTTTACCTAGAGGTAATAGGAGCCACTGGAACATAGGGAGTTGAGCAGGGAAATGAAAAAAGTATTTACTATGTATGAATTTAATATGTGGTGACCATTATGGTAGCACTGGGGATGAAATTAGAAAAAGATAAAACAAACAAATAAAAAAACAAGACTGACTCTCTTCAAGGAGCTCACATTCTCATTGGAAGAAGCAGTTCAACTGCAGAGTGAATGAAAAAGCCCAGAAAACTTTAGGGTACAGTAAGAGAGTTTGATGGCAAAGCCCAGGTGTACCAGATGGCATAATTAAGAAGTACTTCAGATTCAGTGGCAAGGCAGATGGTGAAGCCTGTTTTTCTTCCTGTTCACTAGAAGGATTATAGCTGGGGATTTCTAGCTCACCTTAGAGGTGTGAGCAGCAATGGTGTTCTTCCCAATGGGGTATCAGTGGCCTTGTTTGTAAAGAAAGGTAAAGAAAAACTGTGAGGAAGTGTGTTCCTACTAGTATACAATAATCCCTGATAGAATCCAGATTTCCAAGGGATTTAGGGAGGATTGAAGGGATATGGCCAGATATTCACTTTTTAAAAAAAAATCACTTGCAAGTTATGTGGAGAATGAATGGGGGTAACAAGACTTGAGGGAAAGGATGAACAATTGGAAGCTATTTCACTGGCCCCTTAAATCCATGTCTGTTTTCTATTCAGAAGAAGATTTGACATTTTCTTTTTGTTAATGGTCATCTTTTCTGAGAAAGAAAACATCCCTGTTTCCAGTCAACCATATTTTATGGTTCTGTGATCCCTAGATCTTTCAAACAATGTCACTTCCAAGCTTGAACACTTTTTTGGGGGGACTGAGGATTTCTCCTTCATGCCCCATGTACCTCTTTATTCTGCAGAGCACTTCAGTCCTGGAACTCACATTCACTCAATACCTCTTGTCCTTGAAGCCCTTTCTTCTTTCTGGTTGGAAGGTGGAGAGTCCATCCCAGAATCTCCATTTAAGTAAGGCATCCTGGTCAGGATCTCTTAATTTCCTACCTGGCTGAATTCCTCTGGACTTCTCCACTTTTCCTTCTTGTTTGTGCTGGATACCCCATCTCCTTCAGTTTTTTTTCAGGTTCTTCTTGTGTGTTACCTTCCCTCATTAGATTACAAGCTTCTTGAGGTGAGGGACTGTCTTTTGTCTTTCTTTGTATCTCCAGTGTTTAAACACAGTGCCAGACACCTAGAAGTTGCTTAATAAATGCTTATTGACTAAAGGACCAATAGCAAAAGAAAAACACAGTAGAAAAGACAACCAGGGACCCTGGCTCAAACTCACCTAGTTTAGTCCTCCTGTGTTCTCTAAGTGATCATGTATGAAAATAGTTGTCATGATACTCTAGGGTACAAAAGAATTAACCCTTTTCCATCAATCACAGGAAATCCTAGAGTTATATGATGCCAGTTAGAGAGTCAAAGGAAGAGAGGGACAGGGGTAGCATCATTCCGTTTTTACAGGGCCTACTGAGTCATCAATGTTTCTTGCCTAGTGGCTAAAAAGGTGATTGCAGACCCAAAGCACCAATTTCTCTCAACACTGAGCCATCTGCATGTTTAGATAGAAGCAGGAGGGGAACCATCAAGCCTCGAAGCACTCAATAGCTAGCTCATGTGGAACCAGGAATCAGGAAAGGCAGAATTGATCATATGGAAAAAGGACAGGAAGTTCTTCATATCTTCCATGGTCTAGCACCATTATATTATGACCCAGAGAAATATTACTCAGTTGTTACTAGTCCCCTTGTGTAGAATTAAGGGAAAGACATTGATAAGAGTCAAAGAAAGAGTAGGCATGGCTATATTGCTATTTCTATCTTGGGAGAAAGTATTCATATTGATTAGATTATGTATTGAACCAGGAATTTATGTGGAGGTCATTTTAAATAAAAGGGATTAAAAAAAATAAAATATATGTTCTTATCCTTCTAGTGGATTCTGTAGAGCTATCCCCTCCAAAATGCTCTTCCTCTTTTTTAGGCCATTGAATGGAAAACATATCAATTGTCAATTATTGGGGAGTATAGGTCCACATGGATTAAAGAAAAGGATATGGATTTCCTATTTCTGTTGTTACACTTGAGTAATGAAGATTACTATTGATTTAGGGAGATTTACTGTACTTAAAGAGATTAGGTTAGGGGCCAGCCAAGATAGTGGAGGAAAGGCAGTGACTTGCCTAAACTTTCCCCAAGACCCCTCAAAATACCTTCAAATAATGCCATAAGACATTTCCTGGAGCAGCAGACCCCACAAAAAGACTGGGTGAAATCATTCTCCAGGCAAAGACAACTTAGAAGATCAGCAGGAAAGGTCTGTTGTACCAGCATGAGAGTGGACCTCAATGCAGCACAGGCCACACCAGCCCAGTACCAGCCCCAGCCCCAGCCCCAGCAAACTTGGAGTAGGATTTGGGAGCCTCTGAATGAGCAGTGGCAACAACTGCTTCTGGCACACAGTCCACAGAGGGTAAGGGGGTCAAACAATTGGCCAGGATGAGATTACAGGGATATCTTTGCCTGCACCAAGGCAAGACCCTGTTGTTTTGATCATACTGGGATGCATGTCACAGTCTTGGGTGGCAGTCCAAAGCAGGGGAGAATCATAAGCACACAGGACCTTGCAGCCACAGTGGAATATCTCATTGGAAAAACAACTGACTTGGAAAATAGATCCAGGAGAGATAATTTTAAAATCATTGGGCTACTTGAAATCCATGACCAAAAAAAGAACCTCGACATCATCTTATCAACTTCCAAGAAACTGTCAGGGAAAATTGCCCTGATATTCTAGAACCAGAGTGTAAGATAGAAATTGACAGAATCCACTGATCACTTCCTGAAAGTGATTCTAAAATGAAAACTCCCAGCAATATTCTAGCCAAATTCCAGAGTTCCCAGTTCAAGGAAATAAAATGTTGCAAGCAGCCAGAAAGAAATAATTCAAGTATTGTGGAGCCACAGTCAGGATAACATGAGATTTTTCATATTCTACATTAAAGGATCAGAGTGCTTGGAATATGAAATTCCAGAGGGCAAAGGAACTGGAATTACAACCAAGAATCACTTACCTAGAAAAACTGATCATAATCCTTCAAGAGAAAAAAATGGGAATTCAATAAAAGAGAAGACTTTCAGGCATTCTTAATGAAAAGACCTGAGTCAAATAGAAAATTTCATTTTCAAATACAAGATTCTAGAGAAGTGTAAAAAGGTAAACAGGAAAAAAGAAATCACAAGGGATATTAAAAGGTTAAACTGTTTACATTACCACATGGAAAGATGATACTTATAACTTATAAGAATTTTCTCATTATTAGCTCAGCTGGATGGAGTATATTTAGACAGAGGGAACAGATGTGAGTTGAATATGAAGGAATCATATCTTTTAAAAATAAAATTAAGGGTGAGAAGAATGCACCGTGAGAAAGGGAAAGGGATAGGTGGAATGGGGTAATGTATCTCACATAAAAGAAACAAGAAAAAGCTTATGCAGTGGAGGGAAAATAGGGGAGGTGCTGGGCAGTGAGTGAACCTTACTCTTATCAGAATTGACTCAAAAAGGGAAGTTCTGAACCAAGATGGCTGAGTGAGGAAGCAACCCACTGCAGCTCTCCCAGATTTCACCTCCAAACTGACATAAAACTTCCTTTGAACTCACCAAGGAACAGGGAAACAATCTACCAGCCTGGCAGGAAAGGGCTGTCTTATCTGGGTGGTAGGGAAGTAAGGTACAGAATCAGCAGCAACAAAAACAGCTTCTGGTCTCACAGCAGAGGCCTACAATCAGACCTCTGAGTCTGCTGAACAGTAGTAAAGCCCCACCCAAGCAGGTCAGCAAAAGAGTCCCACTCCTGTGACCACACAGCAGAGAGACTATTTCTAGAGCAAAACCAGCTCCAGGGATTTAGCAGATCACAACAAAAATACTGTTTAAAGGCTTGTTAACAGAGTAACAGGTTACCATAATAACTCAGCAGCAGGCTGCCACCACAGGGCCTGAAGATCAAAGGAATCACTCCTCTTGGACCTGGATGACACAAAAATGAATAAAAAAAACTATGAAAAACAAAAATGAAAAAAGGTTGAGTATTGACAGTTGCTTCAGGAAATCTCAAGACACAAATATAGAGGAGGACAGTAACAAAATGATAACAGGTAAACCTTCAGAGAAAAGTACAAATTGGTCTCAGGCCAAAAATAAATTCCTGGAAGATCTTAAAAGGGACTTTGAAAATTGAATAAGAGAAGTTGAGGAAAGATTGGAAGTGATGCAGCAGAATCATGAAAAAGAAATACAAAATAATAATATAAAAATACAAAAAATTAGTGAGGAAAATAATTCCCTAAGGAAGAGGTTTGGCTAAATGGAAAAGGAATTATGAAAAGTAAATGAAAAAAAAGAAAAAGAAATGAAGAAAATAACTTTTAAACATTAAAATTGAACAAATGGAAGCTAATAACTCTATAAGACACCAGGATGCAGTAAAACAAAATCAGAAAAGAAAATAAAGAAAAGAAAATAAAAAGAAAATGTAAAATTTCTCATTGAAAAAACAACTGACCTAGAGAATAGATACAGGAAAGATAATATAAGAATTATTGGACTACCTGTAAGATAGGACAAAAAAAAAAAGCCTGGACAATATCTTTCAATAAATTGTCAAGGAAAATTGCTATGAAACATTAGAATCAGAGGGAAAAATAGATATTGAAAGAATACACCAATCACTGCCTGAAAGAGATCCCAAAATTAAAACTCCCAGGAACATTACAGCCAAATTTCAAAACTCACACATCAAAGAAAAGATATTACAAGCAACCAAAATTAAACAATTCCTATACCGTGGAGCTATAGTCAGAATTACACAGAATTTGGCAACTTCCACATTAAAGAATCACAGGGCTTGGAATATAATATACCAGAAGTCAAAGGAGTTAGGTTTACAGCCAAGAATTACATTTTCAGGGGGAAAATGGTAATTTAACAAAATAGAGGAATTCAAAGCATTTTTAATTAAAAGATCAGATTTGAATGGGAAATTTGACTTACAAATATAAGGTTCAAGTGATACATAAGTAGAAGGTTCAAGTGAAACATAAGAAGGCAAAAAAGAAACAAAAAACTGTAAGAAATTTAATAAGGTTACACTTTCTAGTTCTGTATGATAATATTTAAATTCTCAATAATTTTATTGTAAAAATAATTTTAATGCGATTAGGTGTTTATGTAAAGAGCTCGTGGTCATAAGGTAATATTGAAGGTATTATAAAATTTGTAAGTCTAAAAAATGTAATATAAGAAAGATTAGAAAGAGTATATGTAGACAGAGGGTGTGATCATAAGGTGACATTGATGATATAACACCACAGAAAATAAAATAAAGGGCTAAAAGGAAATTGCATGGAAGAACTAGGAAGGGAGAAACTGAATGGGGTAAACACACACAGATACACAGAGAGGCATAAAAATAAATAAATAAAAAACAAAAAAAACAATAAACAACAAATAGATAAATAGATGGACAAATGGATAAATTAATAAAAGAATGAACAAACAAACAAGTAAATAACTAAATTAATAAACAAATAAATAAATATGCAAGCAAGTAAATAAATGAATGAATAAATAAACGAGTAAATAATCAAACAAATAAACAGTTAAATAGTTAAATAAATAGATGAATGAATAAATTGTCCTAATGGAGGGGAAGATAGGGGACTTGGGCAAAAACTAAACTTTACTTTCATCAAAGTTGACACAAAGAAGGAAAAGCAAATACACTCAGTTTGATATAGGAATCTATCTTATCCTGGGGGGAGGGCACACTGTTATGGGGGAAGGTATATTGGGGAAGGTGGTGATCATAGGTTAGGCATTTGTAGGAAAGGAGAGGATAAGGGGTCAGAATGGGAAGGATGAGCAGATGAAAATTAATATGGAAAGATATAGACAGTCATAATAACTATAAATGTGATCATATTTGAGGCAGAGTGATAACATGCGGGATGAATGTAAAGAGTTGGAGAAGGATCTACTGTGCTTTAGCTAGAGCAAGGAAAAGAGGGATAGCAATTATGATTTCAGACAAAACAGAGGCAAAAATTGATCTTGTTGGGGAGGGAAACTATATTTTGCTGAGATGTACCATAGACAAGTCATATCAAAACTTAACATGTATAGACCAAGTGGTATAGCATCTGGGTTTTTGAAGGAGTTGAATGAGTTGAAAAATCTCTTGTACCAGATGGATTCACAAGTGAATTTATACCAAACTATTAAAGAACAATTAATCCCAATAATATATAAATTATTTGAAAAAATAAGAGCTTCAAAAAAGCTTGGAAAGACATATATGAAATGATGTATTGGGAAGTAAGCAGAACCAAGAGAATACTTTACAAGGAGACAGCAATACTGTTTGATGAAGAACTGTGAATGACTTGACTATCACCAGCAATGTAATGATCCAAGTCAATCCCAAGGGAATATTGATGAAACATACTATCCACCTACAGAGAAAGAACTGATATTGATGGAACAGACTGGGGCATGCTATTTTTCAAATTCTTTCATTAAGTGACAAATTTGGTGATGTTTTCAATGATTTTATATATATATATATATATACCCATATCAGATTATTTATTGCCTTGGGGAAAGGGGAGAAAGGTGTCAAGGGAGATGGAGAGATTGGAATAGAAAAATATATATTAAAATGTTTAATCTGGAAAGGTGTTGGAGAGAACTATGCTGGAAAGGGTACAGGATGTATTTTATATATATACACATTATATATATATCTCATATATTTATGAATTATTTTGGTATTATTTATATAGTAATTATATTTAAATAAATTTGTCATATAAATTATTCTTATGAATTGTTATGTATTTGTCATTTTTTAAAACAGTTAAGGAATTAAAATACTAAATTATATGTATTTGAATATATCTAGGTATATGGAAATGTAATAATGTAGAAAATTTAGATTATATATGTCATATGTGTCTTTGTATATAAATATTTCTGTTTGATATATGTATAAAATATAATTATATATCACAAATACAATAAAATATTAAAAAACAAAACAAAAATAAACAAATAAATACACAAATACATCAATATTAAAAAAAACACTCAAGGGGGCAGCTAGGTGGCACAGTAGATAAAGCACTGGCCCTGGATTCAGGAGGTCCTGAGTTAATATACAACCTCAGACACTTGACACTTACTGTGTGACCTTGGGCAAGTCACTTAACCCTCATTGCGCCCCCCCCAAAACAAAACACTCAAAGAGGGAATAACATTCACACTCAATTGGTTATAGTAATCTATATTACCCTACAGGGCAGTAGGAGCGGGATAGGATAAGGGAAGGGGAGGTGATAGAAGGGAGAGCAGATTTGGGTAGGAGCAGTCCGAAGCAAAACACCTTTGAGGAGGCACAGGGTAAAAGGAGATAGAGAATAGAGTAAATGGCATGGGGAGGGAGTAGGATGTAGGGAAATTCAGTTACCAATAGTAACTGTGAAAAAATTTTGAAGCAACTATGTCTGATAAAGGCCTCTTTTCTCAAACACTTAGAGAGCTGAGTCAAAGTTGTTAAAATAAGAGTCATTCCCCAACTGATAAGTGATGAAAAGATATGAACAGTTTTCAGATGAAATAATCAAAGCTATTTATAGCCATAAGAAAAAAGGGCTTTAACTCACTGTTGATTAGAAAGATGGAAGTCAAAACAACTCTCGGGTACTACCTCATAGCTATTGGGTTGGATAATAGGACAGCAGAGGAAAATGACAAATGTTGTAGGGGATATGGGGAAAATCAGATATTCATGCATTGTTAAATGTATTCAAACATTCTGTAGAACAATTTGGAACTATGACCAAAGGGCTATTAAACCATACATATTCTCTGACCTAGTAATACCACTACTAGGTCATTATCCAAAAAAAAAAAAAGATAAAAAAAAAGTTAAAGGACCTATATGTATAAAAATATTTATGGTACCCCTTTTCTGGTGCAAAAAAAATTGAAATTGAGGAGGAGATAGCCATAAATTGGGGAATGGCTGAACAAATTGTGGGATGAGATTATGATGGAACACTATTGTGGTATAAGAAATGATGAGCAGCATGGTTTCAGAAAAACCTGAAAAGACTTACATGAACTGATACAAAGTAAGTTGTGCCTTATATGAAATAACAGCAATATTGTAAAATGATCAGCTGTGAATGACTTGGCTATTCTCAGAAGTGCAATGATCCAAGACAACTCTGAAGGACATATGAGAAATGCAATCCATCTCCAGAGAAAGAACTGATTGTGTTTGAATACAGATTGAAGTATATTTCCTTTTAGTTGATTTTTCTTAAGTTTTTTTTTGTCTGTTTTCTTTCACAACCCGACTATTGTGGAAATATGGAATACATGTCTACACATGTATAACTTAATTGAAATACTTGTGTTCTTAAGGGGATGGAGTTGGGGAGGGAGGGAGGAAGAGAATTTTGAATACAAAGTTTTAAAAATGGATGTTAAAATTGTTTTTACATGTAATTGGGGGAAAATAAATTTCTAAATTTAAAATAAATTCTTAATTCAAATTTTGGAATGGCATAACCAAAAAAATGGGCAGAGTGAGACATTTTTGCTGCCTAAGACAAATTTAAGATGTCAACTGGATAGGTCCATAAAACTGTGGCAAGAGCCAGGCTGGAGCACAGCAGCTACAGCCTTTGGAGGCAGCTACAACAGTGGCAGGATAAGCATCAGGAGCTCTCAGTACAAAGATAATAAAGGGGTGTGACATCTGGTCAGAAAGAGATTGTAGAGGACTATTTGTTGTCACTGATCATCAATTTTTTTTTCCATAGCAGTTCTAGGTAAAATTTCCATGGTGAAGAGTGGTACTTGTGGTTGTTCACAAGGGAACAGGGGTCTTGGTCACAAGTTCCAGGGTTGAAAAGAGTGCTAACACTTGTGGATACAAGGGAGTAGTGCCCTTCCTTACTAAAGACTAGAGAAGAGACCAGGAGAGCAATAACTACACCTCTTCTTGGATCAAATCAAGGAAGCACCTAATCAATCAGATGCCCAGAACTAGGTCTGAAAACAGCAGCACACACACACACACACACACACACACACACACACACACACACACACACACACAGAAATAAATAAAACAAAACAAAACAAAACAAAAAAAACCAAAACAAAGTTAGGCACAGTGCTTCCACAGTGCCAGGTAAATAGAGTCCAACTTTAACATACAATTCAAAGTCAAGAAACAGTATAGAAAAGTGAGCAAACAACAAAAAAGAATTTGACTATAAAAAGTTACTACAGTGGCAGGGAAGACCAACAAATAAACTCACAAGAATCCACCAATGTGAAAACAGCTATAATCAAAGCCTTAAAGAAAATGCTGCTTGAATTTATGTCCAACAAGAATTCCTGGAAGAGTTAAAGAAAGAGATAACTGGTAGAGGAAAAAATGGGAAGAAAGTGAGGCAAGAAAACTGTGAAAAGAGAATTAACAATTCTATAAAAAAGGCACAAAAAGTACTGCAGAAAATAACACATTAAAGAAAGAATTTGCCTTATGGTAAAAGAGTCACAAAAATTCACTGAAGATATTAATTCCCTAAAATTTAGAATTGTACAACTGAAATCTAATGACTCGATGAGACATAAGGAAATCATAAAACAGAATTTAAGGAATGGAAAAAATAGAAGAAAATGTGAAATAGCAGAAACAAAAACCAAACAAACAAACCAACTGACCGAGAAAATAGATTAAGGATAGTTTAAGAATTCTTGGCCTACCTTAAATCCATGTTCATACAAAGAGCTTTGACATTATATTTCAAGAAATTATCAATGAAAACTTCCTTAATAACTTAGATTTGGAGCATAAAACAGAAATTGAAAGAATTTACCAATCACCTCCTGAAAGAGATCCCCAAAGGAAAACTCCTAGGCCAAATTCCAGACTTCCCAAGTCAAGTAGAAAATATTTCATGTATCTAGAAAGAAATGACAAAAATATTGTGGCACCATAATCAGCATCACCCAGAATTTAGTAGTTTCTATGTTAAAAGATCCAAAGGTTTGGAATATGTTTTTCCAGAGGGCAAACAAACTAGGATTACAATCAAGAATCACCCAACCAACAAAACTGAGTAGAATTCTACAGGGGAAAAATGAGAATTTAATAAAATAGAGGACTTCCTGATGTAAAGACCAGAGATGAATAGAAAATATGACATTCAAACATAAAATACTAAAGAAGAACAAAAAGTCAAACATGAAAGAGAAATCATAAGCAGCTCAATAAATTAAAACTGTTTACATTCCTATATGGGAAGATTATACATGTATCACCTAAAAACTTTATTATTACTAGGAGAGTGAGGAGACTAGACTACAGAGACAGGGCATGAGTGTGAGTTGAATATGTTGGGGGGATCTCTAAAAAAATGAAAGGGTGAGACAGACATGCCCTCAGAGAAGTAGAATGGGGAAAATTTCCTACATAAAAGAGGTATTCAAGGAAGAACTTTTATAGTGGAAGAGTTCATTTGATGGGTAGTTGGGCAATGCTTGAACCTTGCTCCCATCAAAATTGGTTCAAAGAAGAATGAATGAGTGTCTGTATGTGTATGTATATGTATATGTGCCTGAGAATATTATCAGGGGCCCCCTGCTGAATGAACATGTGACCACCATCAACCTATCAGCTTGAAGCAGTGTGTGAGGCAGTTGGTTTTGTCAATTGGTAGTTGGAACCTCGTGAGAGATGGAACTCTGATTTTCACTCTAGGGTAGTTAGGGTTTTCCTATTTTTTCAGAGACACTTGTTCTCTCTTTGTTAACCTCTAATATATTTTAATAAATGTTTAATACCTAAACTGTTAAACTGTTGTCCTAGGTAGCTTTCCCTACACAGGGGACAGGTAAGGTGACCACACACATTAAGTTTTACCCATCACATGTGTATGTATACATATACATATACGTATAGGTATAGGTATAGATGTAGGTGTAGGTATAGGTATAAATATAGGTATAGGTACATGCATATGCATATGCTTATATATAGGTATATAGGTACATAGGTATTTATGTGTGTATGTATATGTATACATACATACCCACATATATTTTATATACAATTGAGTACACACACATGTATGTGAGTATACTCAATTATGTATAAAAATCTATCTTACCCAATAGGAAAATAAGGGTAAAAAGCTTTGACAGGAGCTACTTGTGTGATGTGGGTGCCAAAATAACTCACATTTTCATGATGCATTTATATGAGATCAATGTTAAGATCATGGGAAGTAACTTTCACATATTCTTCTGGTGTTGTCAGACCCCACCTATAGTACTCTCTTTAATTCTGGTGACCACAATTTAAAAATAGATATTGGGCTATTTTAGTTTTTCCTAAAGAGGGCAACCAGAATGATGAGGGGGCATGGAAACAATCCCATCTTGTTAATAGTTGAAGAGCTGAGAATGAAGAAGAAAAAATAAAGGGAAAACAATGTCTTTATGACTATTTGAAGGACTAGTGTGTCTGGAAAAAGATAAGATCTTTCATAAAGCTACAAACTGAAAAATTGGGACAATTGGAAAGAAGTTACAGGGAGGAAAATTCTGGGGCTCAATATAAGAAAAGGCTTTCTAAAAATGAGAACTATTTAAATCAAGGATTCAATTGACCTTCTAAATAGGGAATGTTATGTCAATAGAGAGATTCAAATTGAAGATGGAGGAAAATCATCCACTCATGTTTGGAGTAGTAATGATTCTCCAGTGGATGGGTAGTTGGACTAGATGACCTTTAAGATCTCTTTGTACTCAAAGATTCTATGATGGTCTAGAAAATATTTCTATCACAATTTGTGCCTGTCATTTTAATTAACATTAACAGAACCAAATATTCATGATAACAATTGCAACGATAATTATTACATCATTATCAAGACAATTTAACTTCAATTTCTGTGTGGTCTCTTTAATTCATTTACTCTATTCCCAGATACTTTCGTTAAAGGACTATTATATTAAATATATCAAGAGGGAGAAGTGTACTGTGGTGAAATTGTTCCATTCCATTACAATTCTCATTTTCTTTTTATTTCCTTACATGAGTTGTTATCATGAGTCTGGGAATGGGGGACTCAATAATGAACTATTTAAGTATCAACTTCTTCCCCTCCAAAGTCTTTTTCACAAACTTAAAACTACAGAGATATTATCCTGCTGCATAATCACATCTGATGTTTGCTGAAGTCATTCATGGTGGATTAAAAAGTCAAAAGAATTTTCCTTTTCTTCATCCAGTAGATGGATCACAGAGCTTTTCTTTTACCTCAGAGGATGAAACACACTATGATGATTAAAAGGGAAGTAGGAATGTCATTTATTTCAACTTCCCTCAATTAGGTAATCCTTTCTCTAATACCCCCAAGAAGTAGCCACCCATCCTCTCTGTTAAAGCAGAGCATGTCTACCACTACAGGTCTTCCAGTCTCTAATGATAAAACAGTAGTTAATTGGATAGAACATTCTTTTGGGTTGCATAGTTAATTGTTAGTTTCCAGAGCTTCATATATTTCTCTTCTTTCTTCTTCTACTGCTTCCAGAACAGGGTGATTTGAAACATGGTGACTTCACATAAAGTTAGTCATCCAAACTGGATCCCTAATTTTCTCACAGATATGACCAAGAAGTTAATATGTTTCCCCTGCCCCTCCACGTTTGTTAGTATTTTTTGTCCTGTATAATTTAACATTGTAGAAAGGAAATAGGAAGGAAACCTTGACAGATGGTCAGTGAAGTAACAAAAAATTGTGCAATTGGCTCAACTGTCTTTGTTTGAAACTGGGGGTTCCTCAATCTGCATTACAGTCTGCACATACCAGATGGTTTTAATATTTCTATGAGTTTCAGCAATATTCATTCTGTTGTCCCACATCACCCTAAATAATTAAAAGCTAACTATAGTTAAGCTGTTTAACTTATAATTGGGCAGTTTTTGCTCAGAAAAAAAAATGTATTTGTAGAAGGTATTTTATTTCATCTTACATGAAATATACTATTTTATATTTAGAAATTCCAGCTTTCAACCATCATTCAAGTATAAAAGCTTGTCAGTTAGGGGACACAATGCATAGAGTCCTAAACTTGGGCATTAGAAGACCTGAGTTCAAATTTTGCTTCAGACACTTACTCTCTGTATGACCCTGGGCAAGTCACTTAAGTTCTTTCAACCATAGTTGCCTCTTTTGTATAAAGAGGTATAATAATAGAAAAGTTGTTTTGGAAATCAAATAAAATATATTCAAAACACCTTAAAAATCATAAAGTGTTGTATAGATGTTTCCTAAATGCTAACAAAATCTAAATATAGACTCCCAAAGGGTACATAACTATCAAATAATTTAATAATTGACTATTTCACCTGTATCAACCCATTTATTTGGAACAATAATTGCTGTTCTGAAGGTTTCTATACTGTCCCTCCTCCCCTGCCCCCCAAGGTGGAAAGAAGGAAGAGAAGGCAGGAACCAGGGGTAGAGAAACTTCTGCTAGCCTCTAGACATTTGTTGTTCTTTAAATGGTTCCAGTCAAAGAAAAATAACACTTTTGCTGATATCAGTAACACTTTCAGATAGGCAACTTGGTAGTAAAATCAATAGAGTGCTGGAGCTGGAGTCAGCAAGACTCAGGACTCAGTTCAAATCCCATCTGAGACCTTGTTGGGGAGTCACTCAACCTATCTGCCTCAGTTTTCTTTGCCATAAATTGGGGGTAATAATATCCCCAACCGCCCTTAGTACTTGATAACAATTGAGCAATTAAAAAAAACCCTCTAAAGTATTATATATATGTTAGATATATAGTGAAGATGGAAAGATTTCTGATTTTAGAGAATTATTTTCTTTAAGGTCACTAGTTAAATTTCACTATAAGTCAGGGCTCCCTCAAAATTTTGTAAGCAGAATCTAATCATTTTCCTCTTACCCATAAAACCGAGAGGCAATGGGGAAAAGTTTAGGGATGGCTAATCCCTTGAGTAGAGGGTGGCATGGGCTATTGCATAGAAGCTATGGGGAACTTTACCTTTAGCTATAGCCCCTCACAATATAAAGGTTTGTGGAGAGTGGAAAGTTGGAAATTATATATGGTTGCCTGGCTGCTATTCCTTCCTTGATGACCTTAATGTTGATAGGTTAAAGATCTATGATATAAATATAGGAATGAATTTTAGCAGATTGTACATTATTAAATTCCCAAAGCTAAGGTGTAAAAGTGTTTTAATACTTGGTAGTAGTGTCATTGCCTTTGGGAAACACTTCTATTTTAGAATTTCCTGAGAAAATGTATTGCTACACTGAATTCCATGTCACCAAGTAGCTGTTAGTAGATGAAGAAGAAAACTCAATTGAAGCAATGTTACCAGACATGAAATCTAGTCCATTCTTAAAGAATTCTTAAAGAATGGACTAAGAGGGACAGCTAGGTGGCACAGTAGATAGAGCACCAGCCCTGGATTCAGGAGGACCTGAGTTCAAATCTGGCCTCAGATACTTAACACTTACTAGCTGTGTGACCCTGGGCAAGTCACTTAACCCCAATTATCTCACCCCACCCCCCCAACAAAAAGAATGGACTAAGAAACAATATTGTGGGTCTTGTTTTCCTTACAATCTCTTCCCTTTTCTTATATCTTTATGTCAAAGAACGATGTCATGGTTTTCCTTTCTACCTATTCCAAATTCCTTAGAGTAAATTTTCACTTATGTGGATCCCTTATCCCATCCTTTGATTCAGTGGTCAAACCCTGTCAATTTAATTTACTGAATATACCTTGTTTCTTTGTATCTTGCTATTCTCACTACAACCATTTCCATTTATTACCTCCTACCTGGACTATTGAAATAGCTTCTTAAATGGTCTCCCTCCCTCTAACTTTTCTCATCCATCTTACATACTGTTGACTTGAATAATCTTCCCAGTACATTTTTACTATATGATCTCAAAACATTTCCTGGTTCCCAATTTTGGCTGAGTCCTAATTAAATAACCAGATTGAAGAGAACGATAATTAATGGAAAGATTCCAACTAGAAGCAATGTTGCTAAAAGAGGTCTTCAGGGCTCTTCCCTCAAACTTCTCTCTGTACTATATTTATTTGCATTTTTGATGATAAGTGAAGGATATGCTTATGGAAATTTTGGATAAGGTATTTAGGATGATAACAATACATTTGGTGACAGTACAAACATCTGAAAACATCTCTAAAAGTCAGAATGGGAAAAATTAAGTAAGATAAAATTCAGAAGAGATACCTTGATACTTGGTGGATATAACTGTCAATCTTTCAACTAGCATTTATTATGCACCTATGATGTGCCAGGCACTATGCTAAGACCTGGGGGAAAATTTACAAAAAACCCCACCAAAATGATCTCTACTCTCTGGGAACTCAGAGTCTAATAGGGGAGATATCATCTAAGTAATTATGCACAAACAATGTGTAAACAGGACAACTTGGAAGTGAACTGAGAGAAAGCACTAAACTTAAAGAGGACGAGAAAAAGCCTTCTTGCAAAAGATCAGATTTAGCTGAAACTTGAAGGATTTAGTGAAGCTGGAATTCACAGATGTTGAGGGAAAGTATTCCATGCATGGGGCACAGCCAGCAAAAGTGAACAGTCAGGAGATAGCTTTTTTGTGCAAAAATAGAAAGGAGCCCAGTGTCACTGAATGACAGATTATATGAGGGAGACTAAGGTTTAAGAAAAATAGAAAATTAGCAAGCAGCTACATTATGAATGACTTTAAAAAATATTAAGAGGTCTAAAAGACATCCACTCTAAGATGTCTCCTGGGCAGCTAGAGATAACATGAGACTGGAAATTAAGAGACCTCTGGTGAGGACTGGGCACTTAGATTTCAAAGTAATTTTCAGAGATGAAGAACAAAACCATAGGAACTGCTGAAATCACCAAGTGAAATAGTATGGATGGGGAAGAGAATATGGATTAGGGCAGATCCTTTGGGGAATCCCCATGTCTAGTGGGCATGATGTGGATCAAAATCCAGCAAAGGAGACAAAGGAGTGATCAGATACATGAGCAGAGCCAGGAGAGAGCTGTGCCTTGAAAACCTAAGGAGAATAATAGATACAAATATGGACACATGGGGAAAAAGGCAAAAAAAAATGGTTTTGAAGGAAATATAATCATTAAAAATATAAATTACCTATGTGTCATTTGACAAGAAATGACTGGTTATGAATGCAATGGTCATTTCAGAGTAAGATGATTGTATGTGATTATATGACTGAATGATTAGTACAGTAGTCTAAATGCCAAATTAGAACAAAGGATACAGATAAGAATACAATGTCATGTGTAGTTATAGTGACTCCAACCTAAGCTATTTAAAAAGGAACTCAGCAGGAGAGACATAGAGAGAGAGTAGGGAAAGAGGGACATAGAGGCAGAGATAGACACACATAGAGAGAGAGTGAGGGGGGAAATAGGAGAGAGAGAGAGAGAGAGAGAGAGAGAGAGAGAGAGAGAGAGAGAGAATAATAGAAAGAAAGAGATACATTGACCTTGACTGATTGCAGAGGGGAGTTATTATTTCATTTTTGTATTTGTTTTTCTGGTGTTGAACATAGTGTCATGCATATCATAGGAATAGGTTATATCTTTGTTGAATTGAATTGAATCATCATTTCCTAGAGAAATCTAATAAATGCAAACAAGTTACCATGATAAAGAGGCTGAAAGAGCTCATAAATCACCTCATCCAGCAAAGATTTAATCTTATTGCCAAATAGAAAGCTGTAGTAGCCAAGGGCAATAGATATTTAGAGTATAAGCTCATATACAAAATGTTGTGGAGGAGAATGATTGAATATTCCAAGTGCTATCACTCCATAAGATAGTAACAGGAAGGAAAAGAGGAAAATGGGCAAACCTTGTAGACAATATGGTGTCAGGGCCAGACAAGCTAAACCATTAGTAGAACATTTGCAAATGAAATAACATGAAGTCAATCAAAGACTTTGTGAAATGCAACTATCGGCTGGCATTTTTGTACCGATTTGGTATCAGCAATACAACAATGAAATTGTCACTTGTATACTATCACTGAAATGGTCACTGTACTACATTGACAAAAATCAATGGTCCCTAAGAAAACTGAGACTTAAATTAACTTCAGCAAGTAGTTAAATGCTGAAGAAATTCATGCAATGTGACACAATTAAAAAATAGATATTTTAAAGAGAAGAAGGTCCCCAGAGGGTGGAAAAGATTATAGATTGTACCTTTAGTTTTACATAAGCACAGAAGACATAATGAATGATTGACAAATATATCTGTATTTTCACCTCTATGAAATTCTTATGAGAATGGTCTATGCATTCACTAAAGGTGCCCTTGATAAGAACAAAATAAAGAAACAGACTTTTGCAGATGATTTTATGCACTTACCACTTTTTCTAATCACAATCCTGATTTAGCATATGGAGAATACAAATATATATTATGCAAGTAATTGTTTATTGTTTTTAAAATAATATTTTAAAACAAATGATATATTAAAGCAACAAACTACCATGAAAGCTTGACTCAAAAGGTATATCTCAAAAAATAACAAAAAACAGAATTCTTTGCAATAATTCTAAATACAAACTATACAAACATTTTTATAAAGAGGACTTCAATAAGATCACAGATAAAGGTACAGGAGACTTCAATAAAATCAAAGACAAAGGTCCAGGACATTTTACAGGTCATTTAGTCTAACTCCTTCATTTTAGAGATGAGAAAAATGAGGCCAAAGAAGTACAGTGAAGTACCCAAAGCCAAGATAACAGGTAAGGATTACTGACTCCAAATCCATTTTTTTCTACATACCCAAATGGAAATTATGACTAGGTAAAGCGTGTTATCTTTGCAGGTTTTGCTTATCAAATTCTAGGAAAGGAACAGAGTTTTCTATAATCTTGTTCTTTATCATATGTCCATTTATTTGGGAAGAGTGCAAATTCTGTCATTTCAGCTCCTGCATTATATACTGAGATATTGTTATCACTAGGATAATCTGAATATTTTTGTAGAATAAATATGGAAATCACTTCATTAGTCAGGCATTGCACTTGTGTGTGTATGCATGTGTATGTGTGCATATATGTATGTATAGATGTTTGTATTTTTTAATATTATATGTGTATATGGATGTATATGGATGTATATGTGTATGCATGTATGTGTGTGAGAAATAATTATTAACATTCAATGTCTCAAGGGACCCAGAAATGTCCTCTACTTTCTTAGGAAAAGGGTGAAACCCAACCCAACCCCCAGCTTACAAAGAAACTTGGGTAGAGACAAATCCCTTTGTTTAGATAGTCCAAGGACTTTACTGATGAAATTAAACCACACCTAGGTGAAAAAGTATTTTGGTTGGGGATCTTAACATTCTTTCTCTGATGTCATCCCTGGACTTCATTTTAATACAACCCACCTCCAATCATGTTAACCAATTATATTTGGTTTCTGTGTGATGGACCTCCTACAGCTTGATGGGTATATGAAACAAGATCAGACAGTGAAGAAGGGGTCTTTCATCTGAGAGAGATGTCATAGATGTCATTTTATTAATATCCTTCTGGCCATATTAATAAAATGATTAAATTACCCAGAAACTATTTCTCCATAGTTTTAATCACCACATGTATATATCCCTACCTCCAAGGAGATTATATTCTATGCATGTATGTATGTCTATATACATATATAGATATCTATCATCTAGCTAGCTAGCTATATATCTCTATCTCTATCTCTATCTCTATCTCTATCTCTATCTCTATCTCTATCTCTATCTCTATCTCTATCTCTATCTCTATCTCTATCTCTATCTCTATCTCTATCTCTATCTCTATCTCTATCTCTATCTCTATCTCTATCTCTATCTCTATCTCTATCTCTATCTCTATCATCTCCCTACCTCCAAGGAGATTACATTATATATATATATATGTATATATATATATATATATTGTTTATGTATGCATGCATGATTTATATACATATATAGATATCTATCTATCATCTATCTCCTAGCTATATATCTCTATCTCCATCTACATATCCCTATCTCCAAGGAGATTACATTTTGAGGTGGGAGACAACATTTACATAAATAAGCTTATACAAGTTTGTAGAGTAAAAGGGAAAATAAATTAAGAAGAGAAGGAGCTATAACTTGGGGGACAAAGAATAGCCTCTTGAAGATTGTTATTTTTGAGCTGAATCTTGAAGAAAACCAAAATTAGAAAGGTGGTGGTGTTCCTATTTCAGAGCTGTTCTATGTTTTGGATTTTCTTTTCAGGTCTGAGGGTTTTGTTTTGTTTTGTTTTTTGAGCTAGTGGTATGAAATGGAATAATTTATAACAGCAGCATAAAGGCATTATGATTACATTTAGAAAGAAATAATTTGCAGAACAAAGTATTAAAGATTACTATATCCACTATTACACTTGAGATTGAGAGTATAATTTGAATGGTATTAAACATTATGAATGTTTACATCAGCTTAAAGGAAAACTATGCATCCAGAAAGGCAAAATGTGATTTTTAGAATAGTTTCTTTTTACTTTTTCAATTTTCTTAAAACATTTCTCACTCATGTTTCTTTTCATGGTATAATGGTTAGGGATCAAACTTTGGAGTCAAGAAAACTTGGGTTCAGGGTTTGTCTTTGGTACATGATTGTTGTATGAATGTGGGAAAGACACTTAACATCTCAGTGCCCTAGGCAACTCTGTAGAGTTAAAAAATGATGAGGACTTGCCTCATCTGAATTTCTCAAGTTTTCACATCAACAGTTCCCCAGACATGAGAAATATCAGGAACAAAACAACATTAAAAAAAAAACCTAACCAACAAAACAAAACAAAACAAAACAAAACACCATAATATAATAATAGTACTTTAAAATATTCTTTTGTCATTATAGGGGAACTCTCTCTCTCTCTCTCTCTCTCTCTCTCTCTCTCTCTCTCTGTCTCTGTCTCTGTATAGATGATATAGATATAGAAATAGATATAGATAAAGATATAGAAATAGATATAGATATGGATATAGATATAGATATAGATAAAGATAAAGATATAGAAATAGAAATAGAAATAGAAATAGAAATAGATATAGATATAGATATAGATATAGATATAGATATAGATATAGATATAGATATAGATATAGATATAGATATAGATATAGATATAGATATAGATATAGATATAGATATAGATATAGATATAGATATAGATATAGATATAGATATAGATATAGATATAGATATAGATATAGATATAGATATAGATATAGATATAGATATAGATAAAAAACTCCCCTTTGCCCTTTTCCCTTTCTCCTTAACTGTCAAGTTGAATTGATCTATTGGGCATGGCTTTCTTTCCAGGAGGATTCACTCTAGTGGTATATATTCAAGGTACCATTAAATATTCAAGATCAGAGAGGAATGACTGAATGACTGACTGATGTTAACACACATTAAGTTGACTTCACTAAAGAAGATAAATTGGGCAGACACTAAAATGCTGAAGGGAAGGAGGATTGTGTGGAGGAGCCAAGAAAGACTTTAAAAGATGTAAATGGGATTCATGGATATGAAAGTTTCTATATTCCCAATTAACTTGGAAAACTGGTTCTCTGCCAGTATGTAGAAGGCCAGTGTGGCTAACACTGTACCTGCCTCAGCTTTGATGAACTGTTACCCATATTTTATTTCCATCTCTTGTCACTAATCTGAATGGATCCTGTTTCCCTGTAGTTGTAATAAATTTCATTTGCTTTTTCTACTGCCAGCTGTTCTGCTCTTAGGCCCACAAATAAACCCAATTCTCTATTCCAGACTATGTCTACAAGAATCCAAGGTCTCTGAAGCAAAGATTATCACTTATTTGTCATGGCATCCCACTTGAAGGGTGATTAATATAATTGTATTTCACTAAATTTATCTCTCCTACCTTTCTTGCCACTTGTTCCAAACCCAAATCCATCTGTATCCCTTAATATTCCTCCCTCCAATGTCAATGAAAACCAATAGTGTAAGTGACTTCCACACCTGACACACTTTCCCACTGTTCCTTGACTATTTCTGGTTACAGCTGCTTAATATGCTTGTTGCAGATGAAGAGAGAGGCAGAGACAAGTGAAAATTTAAGAAAGCAGAAGCAGAGCTACTGAGCAATCTAATAAATCTAGTTCATTGTGGCTGGGGATGAATACAGGAATAGGTAAAAACATTGAAAGATATAGGGGAATTTGTCATAATGAACACTAAAAGTGTTAAATTACATGTTTTGGGCTTTTAATAGCTAAATGAAGCCAGACCTAAATATAAGCAACTACTCATGCTTCATTTGATATTGTTCCAGTGACCCTTTTCAATGTTTTCTAAATTTTAGAGATCTTTTGCCCTTACATTTCAAAACCAGTACATTAATATGTTGAACTCATCACCAGAATGCCATCCCTGAGTCTACTGTATATTCTCATACATACAAAAACCCCAGCAAATATAAGAACTTACATTTATATAATGTTTATAGCTTTCTTGAAAGTGCTTATACATATAATAACTCATTGAAGCAGTATGGCTTAGTGGGTAGAAATTACAAACATTATATCAAAAAAACTAGGAATAAATTCTGCTTTTGCCACTTTACTATGTGCATGACCTTGGGTAGGTCATATAAACTCTAAAAATGAAGATGTTCAACCAAATCAATGGTATCAAACTCAAGTAGGAATGAAGGTCCCTAAAGTATACATACAGGTCCATGCTAAATGCACATTGACTTAGAAAGCAATATATTAATATTATCTCCATTTGATCACACTTTTATTTATTTTGTTCAATATTTCAGAATTATATCTTAATCTGGTTCTGGCTGCTTTGGGGAATGTTGTTGCCCATGAGCTATACTTTTGATTCCTCTGAACTTGATAACCTCTAGGCTCCCTTCTATCTCTAAATTTATGATCCTATGATTTGTTCTTCCAAACCACCCTTGTGTAATG
Organism: Dromiciops gliroides; assembly: GCF_019393635.1. Lineage (NCBI taxonomy): Eukaryota > Metazoa > Chordata > Mammalia > Microbiotheria > Microbiotheriidae > Dromiciops > Dromiciops gliroides. Next base: position 663,492,952 of record NC_057861.1, on the reverse strand, counting down.
ATTGGAATGACGCCACCTACTGGAGACTTGCTGTGGGAAGGCTCTATCATGAGGAGTAAAATTTATTTTCAATTCTTTGGGGATCTTGTATGCCTCAGAGGTCAAGGCCACGTGGCTTTTCCTTGGCGTCAGGAAGTGACGTTTGCTCATGAGTACTGTCTAACAGCCAATCAACTTGAGGAGCCTCCCATTTTCTGGGAGGGGACAGGAAGGAGGAAGGAGGGCCTGCACGGAGAGCTCTGTGGCTTTTTGGTTCCTGACTTCACCATGGTGAGAGAAAGAGAGAGAGAGCGAGAGAGCGAGAGAGCGAGAGAGGGAGGGAGAGAGAGAGAGAGAGAGAGAGAGAGAGAGAGAGAGAGAGAGAGAGAGAGAGAGACTCCAGAGGACTTCACAGGAAAATTGAGGAAAGATAGGATTGCCAGGGTGTTGGAATTTTGTTCTCAATCTTTCTCTTTCTATCTTTCAATAAACCCTTAAAAACCTAAACTCCTTTTATCAGTGATTTTAGTCAGTTTCCCCCAAAACTGGGGGAACAGATTAGAACCCACATTTAGAATTTTAAATAACACACTTGGGAGGTGGGGAACAGCTGATTTTATCTCTAATTTATGAAGAAAAATATTTGATGCTCTTAGTAAGTAACTCATTTGCCCAAGATCATATGGTTAGTAAGTTTCAGAGCTCTGTTTAGAACTTAAGACTTCTGATTCTCACTCCCTTTCTTTTTCTTGCACAATTAATAGGGTCTCAGAAGGTATTATTTTACCCAATGCCCATTCAACGTATCAGATGGATCAAATTTCACTTTCAAATTTGTGAGGACTCAAGTAGAAATGGCCTATTGAATTCTTAACCAGAGGATAATCTACTGAATGGTTTCTAGTCAAGATTCTTATTTTGTAATTGACAAAACAGAAACTGGAAGTGACTTGACCAATGTCACATTAGTGGTAAAGAAATTTTTTTTAAAACTGAATTGAATAACAGGTGAAACTATAACCAAAGTTGTTTTATCCTTACAATTCTACAAGGTAGGTAAGATTAGCCTTATTTTGCTAATGGAAAATTTATACCAAAGAGGTTAAGAGCAATGTCTTTCACATAGCTGGTAAGGAGAAGACACTGGATCGAAACCTACTTTTGTCTACAAGTGCATTTTCTTCACTATGCTACTTCTTGCATATTTTAGTAGCAGTTCATTTTTCTTTAATCCTAAAATCTGGGATCTCATTGATTTGGCTTTCCCCTCCAGTGTTGCAAATAGCAGCTCATTCATGCTTACTCATTTTCTACTACTCTCGTGCAAATTTTTCTATATTTTTTGCCACCAGTAGTCCAAAGTGATGAATTTCTTTGCTTTTCCTTAATACTGTGAGATTATTATTCATCACTTTAACTGTAAATCCTTCACCTTTACCACTTGGCCAGCCCATATTCTCTTTCTATCATATATTTCCTTGATGGCAACTTTTATTCCTGTTCTTTGAAGTTCTTCATAGTTTTGTTTTATAGTCTATTCACTGCTCTCATGTACCTCTCCATTGTTACATGAGTAAAATTTATTTTCAATTCTTTGGGGATCTTGTATTCCATTATAAAATAAATTTAGACATGCCCATCCCTGAAATGTCCCAGAGTGACTCAAAGTGGAGGAGCCATCATCACCACAAGCATCACTCCCTCATTGCCTAATTTCCTTGTCTGTCCTCCATTCCTAGCCTAGGAGATCCCCAAACCCATGCCAGACAGTATAAGTTAGAATAGTGACTATCTATACCTCCTTTCTTTTTCTTCTTCTCCAGCCTACACTATCCTGAAAGTAATGTAGGATGGCAGGGAGGGAAGAAAAATCATCTTTGAGGATACCCTTAAGGTCTTGCTTCCCCTTCTCTGGCTGATAGACTACTCACATGGTTGGAATGAGATGAAAATAAAAAAAAAATCCATTCTTCCTGATGAAATGGAGGAATAATAGGCCTTAACACTTGTGCTATAGCTGAATTTTGAACTTCTTGTATATGTTATCTCCTTGAAAGCAGGTTATATCTAGCTGATTTTAGAGATGAACAAACTGAGGCTCAGATAGTAATTTACCCATTTTCACAGAACTAATGTAAGCATTTTGACATTAGTGGGCTTCAAACCTACATCCTCTTAGCTACATGCCCTACAATAGTAGTATAAATGGCATACCAGATTTTTTTTGTACTACCCTGAAAAAGTACAGTAAAACTTAAATATATTAAAAGCTAATTAAATATAAAATTGGTTCTGTATTTATATGTTTGTTTTTAACTCTAAGCATTATACTTTTAAATATAAGTGCCTATATTCCAAACATTTGCTCTTGTCAAGACATTCCATTTGTACATAGTTAGAAATTTAAGTTATTAGATGCAACCCATAAGTATAACCTTATTTATTTTCTAATCAGGTTAACTCAGCTAAATTGTATTCTTTCAAGTTTTCATGAAAAAATGCCTTCAAATCTTTCATCATTTGCTTCCTCCTTCCCCCTTTCAACATTCCTTTGATGCCCATCCATTGCCAGCTGTTAATATTTATTAGATTAAATCTGATGAACAGTATTTTCTCTACAGGAATCTTCTTTTCATAGAATAATACCTTAAAGTTTTCTTTTTTTTTTTTGGCCAAGGTTTCAGAACTTCAATGCTACTCCAGTTTTGTTGCATGTATTTGCTCTAACAACTCAGATCCAAAGATTAAAAGGAAGGCTCATTATAATAATATGTTCAGATTCTGAATTATATAACCATAGAAGCCAAGGTTACTAATGAGTGATTGTTGTAGCTCTTCATTTCTCCCAATTTTCCTCCTAAAATATACTGAGCAGACAAAGAACCAGAATAATCAACATGAATGCCTAAGGGTTTGAGGCAGATCGAATTATTTCAAGTGGCAAAGATGGAAACAAATATTTATTATTAATAATAGTTTCCATTAATATTTTACGTTCATATGGAATTTTGGGTAACAATATGCTTTATACATGTGATTTCATTCTCATAATCCTCTTTGGTAGTTAGTGAAAGGTTTCCTATAGTATTCACAGTTTACAGAAGAGGTAACTGAGGCTTGGAGAGGTGTCATGCATGTTTGCTATAACTCATGATCAGAAGGAAAAGATAGCATATTACTACAACATGCCTCTGAGACACATAACCACAGAACTGATTGTTGTCATAGAGGTAGTAGGTAGAGGAAACTGGAACTAAACAGTGTTCTTCTGACTTCAAGCTCAGTGCCGTTTCTACTACCCAGAAGCAGAATGCATTAAGTTGGGAATATTTGAGAGGTAACCAAATATAGTGGAAAGAACATTAGACTTTTAGTCAGCAAAACCTGGATTTGAGTCTCAATTTCCTCATCCATGAAGTAACAACAACAAAACCAACAATAATCTATAATACCTACCTCAAAGGTCATGATGAGGGAAAATATATGTAAATGCTTTGGATACTTTGAAGATCAACTGAGTTAATGTTTGTAAAATGATTTATAAACCTCAAAATGCTATATAAATGTCAGGTAGTATTATTAGAAAGGGAAATAACAATACACAAAAGTATTATTGCTACCTACAAGAAACATCTACTCTAGTAAAGAAGATAGGAATGTTACATAGATAAAATACTGATCATACTGTCCTAGACAGAAAACATCTGACATAAAAAAGATATGTATTTATTTCTCTTAAGACTAAAATCAGTTTCATTCCTCCAAAGTCTAACAATAAATCTCATGGGTAAATTTACTTCTTAGAATGTGCGCACATTAAACTGAAACTGAGAACAGTGTATGAAAAAAAAATCCTAGTACTTAAAGCCAGCTACTACTTTACACAGAAAACACAATTTTGTGAAGTCACCTTAAAATTCTGTGAAGAGCACAGACCTGAATGTGGGAGGATAGGCAAAAATCACCCTGCTGTTGAAAAAATAAATTCAGTCAACCCCTGCTCTTAAAGAATAGGTCTATTGTAATATGTGTATCAAAGTTAAGGTATAAGTATATTATTCTCTTCTGATTTGATATATTATTACTTACAATGTTCCATTGTATTCTATCAAAGTCCTTCTCTAATGCTTCACCATAATCTGAAGGTGACTTTGTATTTTCAAAGCCTATGCCAATGGATCACATGGGTATGGGATGTTAAACCCAGAAAGAATTTCCTTGAATCTGGCTTTTGAGCTATAGGCTATGCATCTTTCATCTAATGATCAGCTTATCTAAGGTGGTAATGATTGGAATCATGGGCTAATTGTTTCCTCACAGTCCCTAACAATGATGAGGACTATCTCCTATGGTGTAGAGGTGTCAACATCTTGATGGGTATGTGCAGCCACATGGATGAAATACTGGAACCTTGCAACATAGTTTGTAATTATACAATATAAGTAAAACACAGCTATGGTCATGTCACTCACATAGTCAATAATCTTGAGTATCTCCCAGTTACCACTAGAACCAAATACAATCTATTTTGTCATTTGAAGCTTCAGAAGCTAGTTCCCATCTACCTTTTAAGTCTTATTATCCAATATTTCCATTAATAAACTCTATGGTCCAATAAAACTGGCTTTTTGAAGAAATATAGTATGGTACAGTGGAAAGAACATCTGATTTGTAGTCACAAGGTCCTGGGCTCAAATTTCTTACTACTTGTGTTACCTTAAGCAATTTGCCACCTTTCTCTCAGTCCCAGTTTCCTCATCTGTAAAATGAGAAGGTTGTTCTAGATGATCTATGAGATCCATCCATGATCCAGATATATGTTCCTCTGTTTCTCATATGGAGCAATATATCTCCATCTTTGTGTTTTCCTACTTGTTATTCCCCAAGCTTAGAATGTAATAACCTCTCACTTAAAATCTCTTAGAATCCCTGTTTTACTTTGACTCAGCTCTAGCATGATTTCTATATGAACACTTTCTTGATTCCTCCAATGTCCACTACTCCCCTAAATTACTTTTTTTATCTATTTAGTATATAGCTTGCATATGTTTATAGAATTCTTTATTGACTCACAATAGAATATAAGATTCATGAAGTCAAGATTCATTTTTTGGCATCCCCAGTGCCTAGCATAATGGCTGGCATATAATAGGTATTTCATAAATGCTTGATTTAGTGATAGCTCAAGAGAGAAAAATGTAAATAGTTCACCTGGAAAAGTTAAGCACAATTTACAAAGATGTGGAATATTTAATTATATGATTTTAAGATCAAAATACCTTACTCATAACTCTTTCCTTACTTTTCTCCTCTCTTTTTTAATTTTTATCTTCTATTCTGAGGAACTCTATTAATTACCAGGTAACTCTTGGGGTAAAGACAGGGGATTCCATGAAGAGGGAGAAAGGGTGACCAGTCTAGAAAAAAGATGAGCCTAGTCAGTGGTGGATTTTTCAAAGGAGAGTAGATTCACAGGATAGTGTTCTTGGGGGTGGAGGGAACTTTCATAATAGATTTAGAGCTAGAAAGGACACTAGAGATCAATGCTTTTTTTTTAAAACAATCTCTGTGAAAGACCCTTATCATTTAGATGAGGTAATGATATTCCAAGAAGTGGTGACATCTAAGGCTAGTGTTAAGGGCTAAAATTCTAGCTAAACTGTCTAAAATATCTAATGAGTGGTCGCCAATAAATTATAAGCTTTAGCAAGAGTTAGACTTTTAAGCATTTATTAAGGAGAATAAGAATTTGGTAAAGAGAGAGAAAGGCCTAGATTCCTATCTATTAAAGGGAGAGCACATTTCTAGCTCCGCTCTCCACCAGAATCCAAAGGAAAGAGAGTCAGACCAAGCGCCAGTCTCTTCCTTCCTCCCCCTACTAGCCAGCGTCACTTCCTGATGCTAAAGAAAAGACTCCTGGTCTTGCCCTCAAAGACCTTCGCTTCATGGGCAGATCTCTTCTACAGTAAGTCTCCAGCAGGTGGCATCATTCCAATCGTTACACTAGACATATTGAGGCACATAAAGGGAAATGAACAACAAGCATCTGCTGGAAAGTACACTGGAACTGTAAGCCATGAGATATAAACTGGACTAAGAAAACAGAACATGGATGTTGCCAAGTGTATAGAAAAAATTAAGGTAGGCTATAGATGTAGATATAGAGGGGATTTGGAGGCAATAGAGATGTTTAAATCTTTGGCAATAGAAATAAATCAGAATGCAAAAGTAAATTAAGATACATAAAGTCATAAAATATATAAATAATAGGTAGCATTATTTAATTACTTGAAGTTTGCAAAACTTTTCATTTATTATGTCATTGAATCTTCACAACAACCCTTGTGGGTTGGGTGTTATTATTGTCCCAAATTTAAAGATGAGGAAACTGGGACTTAGATCAAGTGACTGGCCATGGGACACACAATAAGTATTTGAAGAAGGATTTAAATTAATGTCTTTCTGACTCCAGGAATAACACTCTGTCCACTGTACCACCTAGCACTCTTTCACCCCTGCCACATTTCATCGAGATTAATATAACGAGTATAGTTCAGGAATAATGGAGCACACTGGACCCAATCTGCTCCTATCCAACTATGTGGCCTTTTGGAAAGTTACTTGAACTCTACACCCTTGGGGGTGACTTGGGACTGTAGGAAGAGCCACTGGGGAAAAAGAGCAAAAAAACAGGGACTGATCATGGTGAGATACTTTAGGAGAGCTTACTCTCTTATAGAACATCAGATATTCCCACTCATGCTGCTAAAGAATTGTAGGGTGAACTCTCACAGATTGACAGAAAGAGTTATGCTTGGCTTCATGCATGGAATACACTATGTTATAGATTCTGTGTATTTCTGACCATAAAAATTTAATAATCTAGATTAAGGATCATAAACTATTGCTACGGGGCCGAATCATGTCTCTTGTCTCTTTATATTGTCCAAGAGCGAAGAATGGTTTTTTTATATTTTTAAATTGAATTTTCAAAGGTGAAAAACATTCCCAGCTTGTGGTCTTTGCAAAAACAGTAACCTCAGGCCTTAGTTGTTTGAACCCTGATCTGGATAAACAATTATAAGAAGACTGATGATTGGGGGTCATCTCATTTTTTCCAAGGCTTTTATTTTATCTTTCAATAGAACTTCCTTATTTTAACTTTTTTTATATTTTCCCCCTCTTTTAACTTTTGAACTTTGTATTTATAGAAGAAGATGATGGTTTCAGCCTACAGGATGATTTCAGGTAGTGATTTTCTCAGATTTTTTTGAATAGTGACATGAGATTGAAGGGATATCTATAAGAATCCCCTGTCTTATGTTCTAGGAGAGTTCTTTCTCTTAAAAGATGTTGAATCCATCCTCAAGACTTACTTGGCTCAGGGACTATTGTCCTTACTCCTTGGTTTCTTGAGTAAAAATAGACATCAGACACTCTAGCTCCCTCTGGTGCCTGACTGGTGAACTACCAAAGGCAACACAGAAGCAGGGGGACTACTCTCAGTTGAATCAACCTGCTGCCTTCCCTGTTGTATTTCCTTCCCCAGGTATAGATCAATAAAGTTCCTTTTGTCAACATGTAAATATCAGACCTAAACTATCAAGGAACTGACATGAGTCAGGCACAGCTCAGAACAAGAGTATAAATCAGAAAAGTAAGAATAGTCACTCTTCCTCCCACTCCAACCAAAGAAACCTGAGCTCTTTTTTTGTGAGAATATTTTCCACAAGGGTTATACAGTTAAAACAATTGAGTTTACTAATGAAATCCAATGACCAAATTTTATTGTAAACTAGATCTGAAAAATTTCTTGGCATTTTGATTCATTCTAATTGTTTGCATATTCATATAAATGATTAAAACCTAGGCTGTGTAAAGAATTAATTGTTATCTGAGGTTTTTATGCCTCTGCGAGCACTGCCCTGGGGCTCCACAAACCGCATGGTGCTCCACCCACTGGTTGTAGCCTTTGCCAGGGCTCTGGCACCTCACATCAGATGCCTACATGGACCTGGCAAAATTATGATTGGAAGCCTAGTGAGGGCAGTCATGTGACTGTCAGAGCGACCGTTCATTGGCTGGAACTGTGTGGGGTGTTTCTAGGTTTGGGGGAGGAGAATTGGGCATTCTAGGTGGAAGCTGGAAAGCCACAGGCATTCTGCTGTATATTTTCAGCTGATTCCTGGGCAGTGGTATTTTTTCAGGTATTATAATTTCCCTTTCCCCATTTTATTTCCTTTCCCTTGATCCTACTGACCCTGTTTGTGTTTTTTTTTTTTTTAAGTTCGTTCTTGTTAAAATAAATCTTGTTCTGTTTTGAGGGAGGCTGCTGGTCTCCTTCCTTGCCCCAATATTTTGGTGAGCTGCTTAGCTAGCACTCCCCAATTAAAAATTGGTCCCCACAGCTGTGGATCACAAATATTTTAATCTCACATGCAAATAATGGTAAGAATAAATGATAAGAATTCAGTTGTCCAAAGTTGAAGGGACCATAAGGCTTTCCTACTCTTCCTTGTTCTGCTTCATTTTGTAGGTAAATTTATTTTCTTCCATTGAACATTGTTTCATTCATAACTCAACTATCAGTATAGTTGATTTTTCTTATAGCTGAAATGCCACCTGACCCTAAAAATCTTACTTTTATTATGTTTATTGCTAAAGGATTTAGAGGTTTTATTTAAAATTGCAGTACTGTGTAGTAGCATATTTATGAGAATTTACTCCTTTTATTTCAGTGAAGAGAAAAAAAAATACTTGGAATATATATTTGTGAGTCCAATTTGATTTGTAGCCTGGTTGTGTTGAATATTGTTGTACTTCTAAAGAAGCAGATTCTCCCTTCTTTAGTATTCATGTTATTAATAATCATTTATCTTCAGAAATTTAAGGAACTTTAAGAATTTCTTGAAATAAAAAAATGTGTATGTTTAATAAGTTGTTTTAAGCACATGTAACCATTTGGATTGAATTAATTCCTTGGCATCAAGGTAATAAAAAAAGAATACTGATCCAGTTAGTCCCTTATGTTTGTAATGTAATCAAATCCATGGTATCTTCCAAAGCATAGGTAGGTGCCATCTCCTATCCAAAGCCTTTCCTGATCGGCTAGGGTGTTAGTGCTCTCACACTCTTGAAATGACTTTGTATAGATTTTATATTAATTAATGGAGAATTATGATAATAAGTAACTGATTTATAATATTTGCTGATTTCCAAGGTATCATTCCTCACCTCAAAAATTTAACATCAGTTTTTGTGGACTAGCTGGAGTTGGTTCCAGCACACCCCTAAAAGTTTCTCTCCTTCAACTTCTTGATAGAATGTAATTCCCTTGAAGGTAGAGATTGTATTTATTTTGTCTTTGTGTCCCAAGGTCATCATCCAGTCCCTTACAGATAGTTCGCATTTAATTAATATTGATTGAATTGAAATGAATGTTCTGAGAGTTTGGGGACCTGAGTTCCAGTTCTAGAAATTTTACTTCATCAGCTAGAGGGGAATATGGTAAAAAAAAAATAATAATAATAACTTGAAAACTTCAACCATTAAATAGCATTATCACAATTGCTGATTAAATAAATTGGTATGGTAATTAGTGAATGACTATTATATGTCTAAATACTTTGCATAACAACCTATTTGTGTACATTTTAACTAATTACACAGATACTGAGTTTTTCTTACGTATCTTGAATCATCCTTATTAAGCCTTCTTTAAGAAAATTAAGCATTATTTATTCACTAACCAAGAACCTTGAAAAACCTAGATTAATGCCAAAAAAACCAAACTTTAAATTCAGAGTGAATTTAATCAAAGTGAGAAACAAAGAGCTTCATAACAAAAGATTTTCAAGCAAGAAATAATAATTTGAATATCCCTTATTAATACTTCTGATTTATGTACCATCTTCTTTCCAAAGAATGCTCAGCAGTTTACATAATTATAATGAAAGTTGTCCTGAATATTTTACAAAGAACCAAGAAAAAGGGAAGATACTCAGAGCATGAAAATGTTAGCAAGGGAGCATGGTTCGGGGAATTAAGCAATAACTTAAGAACTAAAATGCTAAATACTCTAATTCTAGTTTTTCACCAATATTTTTTATTTATCTTGAGCAAGTTATCTTTCCTCACTCTCAAGGTCATGGAGACAATACTCAGTTTAGCTAAAATAATAAGAACAATAAAATACAAAACACCTTGTTGAATTCAAATTACTAAAACCATCTAGCAGAATACTTATAGCCCTGACATAGTTTATTCTGGGCACACTTTATAATATTTGTCTGCAATTCAGATTATTCTCTGGACAATCTAAATATTAAAGGATTTTTGCTCAGCATCAAAAAAATCACATAATTAGTGTGTTGGAAGGCTTCTCAAGGCAATCTAATATAATCAGTTGGTAAGAATACTATGCACCAGTATGAATAATATGTATCAGAACTGTCCTAGATATTGGAGATACAAAAACAAAAGTGAAATAGTCCCTGTCCCTGTAGACAGATGAGAAAAAGAGAGAAAGAAAGAAAGAAAGAAAGAAAGAAAGAAAGAAAGAAAGAAAGAAAGAAAGAAAGAAAGAAAGAAAGAAAGAAAGAAAGGAAGGAAGGAAGGAAGGAAGGAAGAAAGAAAGAAAATAATTTGAGGACAAGTTCTAGGAGCTGGAAGATGAGGAAAAAAAATTTACATAGAAGTTAGTGTGTAAATTGAACCTAGAAAGGATTTTTAGATTCTTAAGGGTAAAACTGAGAATGTGGTGCATTCTACACATAAAGGATAGAATTTCCCTGTATAACATAGCCATAGAAGTACTCTGTCAGTCTTTGTGGATACCTGGTGAGGAAGAAGCCACTACTTGGTGGAAAGGAAGGTGGTACAATAGGAAAGATGCATGTTTGATTTGAAATTAGATCAAGGTTTGATTCTTGCTTCTGTCTATCATGACCTGTATAAACTTGGGTATATTACTTAACAGTCCTTGGCTTCAGTTTCTTGTTCTGTAAAGTGAGGGTGGTAGACTCAGTGGTCAATTTGGTCCTTTCTAATTTACATCAATGACTTTATGATTTCCTGAGATAGCCATCCCACTTTTGTATAAAACCAATAGTTATGAAAGGTAGCCCTCTCACCCCTGTACATGAAAATAATATTTGTCTCTCTACATCTTTTGTATGTTACTCCTGAATCTGTCTCCTATGGCAAACAAGACGAAATTAAATGGCTTTTCCATGTGAAAGACTCTGTTCTTAAAAATATCTAACATTTTTCCTTTTCCTAGACTCTTCTGGAAGTTAAGCATTCTATAATCAACCTTCATAAGACATAGATCTCAAGGTCCATCATAGTGATTTGGATACATTCTGCCTTATCAATATCCTTCTTAAAAGAGCCCCAAATGGAAAAAAAATCCCAGCTGTAATATAACTAGAAATAAATATGTAAAGGGTATGAAGATTCTTTTTTCTAGAAATGACTGTTTTTCAATTTAGACTGTTAGCATGAGAAGAGTTGGCAGCCACATCATACTGTTTTACTCATTTAGAGCATGATCTCCACTCTTAAGTATTTTGCAGATGAAATTCTATGTAACCATGCCTCATTATTTGCTGATGTGTTTTTAACCTTAGTTAAAAACTTCAAGCAATTCAAAATACTTCAATGTGATTCACATTGTGAGATTTTATAGCAGTGGTGATGGTGACCATAATAGATAGTTTGTAGTAATTAAAGTTAAGATAGACCAGTATTCATAGTCCTCAGACACTCATAGTAATAGCTATATGATGCTAGGCAAATCCTTTAACTCTATGAAACTTGGGAAATTCTGTTATTTCATATAAAGATCAGTTGAAATAACTGGGGATATGAAGCTTCAAGAAAGGAAAACTCAAAGAAGAAATGATAACTACCTTCAAGAATCTGGAAGGTAGAATTGCTTTCTTTTGTTTGGCAAACCTGAAAAGCAAAATTAGGCCTCGTGTGTGGTGGCAGGACTTCTTTACTATTAGATCTGTTGAAAAGTATAGTATACTGCTTTCAAATGTGGTAAGATCACCCTTCTTGGAATTCTTCAAATGGAGGGCAGATGGATATGATGCCTTCTTTTGTTCCAATGGGATTACATAACCACTGAGGAACCTTCTAACTTATAAATTCTCTGATTCTGTCTACCAAATAATAGATACATTTTGATCTGCTTTGATGGCAAGAAATCTAATGTAGAGCTGCACATTGCAAATATAAAATATTACCTATCTTCTTGTGCAGCATAAGACTTTAGATTTATTTTCATTATACTTTATCTCTTCATATTCTGTACAATATTCTGTTTAGATCTAGTTGTCCTTCTGACTTTTGTGTCATATGCCAGTTTCCTAATTATGCCTTTATTCATGCATTGGTGCAAATCTTGAATACATCAAGCTTAACCATTCCCTGGATAATTCAAGTAGAAAACCTCTTCCACATTGGCATCATGACACTAATGATGTTTCTTTGGGCATAGACACTTGACTGGTTCAACATCTCTCTAATTGTATCCTAGCCTACATTTTGTCCACTATGGTAAAATAAACTATGTCCTCAGCTTCACCAGGTAAAACACTGATATATAATTCCACTAATTTATCAATTTATTAAACTTGTGAAAAGAGAAAGGGAGGAATAAAGGAAGAAAAGAAGTAAGGGCAAAAAGAAAGAAGAGAGGAATGAAGGGAAGATGGATGAAGGAAGGAAGGAAGATAGGAAGAAAGGAAGGAAGGAAAATAGGAAGAAAGGAAGGAAAAATAAGGAAAAAGGAAATGATCAGGGTAGGGTGAGTATTTCAGAATGTTGCTGGGATTGACATACAGTTCATAGACCTATATCTTGCATGTGACACTCATTGCATTTTTAAAGTATTTAATTAATTATTAATTAATAAGTATTAATTAAATACCTCCCATTTGTATTTCTTATAAATTTAATATTCATTTTTAAATTTTTGAGTTCCAAATTTTCTCCTGCTCTTCTGTTTCTCCCATGTTCATTGAAAAGGCAAGTAATAATGATATCAATTATACATGTGAAATCATGCAAAACATATTTCCATATTATTCATGTTACAAAAGAAAATATACATATACACACAAAGAAACCACAGTGAAACAAGTGCACTCCAAGCTGCACTCAGAGTTCATCAGTTATCTCTCTGGAGGTGGATAGCATTTTTCATCATGGGTACTTTGGGATTATCTTGGATCATTGTACTGAGCAGAGTATTTGAGTCTTAAATAATTGGTCATCATTACAATATTTTTGTTACTGTGTATGTTTGCCTGGTTCTGCTTACTTCACTTTGAATATGTTCATATAAGTTTTCCCAGGATTTTTCTGAAACCATCCTGCTCATCCTTTCTTATCACACAATAGCAGTCCATCACAATCTATATCACAACTTGTTTAGCTATTCCCCAGTTGATGGGCATCCCTCAATTTCCAATTCTTTGCCACCACCATACATACAGAGTTCCTGTAGATACTTTTGAGAAAAAGATATTTGGTATTCCTTTCTATTCTCATTCAATTTTCTCAAGAGGCCTATTAGCTCTAACTTTTCTAAGCTTCTATTTATCTATTTAACTTCTTATTTATTTTATGGTTAGATTTCTATAGCTCTGAGCAGGGAAAGTTGAAGTCATAATTTTACTGTCTTTCCCCCTCTGTAATTAATTTAATGTTTCCTTTAAAATTTTGAATACTGTGCAGATTAGTGAATATTTATTGAATATATAGATATTTTTTCATTGTCTATGGTCATCTATAATCTATTTCTGACCAATTGCCAACCCCCTTATTGTCTTTGGCTTCAGAACTCCTGAAGCTGCTACTGCTTCCACTGCTACTACCCACTCCCAATAAGACTGTGTTCTTGTTCCACATGTGTTCCCAACAAGCCTCTACCTTCTGTGAGATTTAAAATTGGATATTAGATCATAAATCTCCCCTCTTTAACCTTTCCCTTAATTTATCTCCCAGACTAGTAAATGGAAGAAGCTTCTGGTTTTCTAGTTAGAGCTTTTATTTTATGGTAGTCACAAGGTGATGTTGATTAGAAGGATAGGGTTTTAAGCAAAAGTAGAATGACTATTTGTTGGGTATGTTGAAGACAAGATATTTTGGAAGGGTATAACTTGAACTAGATAGCTATTGAGGATCCCTCAAACTCTAAGATTCTTTGACTGTATTATATTTGCCATTTTGTTTTATATTTCTTTATATATAACAATGGAGTTTACATATCTACACGTCTATTTATATCTATCTATTTATTGAGTAAATTTTCAATAAAACACTTTAGCATCCAATGAATTTGCTTCTGCCTCAGCTCAAATAATGCTCAGAGCACTGAAAAATTTGTAGTTTTTATTCAATTCAATATAGAGAGGGTATAATAGGAAGAGTAACCATATATAAGAGATAGGCTTAATGCTTAACCTGTTAGTTCAGGTTTTATGTTGGAATGAAATGAGGTAGTCATAAGTCATTAAAGAATCAACAAAAGAAGATTTACTTTACCCTAACATGGTAAGACTATGTAATAAGGATATAATGGAACTTACTTCCTCCTGACATAACACCCCTCATTTCTCCAAATGGAAATCTATATGGTCAGTGTGGCAGGGTATGGTGACCTAAGGTGTCATCTTTCTTCCACCAAATTGGAGGGACCCTAAATGCACATGGATGGAACTTTTTATTCCCTTAGCTAAGCAGGAAACTGAATCAATGGAGACGGAGGCCAATCGGGTCTGTAGAACCTTTTAGGGAAAACAAATCTGTTTCCAGGAATCAAAGGTAACTCTGAAAGCACTATCATGAATGAGGTTCTACAATAATCTTAAGATCTATTATTGTAAATAATGAGCAAACATTCAGTTTTCTCTGATAAAACTATGAAAAAGTACATCAGTGTTTTATTTTTGCTCAGGTGCTTTCCAGTTGCCTTCCAGACTCAGTAGCAAGTCCCCAACTCCCACATAAATTTCAGCACATTAAATTAAAATTGATTAATATCATTGGCCAAGTCTGGTCATGTTCACATAATAGGTTTCAATAAATATATATCATTCTTTTTTTTTTTTGTTTGGTGGGGAGAGGGGCCATTGAGAATTAATGTGGTCACCATAGCTACCATAAATCAACCTTCCCTTTGTATACCATGAAATTTGCTAAACAGAATATTGGCAGAAGTATTTGACCTACTGATAAGAACTTCAGAATAATTTGTTTATAATTATCACTGTTATCACTCTTCCCATTTTATAGATGTGAAAATTGAGTCATTGAGGTAATTACTAGGGTAGGAGATGCTTGTTCTTACCAGAAGACTTATTTTCTCTTATTTGTTAAAAGTATTTCATTAGTTATCTGTTCATTCAAACTAGAATTTTTCTCTCTGGGCTTTACTGGCAAGTTGCAAATCTAGACTATTAACTGAGTTGAGCTCGGATTTATATCTTCAATGGCCCCATTAACCAGGCTGAAGGTTTCACCCCGTGAGGCTAATAGCATCTGTGACATCACAAATGGGTGAACTTCAGACCAGCAGAAAGTGCCAGAGAATCTGAGTAAGAAAAGATAATGGCTCTAAAGAAGGTGCTGGGAAGTTTTATGTGTTGGTCGCCCCCTGTAGCCTGGCTAATGGGGTCGTGCACCCATACATCTATGCAAATTCTTGTTCATTTTTAGTTTTCAGCTCATGCCTAAAGGATCATTTATAGTCTCTTGCATGCTTACTCATGATACTCACCAGGGAAATATGTCTTGGCTGTTATCTAGAAGTTTTACATATGAAATATAGTAAACATACAATGAAAACCCCACTACTAATATATAAGCAACTCAGTTACCCTTGGGTCAATTATCTGTTCCTTGAATTATCCTATAAAGTCTGTTCCTGTTTCTTCAGAAATAATCATAATATCTCAATTCAATTCTCTCTGTCTCTGTGTGCATGTGCGTCTCATTGTCTCACTCTGTCTCTGTCTTTATATATACATACACACATATTTGTATATGCATTTGATTATATATACATACATGTATGGACATATATAAATATATGTGTGTATATATACACACACATGCATGTATACGAATGTATCTATATGCATTATTGGTCCAAATAGCTTTATTATCATTTTACGTCTGACTGGATGTATGGGGTGGTTGGGTTAGCCTCACAAAATTCAGATCTGACATTAGATCTGTGACCATGACATAGTCTCTCGTGCACATGAAACCATGTCTGTTTCCCATCTCCAAAATAAAATCTGCAAAATAATACCTACCTCACAAGCTTTTTGTAATTCTCAAGTGAGATAATGGTCACAATGAACTTTACAAATTTTAAAGTGTTGTATAAATAGCATTTGCTATTAAAGATGAGAAATGAAAGACAAATAACTTATCCTTGATCATACATCAAATACACATAAAAGCAAGAATTCAAACCAAAGTCTCTCTCCTGATTTTGTGTCACAGGAGCTTACAGCAACCTTACATTGTTTTTCCATGACCTCAATAATATAATTGATACTGTTCTGCTTTTAAGGTATAACCCATGTGTCATTTGAAATATTGGGGGGAAGCTTTTCCCTATTCTAAATTATTGGGGAACTTAGCTGGGGTTTCTAATAGATTGTTACTTATAAATTAGAGGCTATTGCAGCAGTTTTTGGCTGCAAGCATTTATTATTAATTTCACTGCCTGTAAACCCAGCATAGAATTGCAGGAAGAGGGGCTGGGCATAGCCAGCCCCAGGGTAAGCTAAGTCAGTATCTGGGAGAGGTGTGGCAAGAAGAGAAGAGTGTGACCACCCTTTCCCCAAGGATATTTATCCTCTCTCATGTAGAGGCAGGTCACTGCACATTGATCCAAGCTAATTGGCCAGTAACATTCAAGTCCAATGATTGACATGACTTGGGCTGGGGTGGGGTTGGGGGGCTCACCAAGGCTCACCTTCCTTTAGGTAGTCAGGAAGGTCAATCTACATTTCTTTTGCATTTCTTCTGACTCTGGGCTGGCTCTGAGAAACCAGCCAGAGTTCCTGAGTGTGGGGGGGGGGGTTCCTCTGGTTCCCCCCCAAAACCCATTATTAATAATTATTTTCTCACACCCATGAGAAAAATTATCCACATTTAGACAAAAATGCTGGCTGGCTTCTCCAATATCTTCATTTCTTTTTCATGATCCAGTGAAGTAATTAACAAATAGCAGACACTTGATAATTGCTGATGGGATAAATGAGTGAACCAGTGACTTACTGAATGAATATGCCCTTGGATTCATGTTTCTCATTAGTCACTTCATATGGGGAAATGTTATAGTATGTTACCTTAAATGAAATATACTAGGAAGCCAGATCACCTATAAGGAAACAACAAATATAATATTCTAAAGTCAAATATAATTAACTTTTGGATGATTTATGTCTTTGAATTATCCATGCTAATAGTTCCTCCCAAAAAAATCAATAATCAAGAGTTGATGAACTACATGAAATAGTGCCTTTTATCCAAATTTAACATAGATGAATTTCCTGATGACTAAATTTGACATTATTTTCAGATTCTTTGAATTTAGTGTTTCTATTATTAAATCTATGAGTAATAATAGCTGACATTTATGTAGCTCTTTGCTATGAAAAAGCATTTTCATCATAACTCCAGCAGGTGGTCAATGGTACTTGTCCTTTAAAGGAAAATAGGACTGGAAAGGACTTTAGGCAGATTTGTGCTGGAGCTTGCTCATAGTATCTCCTTAGAGCTGATTGTTAAATTTTCAGCGTAAGCATTTTCCCCCCTCCCCACACCAGCAATTGCTACAAATAAGGGCTTTATGTATTGCTTTGTTGATTATCTAGACTTAAGAAAGTGATTGATGGGAGAAATGTTAATGCAGATTAAATTTGCAAATACATAGCGCATACCCTTTTGTTTTTTTGCCAGAGCTAGTTAGTTTAATATTTACTAGCATATCCCTGACTTTAGGGATGCCAGCTATCTGTCATTCTATGAGTGAGGAAACTGAGAACCAACAGGATAAAGGATTTTGCCAAAGGGACACCTTAAGTACTAAGCATAAGAACTTTGATTCAAACTCAATTCCTTATTCCCCACAGCCAGCCATACCTAAAACATATTATTGAGCTTTCCTAAGATATGAACCCAGAATTTCTTCTTATAAGCTAAGTAAGAAATGTGCCCCTCAACCAAAGAACCTATTGTACCATTTTCAGGATTGGACATTTACATCTTTAATCAAAAATCAAAAGTGGTTTACAAAATCAGTTTTGACAGACCACTTCACATGTCAATCTTACAATCAACATGCCTTCTGTGCTAAAACATATGGAGGATGCCCTTTGGCATATAGACCTTTTGAACATCTATAAATTGACTTTATTTCTATGCATAAAGCAGGACATTATAAATTTTGCCTTGTTATTGTTGACCAGCTCATTTGATGGGTGGAGGCTTTTCCTGCCCCATGAGCAACTGCTGCCTTTGTGGCCAAAGCTCTCCTTAAAGAGATTGTTTCCTGCTTTGGGCCACCAGCATGCATTGATTCTGATAAAGGTACACATTTTACAAACTCAATTCTCTCCCAGATTTATTCTTTCTTGTGAGTAACTCCTAGATTTCATGCTCCTTATCACCCTCAAAGCTCAGCCCGAGTTGAACGTATGGATAAAGAGCTTAAGAGCATGATTGGCAAATAATGTACTGAAACCCATTTAAAATTGCCTGATATTTTACCCTTCATATATTCTATCTATGCAGTAGACCAAGAGGAGAACTCCATATATCTCCTTATGAGATGCTTTTAGGTCACCCTCCTATCCAAGCTAAAACTTTTTCCCCAGTTTATACATCACTGGTTGGAGGTGATACTTCTGTTGCTTCCTATATACAGGAACTACAGATTAGGCTATGTGAAATCCATGAGGCAGAAGTTGCTGTATAAGCTGGTCCTTTAGATTTTTGCTTGCAGGATTTAAGTCCTGTGTAGACAATGTATATATTAAGAATTTTCAACAGACCAGTGGGACCCAGCCCGCTTAGGAAGGACCTTTTCAGGTCAGTAAGAATTGAGTCCAAATCTAGCCAGACACTAGCTGAGTCACTCTAGGCAAGTCACTTAACTCCAATTAAAAAAAAAAAAAAGCTTTGATAATATCAGTGATTTAAGAATCACAACTAACTACTCTTTCTATTGCAAGATAGATATTTATCTGCATAATCTTCAAAATCCAGGGGTTTTTATTAACTCAATAAGAGTTTTAAAAACAGGGAGCATCACCACTTTAGCAGAATTCTATGCTTAAGAATATTGTGTATTTTTTCCAGTGAAATTTAATAAACCTTAATGTAGCAGAATCTCATGATGATAAATCCACTCTCTTTTCTCTCTTTTCTTTTCTTTTTTTTTAACCTACTCCTTAAACGCTTGTCACTCCTTTCCTTTGTTTCACAAGGCAGTTAGATAGGGACTATTGAGGCTTTCTGCTTTATGGCTCAATAAAATGCCTAGAATGATGGTTGGAGATGCTTGTAGGACATTTCAATGACCACTTAGAAAAAAAAATCACTATTTCCTGTGGTTTATTTCTCCTCGAGAAAACTTGGTTGGCATCCATGAATCCCAAAATAGATTTGATAAGTAAAACATGGTCTGTTTTCTGGCAGGTTTTTAATCTATGTATTTCATTCATCCTTTATCATTTAGAAAGAACACAGTTGATTGTATTGGAAACCCCAAAGTGCAATTAAAAGAACATGAATTATACAAAAGGTTAAACCAATTAGAAGTAATATTGCAGCAATTTGGCTATGCTTTGTGTGTCTCCAAATTTATCCATCACAGGTTTACACAATTAAACATTAGCTCACTCATTACTCTTCTTGCTTTACTTGTATGGTTATCTATGTTATGTGGGTCTAAATGAAAATTACTCAGTAACACTTCCTTAAATCCATGAATCTGGAAAAATTGCTTTATTTCTTCTCTAAGTATTTTGTTCACAAACATTTTATATGTATACATATATCTTCATATTGTCTTCATGGTTAGAATATAAGTTTCTTGGAGGCAAGCTTCTTAATGATTTTCTTTGTTTCCTTCAAGTCCCAGGTAAAATCTCATCTTGTATAAGAAGTCTTTCATGACCCCATTAAAATATTTTATTTTTAATGTACTGAATAAAACAAGAATTTCCAAAACATAGTTTAATAAAAAAGATAATTATATATGAAACTGCAAATCTACCAATAACAACTTCCTATTCCTTTTAGAATAGTCAAAAAAGTTATCCTGTAAAATTATTTTTTTTCTTTTTTGCCCTGTTTTTCTCTCCTCCAACTCTAGAAATGGACCTATTGAATGCTAATGCTGTTTCTCTCTTTTTTTTTATCTTCCATTTAGTCTGTTTCTATTTTGTTTGTTCATACTTATTTTCATTTTGTCTCCCCTATTAAACTGTAAGCTCTTTGAGAACAGGGACTTTTCTTCTTACTTTGTAACTTCAGCACTTAAGATAGTGCTTGACACATAATAGGTATTTAGTATGTTCTTTTTAACTAGCTAGGTGATATAGCTCACTGAACTCAGCCAAAATATATTTACTATTAGCATCATATTTGAAATATAAGTAAAAATCAGTTTTTAAGGGAAGGCTCTACTGATGATTAATGAGAATACACAATTGAATTTTTCTGAAATAATTTTATACAGGAAATAAATTTATAATGAAATATTCTGTTTTAATAGGCAATTTTCATTTTAAAAAGTAAATTATTTTTAGATATTCAATTTTAATTGACATTTTGCTGTTTTGGGTTCATTTTTAAAATATCAATCTCATTCATCTAATAAAGATTTATTAAATATCTACTATGTACCAGACACTGAAAATGAGTACAAAAATGAAATCCTCACCTCAAAAATCTTACATTCTATTGTTTAGAAATTTGAACACAGATGAGTATGTCTATCTATGTCTTTATCTATCTATATCTATATATCTATCTCTGTCTATGTCTATGTCATCTCTATATCTCTCTATGTCTATGCCTATGTCTATCTCTGTCTCTGTCTCTATCTCTATCTCTACTTCTACCTCTACCTCTACCTCTACATCTAATCTATATCTATATCTATCTTTCTATACATAAATGTATGTATACACACATATATAATGTTCATACATATAAACATACACAGACATATATACACACATACACATGTATATTATTGTTTTTCAGTTATTCAGTCATGTCTGACTCTTCGTGACCCCATGGATCATATCTATCACAGAAGTGTTCTTGGCAAAGTTATTGGAGTAGTTTTCCACTTCCTTCTGCAGTGGATTAAGGCAAACAAAGGTTAAGTGACTTGCCTAGGGTCACGCAGATAGTGTCTGAGGTCAAATTTGAACTCATGTCTTACTAACTCTAGGCCCAGCATTCATTTTCTTTCTTTGTCTGTCTGTCTCTCTCTGTGTCTCTCATTCTCTGCCTCTCTCACATACACTCGTGTACATAAACATGCATATGTACTCATACTTAGAAATATGCATCTATACAAACATGTACCGATGTTTACATTTGTATGTATAGGTGTGAATAAGTATGCACATAACATACAATCCACATATATGTGTACATGCAGTATACATATTCATATGCCTAAATACAAATTGTATATACACAAATATGCATATATATACACATACATACATACACATGTACCATATATGTATATGCATCTGTGTGTATACACCTATGTACTATATCAATATATACATGCATGCATGTATGCATACACATATACATGGCTAGCTAACTATCATCTATTCACATTTCCCATAACTCTCAATGAGCAAACTTCCTCTAACTGCCATAGACACTGAGAAATCAAATGACTTGGCAAGTGTCTCATAGCTAGTATGTATCAGAGGCTTAAGTAGAACCTGGTTCTTAATGATTCTGATTCTACCCATTCCAACACATCGTCAGGTATAATACAAAATCATCATTATAAGAGAAATGTATCTTTTAATTCTTAGGAGAGGATAAACAATTAGCAAAACTATTAACAACAAAAATAGGACCTTTGCATTTACCTTTCTTCAAACAAAATTGTAATTGGAAGAGACTTATGAAGTTATCTTTTCCATTTTTTACCCTCATTTTACAGTTGAGAAAATTAAGACCAAGACAAAATTAGAACCTAGCACTATACTTATTACTCTAGACCATTTCTGAATATCAATCTCTTTTGTGTATTAAATTAATATCTGTTGGATTATCCATATCTAAATAAGGTCATGGGATCAAATTTTAACTATATATATATATATATATATATATATATATATATATATATATATATATATAGTATTTTACACACACACACACACACACACACATATATTTAATAGTATAGCTAATGGCAAAAGCAAATATTAAAGTCTCTTTTTTCCTTTACCTTCCTAAAATAAGGAAATCAAAACCAAAATTTATTATAAATCCAAGAAAACTCCAATGTAAAAATGCATCCATCCCATTCATAAAAAAGCAACAATAAGAACAAAAAGACAGTTTTAATATTAGCAGAGGTAAAGATGAAATAAATAATATGTGTAAAACATTTTGAAGTGCTAAAAATATGTGTTGCATAAGAAAATAATCTGTTGTTTTTGGGGACTTTGTTGATCTAAGAAATCATTTATATTTTGTCTTTAAAGAACATATAGTCTGTCGGAATATTCTCAAAATCCTTTCTGTCTTGATCTTTGATGCCTTCTCTACATGTTTGCTGAAAAGGGAATTTATACTAAACTAGCAAATCGTAAAGTTTCATTGAAAGAGTCCCTCCATTTATCTACCTAGCACTACCCACAACATACCTTTATTATTAATTTGGATTCTTTCCAATTCAATCACCAATTAATATTACATTTCAATCTTGGCTAAAGATTCTACTATAGAATTATACATTTACAGGGCATCTACTTAATCCAACCATTTTTTTTTAGAGAGGAGGGAACTGAGTCCCAGAGGGGTTAAATGCTTGGCTCAAGGTCATGTAAGGGCAACCCAGTAGAATTCTGGTTGAAATCCAATTGCCTAGAATTTACTTCTAGCATTGAACCATGTTTACCCCAAAAGGGCCTGGTCCTAGGCTCAGTGATCAAATAAGATATGTATATATTTTAGAAATCCTAAAGCACCATAGACATGTTAGGTACTGCTACTACTGCTATTACTGCTATCACCACCATCATTACCACTACTACTACTACTACTACTACTACTACTACTACTACTACTACTACTACTACTACTGCTACTACTACTACTGCTACTACTACTACTATTACTACTACTACTACTACTACTATTACTGCTGCTGTTACTATTGCTGTTGCTGCTGCTGCTTCTGCTGCTACTCCTATTCCTGCTCCTACTAGTAAATAGGGTTTGTTATAAATAGTGTGGTCCAGGGCATCTACTATTTACCTACCCTTTGCTGCCTTCACATTATTTATTCTGAAGTGTTGTGTAACTGAGTCTGCCAGTCTAGCACCTAGCATAGTACCTGGCACATAATAAGCCTTTTATAAATGCCTTTTGCCTTTTTGCCTTACCGTAGATCCCCATACAAAAGTATCAATAAAGAAACATATTCTTAAGCCAAATCCTTACATTCAATTTAGCCACAAAATATATGTGGTGGTAGGAGGGGAAAGAACATGCTGATTATCTACTGTTTAGTAATTCTGTTGCCATCTTCTTTCTAACCGATGTGAGAAAATAATGGGTTTTGGAACTCCCAAAGGCCCTAGCTTGAGGTGATTGATTGGATTGACTGACTTGGCTTATTAACTCACTTAAAGTTAATTCAATTAAAACCACACCTGCCTGGCCCTCAAAAGGGTGTGTTCTTAGAGTGTGTGAACTCTGACCTTAACATGAGGCCACTCAAGTCCAGTGAACCAATGGATCTGGATGATGCTAGCCAATTAGAATAAAACAGGGTATAAGGACCATCTAGATGCAGAAAAAGCTTCCACTGGGAGTTTGGCTCTCAAATAGGCTCATGGTGGAGGACTTGGAGGAAGAAGCAGGCCAGCCTGGAGCTCTAGGCTAGATAGGCCTTTTCTTAACTTTCTGACCCAGGTGTTCTCTTTTTACTAATACATAGTATGCTTTAATAAATGCTTAATGCCCCCAAACTGGTACTAAAGCTTCTAATTTATAAGTAACAAACCCCAGCTAATTTTTCCCAAACTTTGGAAAGAAATAAGGTGATCACATTTTCACATTTATTTTTTTTTTGTGAGGTAATTGGGGTTAAGTGACTTGCCCAGAGTCACACAGCTAGTAAGTGTCAAGTGTCTGAGGTCGGATTTGAACTCAGGTCCTCCTGACTCCAGGGCCAGTACTCTATATAAACTGTGCCACCTAGCTGCCTCACTTTTTAAAAAAATTAATTAATTTTTTTCACATTTAATTTTAAATATCACACAGAGAAGATGACATTTATGGGAAGTGGAAAAGCATCAGAGAATGAGTAGATAGGTAAGGATACATTGTGATCTGCATAGTTGGGGAATAAACCTCTATCAGGAAGGCCAGAGATTCATTAGAATATTAGTCTAGAAAAACCAAGACTGTTCATAGTTAATTCAGGTCTTTTATACTTTCTTCATATGATTATAAAATTAAAACTGACTGAACAAGTCATATAAAATATCAGTGTTACTACTTTATAATCACCTTAGTACCATAGTAGGAATATAGGGTGATAGGGACTAGATCTGTAAGTTCATTAGTATAGGAATTTCCCAGTTGAGGGAACTGTCTTCCAATTCAAGTTAAAACCTTCTCTATATCTTATTGTCTTAGCTACCTAGAGCATTGAAAGCTTAAGTGATTTTTGTTGTTGTTGTTGTTACCATGGATTGTTTCATTATTTTGTTTTTTGTTTTTGTTTTGTTTTGCGGGGCAATGGGGGTTAAGTGACTTGCCCAGGGTCACACAGCTGGTAAGTGTCAAGTATCTGAGGCCGGATTTGAACTCAGGTAATCCTGAATCCAGGGCTGGTGCTTTATCCACTGCGCCACCTAGCTGCCCCAGGATTGTTTCATTATTATACAATCAAACATACTATTTGAATGAGCTCAATATATTTTCACACTCATTTGTACCCATATGATATGGCCTTAAGGCTATGTCTCAATAATGCCAATACAACTAGAATAAAATGAAGACAATGGAAAATGAACAGTGTCACATATTTAGCAATGTCAGAGACTAGACTTAAACTGAAGCCTTCTTAGATTTTAGCCCAGCTTTCATTTCACTAATATTGACTATGACATGAGACGTTTACCATGGTATTCCACCTGTGATTTATACAGTTTTTATCACATGTATACCATGTATTAAGTACGTTGATATGAATCTTTTTTCTTAAGGAGTAATCCCAGAGTCATGAGAATTGATACATTTTGTCGCTCAAATATTGTGATTCCTTTAGGATTTCCCTTATGTTCAAATAATATCTTTTTTTAAATTTTTTTTTTTTTGGTGAGGCAATTGGGGTTAAATGACTTGCCCAGGGTCACACAGGTAGTATGTGTTAAGTGTCTGAGGCTGGATTTGAACTCAGGTACTCCTGACTCCAGGGCCAGTGCTCTATCCACTGTGCCACCTAGCTGCCCTTCAAATAATATCCTTTATAATACTAAATAACATTCTGCAAGACTCTGGAGATACAAAGGGTAAAGATGAAATAGCCCTTCCATCAAAGAACTTATATTCTATTGTTCATTACATTTCCAGCATAGGTGTGTTTAAGAAGTCCTCCATTAATTGTTCGTGTACATGTGTTTATGTGTTTTCTCTTTGACTAAGAATTCTCTGAAACGCACATAAAAATATATAAAATACAGGATAGATGTAAATTATGGTCTTTCTCTGAATATCAACTCATTATGACCAGTAAGTGTTCTGTGGATATACTCATATTAGAAGCAAAGAATGGCAATTTAGAAAATAGGGTACAAAGGACTAAAGGGATTAATATAGAGATAGGATATAGATAGAATATGAAAGAATGAAGGTGTTTGAATCATGCAAATTAATCTGACTGTCCATCAAATAAGAACACTAGCATTAATATTGATGAGCAGTCTTGTCCTTGTTAAGTAGAAAAAGTCATTCCATATAGAATTGTGTTTTATGTTAATGTTTAGTCCATCAAGAACTTTGCCTTCTTTACTGAGCCTATGGGTGGTTTCACAGGGAGGATAACAAATGTCTTCTCTGTGGTACCATATTTTTGTCTAGTATGGATAAAATGAATTACTAATTTATAGATTCTTTTCAAAGCTGGGTTAGGTGGTCAGTTAATTAGTGCACATGTGCCATTCTCTTCTCATCATTTCTTCCAAGAGATTCAATCCAGCATCTCCAAATAAGGTCAAAACGGTTATGGGTCTCAATAGACAGCTTAGTGAGGTCAACTTGCCCGTAATGAAGATCCTCAAATTCTTCTTATAAAGCTCCTTCTCTTTAAGTTTTCCATTTTTTGCCAAGGGCCTTAAATCAAAAAACCTATTAGAATAAAATAAAATCCAATTTTATGGGCCATAGAGACCATGTAATTTCATTTATCATTTCAGTCTCTCTCTCTCTCTTTGCTTAGATCTATTTCTAACACTTTCCCCCCTAGGGAATAACTTTTCCAACTGCATCAGTAAACTAAAGATGTATCATTGCTCAGTGTCTTATATATGTGCTGTCTTCTATCCACCTTACTTCAGCTGGAGCCATGCTGTCAATCTCTGACCCCAAAAGAACTCATCCTGGCTACCCTGAATTCCCTGACACACTGATTGTGTTGTCAGTGAAAAGGTATATGTAGCAGACACTTTTCCTTTATGCTTTACAAAGAAAATCTTCTTAAAATAATTGCCTCAAGCTAATTCTCACATGAAAGATTAATCTTTAAACTTTGGTGTTTATTAAAATGAAAACTTTACTTCTCCCAAATTTGCAGCTAATTTAAGATAAATGTCAATTTGCAAAACATGTAAATGTCTCAATAAAATAATAGTCCTGCCACTTATTTACCTCATGTTTTTCTTCACAGAACTCTGAAATAATTTTATGTATATCATCACCATCTTCATAGAGGATTAAAAAATATATCTCTATATCATCTATAAGTATAACACAAAATATTTTATAAACAATTTTGAAATATATAGATTGAATTGCAATCTTTATGTTTTGCAGTTTTATTACATTTTCATTTCTGTGGTCTGTTCTTTGTGTACATCAAATTTTAAAATGATCACATAAAAGAATAAATGAGAGTATATATTTTCACATCTTATGTGTATTTTCCAGCATCTCCTGAGACATTTTTTTTCTTTTCACCTCCTCCAAAAGGGCTCCCTTATTTTTATTTCCTTGAACACATTGATTTTATATACTTCCTTTTCTGATAATTCTTTTATAGTGTCATTCTTTATTCTGAAACCTCTTCTATAGAAATCCTAAAATGTCTATTTCCAGCATAAGGATCAGATAAGATGCCTGACTCTTCATGATCCTCTGGACCATACTGTCCTTGGGATTTTCTTGGCAAAGATATTGGAGTGTTTTTTGCCATTTTCTTTTCCAATAGATTAAGGAAAACAGAAGTTAAGTGAACTAAATTGCAGGAGAGAGATGGAGACTTATGTTTTTTGATTGCCTATAGGTTATATCACTATTATACAATCAAGCATGCTATTTGACTAAGCTCAACATATCTCCACATTCATCCACACCCATATCATATGTCCTTAAGGCTGTGTCTTAATAATACTAATACAACTAGAAAAAAATGAAGAGTGTAGCTAAAATAACATGATATTTTCGACGAAGGTCTAAGTTCTCACATTGAACTTTGATAGCTGTGAGACCATGGCTCATAGAATCATAGATCAAGAAGTGGAAGGGACTTCAGAATCATTTAGATTAATACCCTTATTTTACAGAGGAGGAAACTTCAGTCAGTTACGGGACACAGTGGATAGAGCACCTGACCTTAAGTCATGTAAGAATCATCTTCCTAAGTTAAAAGCTGGACTCACACAGTTATTGTGTGACCCTGGGCAAGTCACTTAACCCTTTTTGCCTCAGTTTCCTCATCTGTAAAGTGATTTGGAAAAAGAAATGGCAAACCACTCCAGTATCTCTGAAAAAAAAAACTGCAAATGGGGTCACAAACAGTCAGATGGGATTGAAATAACTCAATAACAACAAAACAGGTTTAGAGACAACAAATATAGACCTGGAAGTTGCTTTAGATGCTACCCAATCCAACTGCCTCATTTTACAAATGAACAAACTGAGGTATAAAGACAGTATGGGGGCAGCTAGATGGCTCAGTGGATAAAGCACTAGCTCTGGATTCAGGAGGACCTGAGTTCAAATCTAGCCTCAGACACTTGACACTAGCTGTGGGACCCTGGCAATAAATAAATAAATAAATTAATTAATTAATTAATGAAATAAAAAGAGTATGTACAGAGTATAAAGAGACTCTTCCAGAGTTAACTACCTAGCAAGGGTAAGAGGGAGAATTTGAATCCAGCTCTTCCTGATTCCAAGTCCAATACCCTACTATATATATATATATATATATATATATATATATATATATATATATATATATATATATATATATTTCCTCTTTAAGAGAAAGCTAATGAAATTTATGGGTAGGGAAATGACCAGTGATTTCTTTAGTTCAATGAACTCCCAAGAGAAAAAAAAATCCATATAGAAATACAGGTCATCATTCCTCCCTCACCCCTTTACTTTATAATAATAGAGAGTTGCTTAGAACATTGACCTGCCCAGGATTGTACAGACAGTATGAGAGCAAAATAATGTGAACTCAGGTACCCTTAACTTTAAGGGAGCTCTTCATCCTCTATGCTAAGCTGCCACCCAAGAAAGGGCCTGGCTTTAAACCCTGCTTCTGAATGTTACTATCACATAGAGAAAGTCACATAATCTCCTAAGTCTTATTTTAACTATAACATATGTACATATATATATACATACATACATACATACATACATACACACACATATATATTAATTGATAAAATGATTTCTATGAGCATTCCCAAATCTAGACCTCTTATCTGATTATCCTATCCTATCCTTTCCTTTCCTATCCCATGCTATCCTATCCTATCCTACCCCATAAGCTGGTGGGTAAGCAGAAAGGCCATAATTTGAACAGAGGTGTTTGACCCTTTTTAATTATTTTTCAGGATACTACATTTATTCCAACATACCCAGTCACTTGCTTAACCATCCACCCCTTCTCTATTATTGAAATCAGCTTTGCCCTGGGCATCATATCAGATTCTGTTATTTGTAGCCTTTCCCCAGCATACACCTTAAGGATTGTTTGTGTTCTCAACCCATTCCCTACAGGTGAAACATGCCTTGACACATGGTTTTATTAAGTTGATTTTTTAAAAATCATTTTCAAACAATCTTTGAAACGATTTGAGATTCATGGGTTGCTACAAACTCATTGGGGTAGGCATAGCTCGAGGCCTCTGTATTTCTTTCCCAATTCTATTAGCAGACTATAGTTAGCTTCGCTCCCATTCTTTTTTTAGACTTTAATTCTTTGACTTACTACTCAGGCATTGCTGATAGCCTCTCTCCATTTGTTTTAGAGAACATACATTTGAATGTTGGATCTGGCACTTCCTACCTGTGAAACACTGGGCAAGTGACTTCCCCCATCTAAACCTGTTTCTTCATCTGTAAAAACATGAAGCTATAAAGGAATGGCAGTAACTTTTTCTTCAGATTGTTTGATTAAGTGAGCTGGGAGACTTGTTCAGTAACAGCTGAGATACTGATGAGTTCAAAAGATGAAATGGGGAAAAACAATGTCGGAACTGGAAATTTTGCTCAGAAAATGAAGGCCAGGAAAAAGAGAAATGAAAGAATGAACAATTTCTTATAGGCAGAGAACTCAAAACAATATGACAAGAGGAAAGGTGTGGTTGAAATAGTATAAACACATGCCGGCCAATATGAAGAGCACATCAAATACTTTACAAGCAACCAATAAAAGGAAGATTGTGAATTAGACTAGCATATTAGGGACCTAGAAGCTGAGTAAAAGTTTTCAAAATATGAAAGTAAATGCAGGTAATGTGATGTAGAGGGGAGATCC
This sequence comes from Dromiciops gliroides, assembly GCF_019393635.1. Taxonomy (NCBI): domain Eukaryota; kingdom Metazoa; phylum Chordata; class Mammalia; order Microbiotheria; family Microbiotheriidae; genus Dromiciops; species Dromiciops gliroides. The sequence continues at coordinate 663,462,654 of NC_057861.1, read as the reverse complement.
CAAGTCTTAGTTATAAGAGCCAAGTTTGAATTTTGGTTCTTCTATTTCTAAGCTACAATACATTGACTGAGTCATTTCATTTTCTTGGAATTCATTTTTCGCATCTGTGAAAATAGGAGGTTGGATCCTGATACCTCTTTTCAGCACAAAATCTCATGATCCAAATAGCAGACTTTTTCTTGAAGATTTACAATCAGGTCTCCCTAAAGAACAAAAGATTGAAATAACTGTCAATAGACCAAAATACTAGGTATGGTGTCCAATAATACTATCCCTTAATTTCCTTTCAATAATTTGTGAAGGTGTTGAAATATTATCTTTAGAGATGTATCCATTTATACCTGAAGATTTTTCATCTTTCAATAGGCACCTATTAAAATGCAAATACCTTTGAAAGAGATGGTACATTAAGCCATTTTAAGTGGAAGATTTACAAGAGATTAGTTTACTTTGCAAAGCAAAATAGTAGACTTAGATGAGGAAGAGAATCTTAAAAGGGAAAGATTGAGAGACAGAAAGAGAGGGAGAGAGGAAGGGAATGAGAGAGAGAGAGAGAGAGAGAGAGAGAGAGAGAGAGAGAGAGAGAGAGGGAGAGAGAGAGAGGGAGAGAGAGAGATATGGGGGAACAAGGTTTTTATTTCATACTTTTTTCTTGGTCCAGTCCTGCCCTGAGTAGCATAAGTACAAAACAACTTCCTTTGAATTTCTAGGGCAAATCGGAGAAAACATAGTTTAGAGGAGTCTTTATATAAAAGGAGATAGTGCAGAAGATAGATCCCCTGGACTAAAATCAGGAAGATATGAGTTCATATTTGCCCTTAGACATTTACTAGTTGTATGACCCTGGGCAAGTAACTTTACCTCAGTTTCTTCATCTGTAAAATGAACTGGAGAAGGAAATGGCAAAAAAAAACCCAACACTCCTGTGTTTTTGCCAAAAAAACCAAAAAGGGTTCATAAAGAGTTGGACATGACTGAAAAATGGTTATGTAAGAGGATGACACACAAATTCTAAAACTTCCTATAACTTGAGACTCCTGCTTCCCAAATGACTAAAATTTTAAATATGCATATGTACATACAGTGCCAACTAGGTGGCACAGTTTAAGGTCCGAAGTCAGGAAAACTCACCTGCCTGAGTTCAAATCTAATCTCAGAAATTTACTAGCTGTGTGATGCTGGGCAAATCACTTAACTATGTTTACCTCAGTTTCCTCATCTGTAAAATGAGCTAGAGAAGGAAATGGCAAACTACTCTAGTATCTTTGCCAAGAAAATGCCAAATGGGGTGTTAATATAAATATAATCTCATCAGAGTGGGCTCAAGGAGGGAATAACAATCACACCCAAGTGGGAGGAGTAATCTATTTAACCTTAAAGGAAAGTAGGAGGGCAAGAGGATAAGGAGGGAAAGGTGAAAAATGGAAGTGCAGAGTAGGGGAAGGGACAGTCAGAAGTAAAACACTTTTGAGGAGGTATAGGTTAAAAGAAGATAGAAAATAGATTAAATATCATGGGAAGGGAATAGGATGGAGGGAAATTGTTATGATGATTGATTATAATGGCAAAATGTATGGTACCTACTTTGCTAGGCTATTATGAAGAAAATTCTTTGTCAAGTTTAAGGTACTATATACAGGTCATGATGAACAGGATACTATCAGAAAAACTTGGAAAGACCTACATGAACAGAAACAGAGTGAAATGTACTGTATAGAAAATAGCAGCAATAGTGGGGGATGATCTGCTGGAAAACATGTGGTTATTTTCAGCAAGGCAATGATCCAATATAACACTGAAGGACTTATGAAAATTGCAATCCATCTACAGAGAAATAACTGATGGTATCTGAAAACAGATGAAAACACATTTAAAAAATTTCTTTTTCATAATTCCTTAATCTGATGTTTTGCTTTTTTGACTGTTTTCTCTCACAATCTAACTAATGTGGGAATGTTTTCCATGACAACTCATGTATAACATTTTGAATTGCTTGAGTTCTTTTGGGTAGGGGGTGGGAAGGGAAGGAGGAAGAGATGTTGGAACACAAATTTTAAAAAAATTCATTTTAAAAATGTGTTTTTTGTTTTTTTACATATATTTTGGAAAATAAAATTCTATTCAGCAAAAAAAAAAAAGAAAGAAATTAACATTCACTATCTTCTTTCCCCAGGAAGTAAAGAGAGACCTCCTTGTTTCTGATATTGCCACTCCTGTTTCCACCTATCTAACCATAGCATCTACTTTAACTTGAGCTGTTAAACTGATTTGTATTGTTTAACTGATTTACATTTGTAATGGGTTTATCTGTATCATGCAGATGAAGTTATTCTGTAACCAATGGCTGCAAAGAAACCTTAAAAACCCTTAGAAGGAGAGGGTCTTTAAGCTTCTCTCTTAGTGGGGGAGACTCCACACATATG